>NW_024884253.1:18632358-18809496 GCF_019232065.1 Centrocercus urophasianus
AAAAAAAAAAAAAAAAAAAAAAAAAAAAAAAAAAAAAAAGATATTCTGCCTCTTATCCCAAGATCCACAGAGATTCCAGATCAAATTTTCAAGGTGCTGAAAAACAGCAGCTCTGCTTAAAGGCAGTAGCATTACAGTAAATACCCATCACCTTTGAAAAAAAAAAAAAACAACCAAAAAAAAAAAAACAAAACCTTAACTTTAGAATCATAGAATCACCAAGGTTGGAAAAGACCTAAAAGATCATCCAGTCCAACCGTTCACCTATTCCCAATAGCTCCCACTAAACCATGTCCCTCAACACAACATCCAGCCTTTGTCTTGCAGCACACCTAAAGAATGTTGTCTTCAACTCAAAGGAAGTCTGTATTTTTCAATTTAATATCGTAAGGGATGCCAGTTTCAAAAGATTTTAGTTTGTGGCACTGAACTACGATTTTTGATTTTGTCCTTTTTTCTTCACATACCTTCTTACACATCCTACATGAGCACAGAGGTCTTTTCTTCCTAATTAAAGCCCACCTTCTCTCACATAGCACTGAGCTCTTCTACAAGTTCCTCACAAACTGCTACCCACAGAAATTTCTTTGCCCTCAGTTATAAAACCTCATTCATCTCCTTGCAAAGGTTTCAGACTTTCAGGACACTGAACAACAGACAAAAACTTCCAGAAGGCACGTAACACTTCCTATTGGTTTTGTTCATTTTAAACTTGATCTGTACATGACTCTGACCCAGTCTCAATAGATACTCAGACACTAACTAGCTTAGTATTCCAGCGCTACTTATAAAATACAACAAAGTTTTAAATCTTAACATAAAAACATTCCCTATAAGTACTTATTTTCCTTTATTTTAAACATTTCTATCTCCACCAAGTACAAGAGAAGCTCAGGAATACAAAGCTGTAAACACACCACATTGGTATTGCAGACCTCCAGGACTAAGCAAGGTGAATTCTCTACTCCAACTGTTCCATTATTGGTCCACATTACCTGGGTTATTTTGCTTAATCTTAAACACAAAGATATGGCAAGGATCAGAAGAACTATTGGTGAAAATCAGGCATGCTGCATCACTAGTCCTAAAACCAAAGGAGATTAAAACGATTAGAATGGTACCAAACCCACTAGAAGCTGGCAAGAAACACCATAGAAAGCTGTGCATACTGAAGAGGTTGTTTAAACGATTCTTACAGGGGAAAGAGAACTTAGGGATAGAACAGAGACAATGTGGGAACCATGTAAAATTTATTATGAGATTTAAGAGGATTATAGTAATATGCAATACTCTCTATGGGACATTTAAGGGAAGTACCAATGGTGAGTGAATGGAGAGACAAGTGAGAGTGTGTATAAGTCCATGCCCAGGGCTCCCCTGAGCACACAGACCACAAACAGCACCTGCAGAATTCTGAACATCCTCCTGTCAAAAAGGCCCAGACCACACCTACCCTGTTTTCACAAGTAACATGTGAAGCCATGGGAACACCTGATTCCAGAACACAGACTTTACCTTGGAATGTTAAAAGAAGGTGCCCCACTTGAATATATTTGATGACAAGACTAAGATCTCTGCATAATACCAAACTCACAGAACTTGAAAAAGAAAAGGAATTCATATCCAAATGCAATAGCCTCTGTATCTTTAAAATTTCTTTTCTCAGTACAGCACCAATCTCTCTGATAAGCTGAGAGGTTATGGTTATCTTACTGGATAAACAGGAAGATCTTACTGATCCTACTAGAAGCTCCACTTGGGGGCCTGTCTGAAATCAACAGCACGGAAAGGACTCTGAACATAAAGAGATGCTTTGGACACAGTTCTGCCATGCAGCAGAGTTCCATGCTGTGACAAACCTAACTTCAAACAGAAACCTCTCCAGCTACATTCAGAGTTTTGCACCAAGGCTAGTGAACCCCACGTGGTAAAGCCTGTTCACACCACAAGTTAACATGACTTAGTAAATGAAAAACCAACTACATCAACTCAATATGAAGAATCAAGGCTGGAAAATTCTAATTCCAGAATATCAGTCTGATTTTGCAAATTGCTCTGGACTTGACTACAGCTGTTTCACAAACCATGCTGTGGATCACACATTCTCCCTAAATTTTCTCAATGTTTCAGGAAGGAAATAAACTATTTGGCACAGACACACTGTATTAGTGCAGCAGGCACTCAGCCAGCATCAGTCTATTCCCTGATCTGTTCCACTGCTTCTCATCATCCTACTTATAGCTCTTCAAATCTGCTTTTCTTCCTGCATAGCTCCATAAGGTAAGAGATCCAGAGAGCAAATGATACATTATGGCCTCTTATCACTTTATCATGATGATCCAGGAACTTTGCCCAAGCAGCGTTGAAACAAACAAGTGAAAGAGTAAAAACTACAAACACCTATGGATGTTAGGACCAGTATAGTAAACAAAAACAAGCACTCAATATGGTAATTACAAAGAGGGAAAAAAAACTCAGGTTATTATAATTCAATTCATTACTTTTTGCTAATAAAGTCAGAGGGTTGGAAGAAATGCTGTTACTGACTGCAAACAGCAGTAAAAGGTTGGAAAACCTCCTTTTGCATGGAAAATACTAAGCAACATTTGTGGCCACTAAATGCGTCACGTTTCTGCAAGAGGGTTACAGAATAAAAGACCCAGTAAATTCCAGAAGTTTTCTGAGTACCCGAGTAACTCTAGCAAAAAGCCAAATCTGCCTCACTGGAAAAGAGGCAAAGCATTTCCCAGTCAAAACAAACAAGCAAACAAAACCCTCCAGGCTACTGGTACCTTGGGGAATGTAAAGCTTTTATTATTATTTTTTAATATAAACTTCAAATATGAAACTTATTTTAAGTCTCATCTAAAGTTTGTCTGTTACAAATTTGTGCCATCTTTATCCAGATTGAGAGTTTTAATTAATATAAAAAGACTTATTCAACTATGCTCTTATTAACATTAGTAACTTTAACAGTCTTTGAAGTTTTGTCAAGTCATAACAATAGTTAAGAGCAAAACAAAACAACTGTTTGTAGAGAGGTTCTTTTAGATAAAAGGGAAACAATACATTGTGCTGCAATAAATAGGAAGCAGAATATTTGCCAACTGGAATAATCAAGATCTACTCCATTGCATTAAGGTCATTTATTATTTTACTAGGTTTCTGTCAAAAATTTCCCTAAGTATAACTGGTTTCATGGTTCTAATGTAAAGAATAGTTACCTGCCTCTCAAAAATCTGTATCAATTTCAATTTTATTTTGCTGTAATGGTATCAGAGCATAGAACTTGAACTACTGATATCCTACACCAGTGATCAAGCTATCTGCTCACATCAGAAATATCAAGCTCCACTGAAATACAGGGTTAGAGCAGTAACATCAGACTGGTAATAAATGATTCCAGGGCCAATTCTTATGACTAGCCAAAGCAGGCAGTGAGTTCACAAATTGGAATCAGTTTATGCTTGTAAGAAAAGCAACATCTCTGGAGCCCATACATTTGTCTTACCAATGCCCATAATATTTTGTACTGTGTATTCATTCAACTGTGACATTTTCTTTCATTGCAACATTTTGTATATGTGAAAACAATTACTGCACTACTGCCACAATATGTTTCTTCTTCTCTGACACCACTGGCACAGATCCTGGTTTGCTGTGCTTACGACGGTTCAACTCCCTAGAAACAGAAAGCAGAAAAATGCAGTTCAGTAGTCAGCACAAAGTTTTATCAAACAACAGCTTCTTAAGCGAATAGTGGAGACATCTTAAAATTCAAATACAATAATAACAGTTTTACTTTTAACTGAACCAACATATCTCCCTATTTGAAAAGGAGCAGTGCACCTTTGTTAAGCACCCTTAAAATCAGGCAATCCTGAAAGATGAGTAAAACCCAACACCTTTGTTTTTACTCCAGCTATGAGATTAACAGTAAAGTATGCCATATTCTGCTCCAATACATGACAATGATCCACATGACTGAAAATACTCATCCTAGAGTCTGACTAAAAAAAAAAAGAAAAAAAAAAAAAAAAAAAAAAAAAAACGCAACTAAAAACACAAAACCCCCAAAACATTCCCCGCAGACAGGCTGTTCTGTCGCCATTGCAGTGTTGCATTATGTCACAGTAACAGAGCGTTGTAGCTCCTTATAACATGACATTCACTCCTGGTCCACCAGCAAACTACTGGGAAGCAGCCACTCCTTGTTGATGCTGGCATTTGTCCGTGTTTTTCTTACAATCACAGGTTAATCAACCCACTGATTCCTGATCCCTTTTCAGATGCTAGAAGTAGCTCATACTTGCTCCTCTCACACATTCCCATACACTGCTGCCACAGCACCGGTTTTGTCAACATTTTGTTAAAACAAAGATAAAACAAAGGTGGGAAAGGAAGACATACTTCCGCCGCCGAGCTTCTCTCATGATCCGCTGCTCTTTGATTTGGCAATAGATACTCTTAGGCAAGTGACGGTGCCGAGCGATGCGTTTGATCTGTGGGTGATGCTGGAACTTCTCCTTCAACTTCTGATTGTAATTCATAGCTGCCTTCTCTCGTGGTGCAAGCTACAAGGAAAACAACACAGGTAAATGTATAAAAAACAGGGACTTGACTCCAGGTTTCTCTAAAAAGCAGTTTGAACTTTTAATTCAAATGGCTTCTTTCTAGCAAGTTTTAGTGCTTACAGCTATTTGAGAATTACAGTAGATAAACATTAAAACCAACATCTTCAATGATGACTCACTGCTCAAACATAAAACATCACAGTCTCAAAGTTCAGAGCAGTAACTGAATTCTCCCAGAACAAGATTTTAATGTGCTCTACACAAGGAAGGAAGAATAGAAAAGGCTGATAGGGTAAAACTTCCTTGCTCAGTCTGCTGTTCTCCTAACCAGTGTAACTTGTGCTGTGAAACTAAGATTTGCAGGTTTTAATCGCTAGTCAGTATAAGTACAAAAGCTGAAGAGGAACTGTGTTCATGAACTGCTTTGCAGACAGATCTGTACATGGCCAAAACCTTACATGGTGTCTTGATCCATTAGGAAGCACACTGCATATGAAAATTCAAGTATTAACTTGCCTATATGGTACACAGGGCATTCCAGCTTGTATCACAAACATGAAATATAGGAATGCCAATGTTACCCCCAAAAGACAAACTGTATCCACATTTAAAATTATGTCTAAGCCACCATTAACAACACTGAAAGTGAGAAGTGTCTTTCTTGCAGCTTAATCTCTGGAGGACTTATTTTTTACCTAGGCATGTTTCCTCTGGTCCTAGCACTTGTTTCATAAAAGGAAAAACTGCCTGCAGTGTTTCTGCTTAAAGCATGCACTGCTTCACAAGGAATAGCAGTTTCTAAGTATTGTGGATTCATATGGACTTGAACCACAGCAGCAAGCAAAGACATATGAAGAAAAGCCCTGTACTGCACAAGTCACTTAGGCTGTAGATATGTTACTGTGACAAGCCCTGTCTTCTCCTTCCTACCTGTATTTTGTGAAGACACTACAGAGCTCCACTGTTTCAGACATCTAAAGACCCTTTGTGCTCTCAAACAAGCAGCAGCACAAGTCTTTTACCCTTCCCCATGCACTGAATCCACTGCTAACTGCACTTGAAGTCTTACGGACAAAGCAGTAGTTCAGAGTTCTGTTAATCAGTGCCTGCAATGGACTTAAGTGCATTGATTTCTTACTTTCTGAACAGTAAACAGAACCTGAGTTTCAGACAAACACAGACACAGAAGGCAGAACAACAAACCCTTCCCCAATTTATTACACCAAAAAAGTGGGAATTCCACCGCCATTATGGAACATACCTTTTTTTTTTTTCCCCTTTTGAAACTAGCAATCAGCTATTTCTTCTCTACTCCAGAGGTCACCTTTAGAAGCTACTTCAATCACATTGCATAAATTCTGGATATATTATACAACTTAGTTAAAAAATATCACTAATGATCTGTTAGCAATAACTCAAAAATATGGCAAAGCAGTTTCTCTTCTAGGACAAAAACAAAGCAGGTATCAGATGGAGAGTTGCTCGTCACTCAAAATTCTTACTCAAGTATCACAGTATTAACTTTTAATCTCCATTTGTCCACACCATCTTATTCACAGATGGAAACCCTTCTGCTTTACCTACATTGCTCATAACCTCTCTAATTGCAGGTGAATACATTCCTCAATTCTAACACAATAAAGCCAGTCTCTCTAGCGAAATTCATTCCAGTGAGCCAGCCTCAAGAGTTAGTTCTCTCTCAATGAGTCCCAGGTGTTCCCATTCCGCCCAAAACTGCCAACATAATCAAAATCAAAGAGCTTTTATTTTAATTATATTCAATTATTTTTCTTTAATTTAAGAAGAGCAAATTGCTGCAGATTTAGTATAACTCTGGTGATTCTGCAGACAAGAGGTGAATCTGCAGATTAAAGATACATCCAGGATACCTTATTTTAAAAAATTAATATAGATTAAGTAGTGGATATACCGAAGTCTCTTCCCATCTCTGTGTGAAATACAGCTTTTAGAAACACACCTAGCTGATGTCTCGGCATTCAATTACTGAACATCAGTGCCTAATATGCCAGGCTATGCGTCCACATGATGACTAAAAGAAAACAAAGCAAGAAGACCCCTGTATTACTGACAAGTGTCTATTTGCCAAAAATACTAGCAAGCCAAGAAAGCAGACTGAAGTAAGGTGCCAAATTCCAATTTCTCTCTTGCAGAGGCCATCTTGGACAGTTGAAGAAGACCACTGCTTTCCATATGCTTTGAGCTGAGGAAAATGCCATGAAGGCAGCAACACAAGGTAGCAGGATTCAAGATTTTGTTTACAGGAACTATAACACTCTGTAGAGCATTAAAAAAAAAAAAAATATTGGGATTTCCATATCACGAGTGAGACACACTCAGATGACTTGCGACCCTTTTTCCATATATCCTGAAGTGAACATCCAATTCCCTCCCTGTATGAGAAATCAGAAATCACGCGTATGCAAGGATTTGTGCTGCTACAAGAGCATTGCTATGCAGCAAACACAGTGAAAAGAGGGAGGAAGAGCCCTGAAGTGCGAGCTGCCAGCAATAGGAAAATACGTGCTTCACTAAACCATGCCCTCTTTTCTTTCTCCAGATGACAGAAGCTGGTTATTTCCTGACCCCTCCATGCAGAAGGAAGGTAAGCATTTTTCCAGAGCCCTGACTGCAGAGCTAAAGTCACCTTTGGCAAGTCATACTTCTTTTAAGTCTGTGCATTTGTATCACACAGTATTTAAAAACTCTGCACTATTAGTTTCCTCTAATTCAGCAGGGGAATAGGAAGTTGCTGTTTATCTCTCCCGTCCAGATTGCCCTTCGAAGTTAAGGCAGATAGAACACAGATGAAACATTTTTAGACTGCAAACATATCCCAGCAATTCCCCACAATGTAATTTGTTATTTGTAATTTCTCCAACTGCTATGCTGCAAATACTCTAAAATCAATTGCTATGAAGTTTATTACTCATTATTCCCTTGAATCAAAACCTTACAGCTTCTTAACATCTAAGCAGACAAAAGAAAAGGTAACAAGGAAGTGAAGAGCACAGAATCGTAGCTAGAGGGATGGAGCTACGTGTGCACTGAATCACAAAGGAAAATCACTCTGAAGAGAATGCCTTGTCACACAATACTGGTGCTGCTTGTTATCAGCCCCATCTCACAAAACAGAACCGTATACCAGAGGGAGACTGAAAGGATATACAATTACTTGGACTGTTTTGATGCTCTCCTGCTTATGCTCATTGCTAGACCAAAACCAAGACTTGTAACTGTACTTTCTCCAATCTCACTCAGTCCATACTTGAAAGCTGTTATTTCTGTGTCTTGTAAGAATGTATAAAACCTCTGTTCCACTTCTATTACACCCATTTTTCACACTAGTTTTATGCTTACTGAGATACAAATCATTCCCAAGCATCAAGTTTTCTTCTCCAATGACCCAGCACTGTCTAATCCTCAGCTATTTTACAGTTTTACTAATTGAAACTTACTCTATCACTGCTTTTCCAGTCTTTTTGCTAGGACCTTTGTAACTTTTTTCCTCCAATCCAAAGGTATTCCTCTTCTTCAGAAATTCCAACCCTCTCCAAGACTTCAGGCACAAAAGCCTCACAAACTCATCACATTTTATGTACAGTATTTGAACAGTTTGCAGTACCCTAAAACTCCTGTTAAATTGGGCCTTTTGTTGCAGGACATGCAGAGCTACACGGTTACTGCTTTAAAAACAAAACCTTATAAAATCTTATTTGCCTTCACACTGCTACCGGGAAAACAAAACCAAAAAAAGCAATTTTTATAAAATAATAATTAAAAAAAGCACTGCATATTATTTTAAAGCAACTTCTGCAATTGCCTCAACAGAAAGATTTGGGTTTGTTACCCCTGCATAAAAACTCATTGTCAGTGGAGAGCAGACAGCATGCCTCTGGCTCCTTAAGAGACTTGGGTTCTTATTTCAGTGTTTCACTGATTTTAAATAATGAGTGCAATGCCAAATACATTAAAAACCTAAAGAAACATGCATGTCAGAACTGATGACTGCTAGGGTAGCCACTGCTCAGAAAGTACAACTCTCCAACTGGATTAATGTTCATCAGTCACAACCCAAATACTGTATTCAGTCTAACTCCCTTGTCTCAGCACTGTGAAGTTCCAGGTAAGAATACACTCCCAACAAAGAACACAACATCTGATGATTACCTTCTCTGTTTCTCTTGCAGGATGTTGGTTGCTATCCCTCCGCACCCCAAAAAAATCCATCTCAAAATGCAATGTATTCAAGATGCTGGCATTATATCAGAAACACTGTGACCTTTGGATGAGTCATTCAATCAAATCTTCTCAGCTAAGAAAAATAGCAGACCAAGCAACTAAGCATTTAAGACACATTCTGACACTTCCGACAGAATTACTGAATGTTCAGCTTGAATATTTGAAATGTTCAAAAAATAGGCGCTGACTATGGAAGAGCTGGACATTTATAAACTGAGTGAGCACATGTCTGTGAAGATAAGAACACCAGTCCTCCAACAAAGAGCAGATGCTAAAGAAAAACAGTGGAATCTGATAAGTAGCCATTAACACCTGCAACAAAGTCAGGAACAACCAAACCAGATGGACAAGGATTAATACTGCTGCCTGCATCCAAGTGATAGTCTGAAGTTATATCCAAGAAAGTGATAAGCCATAAAGACTCCACCCTAAGTCTTCACACCTATAATTAATCTCCAAACGTGTGAAAAATAAGATTTCATAGTGCTGCCATGCATTTTTACAGCAGCTATAGCAGCTCCAGACAGTGACTACTTCAACATTCAAAATTCTATAACTTTTTAAATTCAAGGTTTCAGCAATATAATGATTGAGCATGCTTCCACATAAGATACAGGGCTGTGAAACATTATCACTTTTTATTATAATATAATTTTTGCGAGTTCATCAGCGCCATCCATCTGAAATGAGAGTAGCTCTACATAATCTGTTCCTTTGAAGTTTTCCTGAGTAGTCTTGCTTTCTTAAAAGTGTTTTTCGATATTGCAAGGTAACACGATGCTTACTCTAAATGATAACTTCAGTTTCAGATAATGAAAAATAAAGAAGGAAAGAAACATGCAACTGATCCTACACATTACAGATAACTGACAGTCATCTTGGTAGTTGTCGGCCAAACGCAACCCTACACACCAGACTCTCTGAGGTATGCCAAATAGCAGCAATATACTTAAAAAACAGGCACAGCCTATCATGCATAGAATTCACAGTCAGGTTAAAGAACAAGAGCATTAATGTGCAGAACATACTCAGCACCTGACAATCAAAACTGGCAGTGCCTCTTTTAGACCCATCCACAGCCAGTTCTCACTGATGCAAATACTACAGAAGAGGACAGAATGTCATTTTCTCAGGTACTTGGACTATAGTGATGTAGTCCCTTAGGTACATAGTATTCCTGTGACACAGAAGTCCCTGGAAGTTCTCAAAAATGTTCAGATGTTGTACTGAGGGACATGGTTTAAGTGGGAAATACAGGCGATGTGTGGACACTTGGACTGGAGGATCTTAGAGGTCTCTCTCAACCCTGATTCTATGATTCTAAGCAGTCAGTTTTGCACATACTTCTAAAAGCAAAGTATCCTTATTGTTCCATAGGAAGGAGCTGATGTTATCTAGTAGTCAACAGATTGAATTTTGTTTTTATTTTAAAATGTTAGTAATCATTCTATACAAAAATGCTATTTTGACATTCTTTTTACCCACTTGTCCATCACAAAAAGGTTACAGAATAAAGATGTGTGGTAAAAATACCACAGATTATTCTGTTCTGGAACAGAATGTTAGAGAGACAGAATGGTCCTTCTGCATTAACTATGAAGACTGTGATTAATGAGACAAAACTTCAGCTAACCCTGTAAAAAGGGTGTTCCTGTGAGCCTACACATACACCAACAGAAAAACAGGTAACATGTCTTGCCCAGTACTGCAGCATCTAAACAAATTCAACATAAAACTCATATCAAAATGTCCAGAACAAGCTCTTCAAAGCCCTTGAGATTCACAAGCACAAACCTGATATTTACATGTTAAATATTTTACTAAAGCACACTTGGAAAAAATCCCAAGAATCAGTTCAGAACAGAAAAAAAAAAATAGCATCCCAAACACAGAGTTAGTCCATTAAAGAAATCCAACTTAAATGTAACAGCCTGTAACCACACATGCTGTGCTGTACAGGGTATAAAGGCATTTTTCCCCCCCATTACTTTATAGCAAGCATGAGAAAAAGTAACAAGCCTTCTGAATGCTTATGTTGAGCTATGGCTAAAGACATGCTCGTCATTTCAGCTGCGCTGCTCCATATGCAATCTTCCCCAGTGCCCAGCAGCTCATGGTCTTTCCCAATCCACCCTGCATCCCCAGCACTCTCAGTGCTCCCACTGACCCACCACCCCTGCCAGATTCACTTCCCTCCCTGCAGACATTATCACTTCAACATTCCCCACACACAAACAGCTGTATGGAACAGACCTGTCCCTTTAACAGTACAATATTGTTCCCTGAATTCCAGCTTCCCTCTCCTCCCACCTCAGTATTCTACAAGATCAAGTCGGAATTCCTCCAAGAATTACTTGACAGTTTTGCTTTTTCTGATGAGCTCAGAAAATGCAGTGTAAGCAACCCCAAGGTACCTTGACAACATAAAGCTACATGAAGGCATTACTTCCAGTGGACAAAGCATCAAATTCTCACTTTGAAGTTAATACTCAGTACTTTAACTCATCTGTGTGAATGAATATATGCAAGTGGTAACTGTAACAGAACATTTTGGCTTTGTCCACTAATAACCTCTTGAACACGCGTAACTGAAAAGATATGCTACTAATTAGCTTGAAGTCCTCTCTTACTAGGAAGGCTTCAACCAAACTGGCTATATTGTATAATTGTACTAAATAGAGTTCAGTCTAGCTCACACGTTTGATATTTGAGAGCTACATAAGCTAATGACCATCTCAGTTATGCACTGCAGTAGAGTTTACTTGCAGCAGTGCATATGCTTATTGTGGCACGGACTCAACACGAGTCAGTCAGGTCAAAACTTTTTATAACTTTTTATAACTTTTTATAACCTTAAGCTTTAGTAGACAATTACACATAGCAAACTCAAATGTACTGCTTTCAGTGCAAGGTTATGCATACTCACCTGTAGCATCAAGAAAAAAACGTTAATTAGAACTCATTATTACTGTTAAAATTAAACAAGATGAAAATTACCTTGTGTAGCGATAAAAACGCACTTCATCTTACTAAAAGCCACAGTAAACACAAAGAGCTGTATTGCACACGTTAGTTTTCAAATTAAATACAAGTCATGCTACAACTTTACATTTTTCCTTTAGAAATAGAGTCAGAAGCTGAACAGGCTAACCAGCTGTCACAACAAAAAGAAAAACTACCTCAAACATCCAGCCTTGTGATAACAAAAAGCAAAAGTCTCTTACCACCCCCAGTTTTTCAGAAGCATTGGCCTTCCACAGACGAATATTCATCTCATCTGAGCCACACAGAATGTATTTATTATCTGAAGTCCATTTTACAGTGATGACGTGCTGCATCCGCTTTGTATGATACACCTCTCTAAAGTAAAGAGAAACATTTTTAAACGGTTTATTATCTCTTTTCCTACCAATGTCGCCTTTCAAATAGCAGAATTTTCTGTTCACAAAAGAATAAGCTTTTACTTTTTGTTTTTAAATAGTTTTCAGAACGCAGCCTCACCCACTGCTCCCAACCCCTGTGGCTCATCAGTCACGCACTGCAGCTGAGACCATCCCCTTCCCTCTACCCAGTTATCTTTAAAACCCAAATAGTAGCGGAAGAGAAATACAAAATCATTATTCAGAAGCCATGAACAACTAGACTGAGCTTGATCTGGGCAGTGTGGGAGTGTGAGAAGAGCATATAACCCATGTATCACCTTAAGTAAGCTTTCGTAACATTAACCATCACTGTAATTCACACTCAAGTGATGCTCTACACTACAGGAACACTGCAAAGAACTGTGCACAAGTACCTTCCAAAAACACCGATGCTTACATCAGGTTTTACTGACATTAAGGTTTAATACTGTGTAAGCACATATGCATTTCCATAAGCATTCCTGTAGTTACTGTCATTTTAATATTTGGCTCAGTAATGCATTTTTTTCATTCACCTTTGAGGAATTCAGGATTTTTCCCTTCCTCCCTGAATTTTCAGCCTCTCTCCCTTCTCTTGCTTTCACCACAACTGATTAAATTCCATTTTTAGAGAAAGGAAAAACACAGAAGATGGCCAAATAACTTGGATATGTCATTTAAAAAAAACCCACACAGACATCAAGCTCCATTTACCAGGCATTTATTGACTTGAAATCAGCTTCCTAATATGTATTATTTCTCATGGCTATACAACTTTACAATTTTTTTATTTTTTTTTATTTTTTTTTATTTTTTTTTATTTTTATTTATTTTTTTTTTTAAATACAAAGCAGTGGAAGTTAGGAGATTCAATTTCAGCCTGGTGGGAGATCAGAAGTCTGAGTGAATAGGAACCCAATCAGGGTTCTTGTTCATAAATACCCTTAAGTGCCACCCCTGTTTTCCCAAAAGGGATCAGACATTCTGTTTGGAGATCTTTTACTCCCCCATAGTATTTACATCAACTATGCTGTTCCCAAAGAGTACAGCTTTTAGCAAATTTTAGGTGTCCCAGAATGCCCCAGTCAGCTTATACAAAGCTAAGTTCTTCATTTGAAAGGCTCTTCCCCACTAGGATTTACAGCAGTCAAAGAAAAAGACAGAAAAAGAGAAAAGGAGAGGAAGAGAAAATGTTTCATTCAGGGAAAAAGAATGAGAAAAAGAGGAAAAATGTCTTCCTTATCAACAACCTGCTGTAATGTGGAATAAAGCCTTTAACTCTTTTACTGCTGCATTATGGGATCTGTTATTTCAATGAAGTGATTTAACTACACCTATCACCCCTCCTGCGAACATTCCACAGTACAGAAAACCTGGGGAGCACAGATTTTAACCATGCTGTTTAACAGTAGAAAAGTAGGAAAAGGGAAAAAAAAAAAAACCAAAAAAGGCATTACACTGCCTAACTATATTTCAAGAAGTATTGCAGGACAGGAAAAACAATTAAAACTACTCATAGGTTATGTTATAAAGGAAAACAACAACAGCCCTTCTCAATCTCCAGTGAGGTACAGGAGCATACAGACACGTTAAGTAATGCATACAAAATTACAACAACCCAAAATAAAGACACAGTCCTCCCAGTTAATATTCAGCACTCCCCATCCCCTCTAAACCACCTGAAATTTAAACCTTCTTGGGGGACAAGGTTAAGGTGGGGAGACAGTGGAAGGAGAGTAAAAGAAAAAGAATAAAGGAGAGAAAAAAACCCAAAAGGCTGACAGAGAATAATGAAGGTGGGTTTATGAAGAACAAATGATACCAGATCAACCTGATAACTTGCTTTGATTTTCATCAAATTGAAAAAGAAAATAAAAAAAACAGATTCAATCTGAACTTCAGCAAAATATTTAAAACATTGCTTTATGAAATAATACATGAAAATCTAATTCAAACTGAACTGTATTCACAGCGCTGTCATATGACTCAGAACCTGGTTAACAAAGTATGAACACTGTACTGCAGTGCATGGAATTAGATCACAAAAGCATTCCATACTGATCCTTGGGAATCCACAACAGTGATTTTCACAGCATCTTTACTAATCATCCATACAGGATTAAGACAGTGCTGGAAAACCAAATGTTACAATATCGTAAGGCACTGTGAACTTCAGTGGTGACACAGTACAAAGTGACTTATAAAGACTGTAGACAGATATACAGGGAAAGAAAAGGAGATTGATCTTAGTTTAAAAAAAAAAAAAGTACACATAAGAACAGTAGTTCAGAACTGATGCTCCATCTTCTTGGAAAGCTGTCATGGAAAAAGTACAAATTCATAGAGTATGCATAGGGGAAAAAGATCAATTTCGTATACAATAAGTGGTATCACACACAGCAATGGAAGTTGGTCTTCTATACAAGTAACTAATGCTTTCTTAGACACATAGCCTCCATCCTGGATACTTATGCAGCAGAAAACAAAACAAAAAAAACAGAAGAAAAAAGCCAAATATAACATAATTCAGAAATTGTACCAACAGGACTCCACTGTAATTTTAATACAAAATAGCTAAAGTACAGTTACTTATTAAATACAAGTTCTACTCTAAGACATTCCAGAATTAGCTGTTGGTTACAGGACCTGTTAGTGTCAAGTTGTATACAGAATAAGGCTTCCAGATCCACTGCAAGTGAATTCCTCAGCAAAGTTAGGAATTAAGAACTTTTGTGGATTACTGAGGTGCAGGAGAACAAGACAGAGTTGTAAAATCACTCACCTGCTGTGACCTTTGTCTACAGGAAAAATGCGGACAGACTTATCGAAGCTGGCAGAAACAAATTCTTTCCCAGTGGGTGAATAATCCACATCAAGAACAGCAGACACGTGGTCCATGTGTACCATCACAGGTGATGTAAGGTAGCGCATGTCAAAAGTATACAAGCTGCAAAATAAACATATCAACTGCTTAGTGAAACTCCAAAAACAACTCCAAAGTGAATAGTTCTTTTCGCTTAACAGCTGCTTTAATCATGCACACACCAAACCTCAAGAGAGAATTCTTCAAAACTGCAAGTAACAAATGAAAGGAAAGAACGAAGTAGTGCTTAGAGCCTGAAAAAAAGCGTAATAACTAGAGGCTGAACCACACCTTGGTGGGTTTTTTTTGCTCACTCTCAAGTAACAAAGATCTCTACCACTCCGTACAGCATCTGTCCCTGGGCCATTGACTTCGCCTATTTCTCCAACTACCACACTGCCTTTCTTAGCTCCCTCCTCAGACATATCATGTGAACTCAGACAAGCACTTCTCAATCAGTTATCCTCATCATGTCAAGCCCATCAACTCCTAGGTTTCTAGACTTTCCCATATTTGAACCTCCTGGTAATTCAGTGTCTGCTGCGAAATTCCTGTTTGGTTGGCACCTTTCCCTATAGCCTAGTTGTCTTTGTACCAGACAACCACTGACTGTAGGAATCCAAGTAAAGCTTGGTCCTTCAGCAGAAAGAGACGCTACGTCAGCAGAGCTGAAGACCCGCACCATTTACACTGCCTGTAAAAATGAAAATGAACATAGCTGCTGGAGCACAGCTGGTTTGCTGTTAAGCACTTCACAGCTGAGGCTTACTTGTACTCCTGTGAATTAGCAAAACCTGCTGATACATAGTAAGGTGTAATAACTGCATACATCATTTATTTGCCCAGTACCAATAAATAAAGGTGCGTTACAGACAAAGCATTTAATTAAATTAGCTTTAAGTGTACTATTTGGTAAAACTACTGTATTAAAATTCTCTCATTTAGCAGTAAGCTTTTCACCCTCCTTCCAACAGATGAATGCATAGTTGGAATTAATTCAATGTCTTCTACTCAATTACTTACTGGCAACTATACCTCCTCCTCCTGAATTCTCAAGAAAAAGTATGCTAGCATCACTTTCAAAACTGCTACTTCATGTAATCAGCTAACACTTCATGCATGTTTTTGATACACGCTGCACACAGTTTACCAGAGAAGAATTTACCTTAATGGCTACCAAATTTAGCTTACTGCAGGGAAAACAGTGATGTATAAATAGATTAGATAGCCTTATCACACCATAACCAGAACAGGTGAAAAGTAATACTTTCAGTACAATGTCAGTTTTCAAGGTTTGGGCCAGATTCTATCTCCTTGGAAAAACAGCCTTAAGATAAGTGATAAAAAATCCTATGTTCTAAAAGAAAGCAGTGATCTATTGTTAGATCACTGACTTCCTGGAAAAAAGGATACAGAGCACATTTTGCAGTGGCCTAGTTTTGAAGAGGCAGCTTTTTCAATAGCAGATTAGCTATTCACAGGCACAGTATCGCCCAGAAGTAAAAAACAGCTCTGAGAAACTGAAAGGGTAAGTACTGCAGTCTTTGGAACCATTTCATAAAAGATTAATTTTAAGAGATGTTCACATCAAAATAGGTGATTGGTACAATATATCAAGCTTCATAAGACCTGGTAAGAAAATAAACACTTATACTGATTGCCTCAGACTGGACCAATATTATTTCCCTGCCAGGTCCTACTGTAAATTATGCTTGCATAGGTTAAAACTGTATTTCTGTGAATTGCACAGGCTGCCTGGAAGAGGAACAGGCAGTCTAGTACCAATTGTGGGGTCTGTTCTGTGGGGTTTTTTTGTTTGTTTGTTTGTTTTTTCCCCCTTTTTAAGTCACTGAGTTTATAATTTGCTAGGTTACTACTTAAATGTTCAAACTTGAAGTTTACATAGGTGTTTTTTTTTTTTTTTAATGTGTTTTAACATGATGATAAGTCACTAGCAGACTGAAAAACATACCATGATCAGGATTATCAACAAGCAGGATAACACTTACTTGTAATCTTCGTTTGCTGCAGTAAAAATAAAAGCTTCCATGGGGTTCCAACAGAGTGTATTTGTCCTCATGTTCAAGATAACCTGAAAGACATTTACCCATTGATACCTTGCTGCAGACAGTAAAATACTGGTTATATTTTAAAGCTTTTCATACCACAAGAGATAAGCAAACACCTTCTAGATACATAAGCATGGTAGACCAGTAGCAACATACTTGAGGAGACGTATATTTAGCAGCACTATGATTGGAACTCAAGACTTCCTGCCCCTCAACACGCGATCACTGCAACTAAATTTTACTTTGCAAGCCATCTTGAAAGCAAGTACTTCTCATCAGTCATTTATCCAGAAACTAACATGTAAACCTGGATCATCTTAAAGATCTGACTTCATCATATTTACAGCTACATTAATGTATACTGTTAAATACTGTATAAACAAACATGCCTAGGAAATGGTATTTCAGAGAATGTTGTCATTAATTAATGCTCTGAACCAGCATCTGCAAAGCTATTATAACATTCTGATGTATAACTATGGGGCACTTTACGAACAAATAGATCATTTTCTGTAACACTGCAGGCCAGTCATAATCCTACTTGAAAATCCTGAAGTTTGAATATTTCTGCTCTCACCTTACCGTATCAAAAAATACACATATACATATGTATAACAAAATACAGTTTTACCAATTATATTTATTAAATAATGAACACAATGTAATACTGATGGCCTCTACTGAACCTACACAAAAAACAAGGATTGTATCCTTTGAGTGTGTTCATATCCTTATGACTCACATTTTCCATAAATCCTCATTTCCTAGGTGACGTTATTCTGCCCAATATGAAGTCTGTACTGCAAACTACTACTAATTTTCAGAAATTACAGGCATCCAGAGCAGAATGCAATCATCAGCTGTCTGAACTGACCTCAATTCTGAGAGCTGAAATTTACTGAAAGGATAGGCCAATGAAAAACCTTGTGTTTACAGCAGTCTGTACACTAGAATTGGTTCAAATTCCATTATTGTTTTTTTTTTTTTTTTTTTAAATATAAATGATATATAATTATTACAGAAGCAAACAATCTAAGAGGGTTCTTTAATTTTCCGTGTTCAAGTTTCCTAGGCACTGCAAAATGATCGCAAAACTAATTGAAACAGACTACAAGTAAAATAAGTCTTTTAAATCATAGCTCAAAGTAGCTCTAATATTGCTAGGAAATCCAGCTTCTATTTCAAAAGGGGTCAGGTTTGGTCAAGGTCCCTGCTCTGTATCTTGTTTCATAATTTATTCACTCCAACTTACAGCACTCAGTTTATTGCAGCAGTGGCATTTGGAACTAAAAGAGAGCCTAAGAAGAGGACCCTCTGTACAGTTCTGACATTCTGCATGGAAACCTGGGTTGAGAGTGATTCGTGTCACTGTGAAGGCATTAAATAGCATTTCAGAACCATCTAGACCTGTAGCAGTCGCCTTCTACTTTTGACCGACTGTAGATATGCTTAGTCATTAAGTAAGGGAGAAAAAAGAAAAAGAGTCCTTATTAAGACAAGACCGCATTATGAAGGTCCTAAGAACTTGGCTATGAAATGTTTACAGTACATACATAGAGAAGGATTTATCTCCATAAAAAAGAAAAAGACTCCTCCACATGCAGAGCGAGGCTCTCTAGTGGTGGAAAGAAAGTGCCTTAGGAATTACCTTGTTTATTTCTGGCAAGGAGGGGGGAAAAAAAAAGAAAGAAAAAAATCACACATACAGAGAATGCAATACAAGAACATGAAGTTCTTATTGTGAAATTGCTGTCAGGTCAGGCACTTTATCAAGAATTACAATGCAGTGAGCACGACAGCCTGTCTCAATGCAGGAAAAGGCTCTTTTAAGTCTGCATGGTTTAAGTTTCAAAATTTACTCAAACTCAGTTAAAAGACTCAACATTAAAGATGAAAACTCAGTGAGATCACAGAGCTTTGCTTTCTCTACCTTTAGCACTACTTAGACTATTTCATATTCACTATGATTATTACTGCCAGAAGCTTCTGTTAAAATTCAGAGAACATACCTTCTTTAATGGAGTTGATTGTCTCATATCATACAGCACAATATTTCTGTCAGAAGCACAGCTGCCCAAAAGGTATGTCTGAATAAACAAATAAATAAATGATCAGTATGTATTGTCTCCTAAGAATTTCTAGTGTAAGCAATAACTCATATCAGATACCTATTTCACTGAGCTGGTAGTCAAATAGCAGTTCCCTTCACTCAAGTAAATATATTACCATTCTTGGCATGCAGCTAATTCTGAACACTTTAAATAGCTTTTCCAGCAAGTTTCAGAATCCACCCAGCCCTCTTGATAAGTAACACTTTCTAATAGACTTGACTTCAACTACCAGTGCAGCCAGCCTCAGCACTCCATGACCTGCTGCAGATTAGAGGCTGCTGCTCTGCCACAAGAGGAAAAATTGCTGCCACTAGCAAGTGCCACAGATGAAAACTCCACAACCTCACAAATGCTAAGCCACATAACTGAGATACAGATATGTATTGCTGCAGGCAGAACACAGCCCTCCCTGCTTTGCTTTCTTTTCTCTCCCATCAACAGGATGAAATGATAGAGATAAATGTGCAGCACCACTTTCTAACAGAATATGCCTATGAAAACACATATATAAAGCTCCCTACATATTACATTGAAACACATAACGAAGTTTGTTTGGAAAAAGCAGTTAAAGATAATGTTAAGACAGTTTAGACCTTATGCTTATAAAGAAAAATACTGACTTCCAATACATAACAAAAAAGTTACCTCAATTGGATTAAATTTTACACTGCTTATGCTATCAAAACCCCACGTCAGAGAACACATGGGACTGGTCCTTTGCTCATCCCAGATGTCTACTTGCTGGCCACAGGTGGCAAAAACAGCATCCCTCCAGTGGTGATCAATTCCTGTATACACTGTCTGTAAAGTGGAAAAAAGAAAAAGCTTACAAAACCAAATGTATAAGTATGTAAGTGTTTTCTGATCATTACACGTTACACTGCCATGCTTTTATTTGTTTATATAACTGAAAACCAAGTTACCGTTCCTGCTGGAAACTGAGTCTTATCAGGAGCACCGCTCTACAAAAGGCTGACATTCTGGGCTCTTTCTGTCTACAAGACAGAAATGCGTGCATTTATTGCTAGCTTCCAATGGATGGGCATTAGCCATGCTTTGTAAGTGCATTTCTAACTTCAAAGCAAATGGAATTTTAAGGGTACAAATTTTCAATTAGAAAGTGAGACATAATCACTAGATATAGAGTTTCAAGTTGTCTATTCATAAAAAGCATTCAGTGTTGATAAACTGATTTTAAGAACAATTGAATGTGCTGAAGTATACATTTTTTCATCTGTTTTTTGTCAAAAATAAACCAAAACTCTGTTTTGAAATGCTGTAAGATACAGCATTAAAAGAAAATTATTTAATGAAGACTAAGTTTTTACAACACACAGCTGAACAGAAATCAACTACAGAAGATCTGATCAGTTCCCAAGAGAGTGATGACCAGTACAGACAGAACTAAGCAGTCTCTGCTAACATTTGAGATACTCCTCTCTAGTTAAATATAAAATAGAATAAAATTTTGAAGGTACTTTAAAAGGGTCATTACAAAATTTGATGCCATCACTTTGCAACACACTATGATAACAGGTGATATCAACCTATTTTTCTTTTCTCCAAAAGCTAGGTAAGAATTGACTCAGTTTAATTCAAAAGGAATGTGGGAAATCAACGCTTATCTATACTACCTTTCCAAGAATTGTATGAATTGGTTCCTCTTCTTCTCCGTATCCTGGGCTCTCCATTTTCCACTGCTTCACAGTTTTGTCATCACCAACCTAGAAAGAGTGAAAAAAGGATGCATTTCACAAAAATATATTCACCAGACATCTGTGCAACTAAGTATGAGGAACTCTGCAAACTAGAATGGATTACTAGATTTACAAAAATAAAGTGCTCTCTCTGTTCACCATTCACTTTTATACCTGCAAGAAAATTGGTTTCACTTGTCATAATATTTCACTAAGAACTGATGAAGTAAACATACATGGCCTGGCTGGGATAAAGTTAACATTCTTCACAGTAGTCCATATGGTGCCAGGCTTTGGATTTGTGGCAAGAACAGTGCTGGCAGCACCAGTGTTTTGCCTGCTGCTGAACAGTGCTTGCACTGTTATCATCCTTGATTCTCCCATCAGCAAGTAGGCTAGGGTTGGGTTGCAGAAGACTGCAAGAAGACTTGGGGGGAAGGAGGGGAGGAAACAACAGCTGACCTGAACTGGCCAGAGGGGTATTCTGTGCTATATATAGTATCAGCAATAAAAACTGGGGTAGAGGAATAAGAAAATGTGAGAGAGAAACTGACTTCCAAGTGGCTGCTGCTTATATACAGCCTGCCTGTGGAAGCAGTGGAGCAATTTCCTTTTTATTGCTTTTTAAGCAACAAAAAACATTTAACATTAAAACATGTAAGATTTTTAAACTAAGTTTTATTTAAACCATCTAAGCATTGCTCCCAAAAAATCCTCTGTGATCTAGTTGTCACTGTGGATACTTTCCAACTTTAAAGGAGATGCTTCCAGCTTTGAATAGTAGAAAAAGTAAGCTGTAAAGAGAAACTAGTTATGTCAGACTATGTTTTGTGATTCTTAATCAGATGGCACCTTGAACTCCACATAATCTTTTGGGAATGATCTGATTAGCATTTAAACTGTTGCAAGGCACTCCAGTTCAGGTGCTCCAGTTGTGCGTGCCTAACACCACACCGCCTCTCACACTATGCTGAAACAACCTTCCCCATCACTGCACAGTGACCTGGGCCAGGGAAGCAGACAAAAATGTTTACTATACAAGATAAACTTCCTCTTCTGACAGTGCTACTTCTGTTTCTTCCTCCCCTCTCTCAATTTTCAGAAAGATTGATTGACAAAGAGTAATTTGGAGTCATTAAGAATTTCCTGCTGAGATATTCCTGACATTGTAACTGGCGTCCTCATAACAAACAGGAAGACTCACTACTTTCAGACAGCTTGCATGCAACTCAGTTACATGAAGTTAATGTAAAAGAGTAAAGCCTTACTCACATAACCTTACTGAACATAGTTATCCAATGGAAGCCATCCTGAATTACCTGCCTATCTTTAACGACAGGCTATAGAAATATTTAGAAAAGTGAACACTCAAATCTTCCAATACATGTAATATACTTGTTGCTCTAACAAAAGCTAGTTTATTCAAAATGAAATTAGATGGCCATCCTCTAGCAATTATCTCTATTTATTTCTTCCATAATCTTGAATTACACCCATAACACAGCACCAAAAAGCATTTTCATCAGAAGCAATTGTCAGGTTCAGAGACAAATTGAATAAAATACAAATAGCTTCAGAATTGGTGCTCGTTAAGTGTTGTATAGAAGAGAAGTTGCCTACTGGAAAACAAATGGTGAACAGGTGTTAGACTACATTAAGGAGAGACAATATACTTACAGTAAAGAATGATGTACCACAGAAACGAGCACACATGCCTCGAACAAAGCCTTCATGGGCTTGGAAAGCACGAATACACTGTCGTTTGGTCAAGTTCCAAATTCTAACCTGTCAAAAAAGCAAGAGTATTCTGTATGTTCTTAAGATTTTTCCCCCCCCCCCTACAGCCTGTAGCTCAAGTACAGGAGCTCACACATGCTGTAACAAACTACCTATGCTGGCTTGAACAATGGCCAGATTTTATAATGTTGAAATTATTTATTCCCTTGTTGAAAAAAAATTCAGAAGTGCAACTTTTCACTGCTTATCCCATCTAGACTGTACACTTATTTTTACATTCCCCTATTTTTGAACTAGAATTCTTGCTAAGAAGCAACAGCTATTATAGTTTTAGCAAATATAAACTCTTTAAAGTGAAAAATACAAGAAAATAACCTCTGCAACAAACAAAGTGTTCTCAGTCCAGTTGCTGCAGTTCATTTTATACAGATGTCCAGCTTCCACAAATATTTCAGTTTGAGAAATTGGGCCCATTTAGAAAAAGAAAAAAAAAAAAACAGGAGCTCCATTTCCACATACTGTCAGCACTCAGTACTGCAGTTGCTCTACCAGCAGATAAGAAGTCTAGTTTCACATAAATATATTCCCCATCTCTTCAAAAAAAAGAGAAGTTCCCCTATATCACCACATGATGTGCATACATTCTGTGAGAGGCAGAAAGCAGCCAGCTACCCAGAATACCTCTTTAAAATATACAAACCCTATCAAATGAAGTGTGTGAGAGAGTACAGAGAAGACAGGCAATTCCCTCCCCCCTTGTAGCTGACTCTTAAAGTACCCTTGATTGCTACTTTTAAATATCTATTTAAAATTTCAAGCAAATGAAGAGGTGGTTGCTGTTGTTTTTTAAACAATATGCTATACTATTCCACAAAGTTTTTGATTGTGTATCCCTTCCCACATCTTATCTGATGTAATCTTCTGACTGCAGCAGCTCACCTTCTTTGGAGGGGATGCAGGTGCAGAATAGGAAGAAAAACAATTACAGACTGCAAATAGTCCACATTCACAGCTGCAGTACGAGGAACTGCTGCTACTCACTGCTGACAGCTGCTGCCTAAAGCTGTTTTAAACTCTGTATGCACTGGGAGGTCACAACCTACAGCTTGAGGAACACTGTCCTGAACTGGGCAAGCTGCACCTTCTGAGAGAAGGTCACATCTGAACAAAAGGTAATACCACAACTAAAAAAAAAAAACCACATGAAGTAGGGAGCATTTAACAGTGAAAAAGAAGAAACAGACCTTTTCATTGAAGTTCCTAACTACTGCTTACCTCTCCATCGCATGCTCCAGACAGCACTGTAGACAAACTCTTGGGGTGTTTGACTATGCAATTAACTCCATCTCTGTGGCCATCGAGTGAGCTTAGAAAAGGTTTTGCAAACACCCGCTCCAGCTTTGTTGCATTCAGAGCTCTGACGTACTCACGTGCAACCTCAAATGGATGCAGTGCAGGGTCATAGTTTCTTGGAACTGCAAGAAGAGTAACACAGGCATAAGTAATGCAATAAGAACTGTAGGTCAAGGTGAACTGAATTAGAAAACTTTTCCCATTAACTTTCCTGCCAGGTGGGGAGTTTTTGGGACACTGAGATTTTTACGCACAATACTAAGGGCCACCCTGCATTTGTCCATGCAGATACACCTGGCAAGAAACTGGGAAAGACAGCGGGCATTGACAGGGTGCTTCTGGTGCTACCTGCTCCATTCTGGTTTGTGTAAAAAGGCCGAAAGCGCAATGGAGCAAATGACACCAGATCATGCACCATAAAGTAATCCCTAGTTCAGCCTGCTGACTTCCAAGGGATATCTGACACACACTAAAACCTCTGAAATATGATGAAATTGAATTGTGTACCACCCTATCACACGACAGAGAATTTGTTTTAACAGCTTACATACAAATCACACCAGAAAAATAAAGATGTGTTAAGTTCCTGTCCCAGCTGGTGACTTTACTCTTTTTCAGTATGTTAGTTACAAAGCCACAATGAAATAATTACGAATAACTGGTATGACAGCACAGCCACTCATCTCTGAATCAAACCAACAAAGTACATGCACTTTAAACTGCTGTGGGCCTACCATCTCGCTTAAGGTGGCTGCATAAAACCAAGCCCCAAGATCATACTATGGCTTGGGTTGGAAGAGACCTCAAGGCTCATCAAGTTCCAACCTCCCTGCCACATGCAGGGCCACCAATCTCCAGATCTGGTACTAGGCTGCCCAGGGCCCCATCCAACCTGATCTTGAACACCTCCAGGGACGGGGCATCCACAACCTCTCTGGGCAGACTGTGCCAGCACCTCACCACTCTCACAGTAAAGAACTTTCCCCTGACATCCGACCTAAACCTTTCCTCCTTGAGCTTAAAGCCATTCCCCCTTGCCCTATCACTATCTATCTGAGTAAAAGGCTGACTGCTCTCCTGTTTATAATCCCCTTTTAAGTGCTGGGAGATATGGTCCTGCTCCTTCTGACAAGGGCTGCTGGTTTTACACATTTGATTTCTGACACTAAGGAGAACCTATGTCTCATTTTCAACATCTTAGAGGTGAAAAGGTGCGATCACGCAAGAAGAATTGTGACAAATACGAGGAAAAAAGAGCGCCAGTAAAACCAGCAAGACTCTGCCAATCTTGGTACAGGATGTAGTACACGATGAGGCGCCAGCAAAGAATCAGTAACAAGTACAAAACGTTCCTATGAGCAACCACGCAGCACTGAGGGCGCCCCACGAGAACCAGAACCGGGACGAGAAAGCGCTGCGCAGCGCTCCCACCCCGCGGCCATAGGAGGAGCGTGGGAGCCCCCGAGCAGCGCATGGCGGCCCAGCCGGAGCCGCCCTCCCTCCATCTCTCCCTCTGCTCTCACCGCGCTGCAGATCCAGCTTCGTCTCCCGGACGTAGTCGTCGGGATTGCGGCTCAGCACCTTCACCCGCATCCTCACGGCCAAGCACGCACACGGGCACAGACACCCACTTCCGCCTCGCCGCCCAACGGCCACCTCCTTCCCCTACACGTGACCGGAAGAGCCGGGCCCGCAGCTCTCGGCGCGGTCTCGCGAGACGCGGAGCGGCTCGGCGCCGAGATCGCCGCCGGCGGGGATGAGCGCGGCGCCGGGTGCCCGGGGCCATGCGTGCGCCGTTGGGCCGCCGGCGTCGCCCGCGCGCTCCGTGCTGCGGCACGTGCAGCTGGAGAACCTGGCGGCCGGGCTCAGCGGCGGCGTCGTGTCCACGCTGGTGCTGCATCCGCTGGACCTGGTCAAGATCCGCTTCGCAGGTGAGGCCGGGCCGGCGGCTGTGAGATGCTGCGTTCCTACGGGCGGAGCGTTCGGCCCGATCAGAGCTGCCCGGGCTTCTCGCTGTCACGGCCGCGGGCGCAGCAGGACGGTCTGTTGGTGGCGGGCGGCTCGTCCACGGCCCGCCCTCAGGCGCAGCGGTTACGTTGTAGTCCTGTGGGTAACGGGGTTGTGTTGCCGGGCAGAGAACTCTGCCTTGCTGGTTGTTCCTTATGGAAACAGCTCCTCGCCTGCATGGTGACGCTACTCGCATTATTCCCCTCTGTAGAGATTTTGCTGTATCTTTGGGTTGGTATCTTACATTTACTTGTGGTTGTTAAAAATGAAATACTGTACTGTGGAACATACAAACGCTGATGCAGTACATTCTAGAGTGAAGTCCAGAAGCGGGCCCATCTCCCTGCCTAGCTCTGAAGCACAGGCCTGTAGCACAAAGCACTGTGTTGGAGCAGCTCCCACGGAGGCAGCAGTGCTGACCACAGTGCCAGCTAAGGCTAAGCTGACAGACAGCAGCAGCTCACCCTCTGGAGTAACTGAGGGCACAGAAAGGATGAAGCCAGATCTTCTTAGAGATGAATGGTGAGGGAACAGGGACGAGCTTGAGCATGGAAAATTCTAGTTTGTTATTAAAAGTGATTTTTCACTATGGAAGTGATCCGATATTGGAAGAGGTTGCCCAGAGAGGCTGTAGTCTTTTCAGCCTTAGAAACATTCAAGAACCAACTGGCATGCCCCAACGAAAGCAGGTCTGTTTTGAAGAGAGTTGCATTAGATAACCTCTGGAGGCTCCTTCTAACCTAAATTAGTCTGTGCTTATTGTAATGCTATAATGGGGTGGAAAGTACTGAGATAATTGCAAGGTAATAAAGTTTTTGTCTGTAGCAAATGAGAATGATCTCAGATGCAACAGTCACAGAAATGAAGGAAAAGAACCACTTACCTTTGGAAGGCCTCAAAGATCTCTAACAAGAGATGCTCTCACTTCCTCTGCCAACCCTTAAATGTGGTCTGGGAAGGGGTGGAGCCAGGATCCACCCCTTCTGGACATTCAGATGCATTGCATGCACCTGAGCTGCCCTGGATTGGCCCTTGCTGCCCACCAGGTGCTCACTGTTTCAAGGCATGACTTAGCATTTCCGCTTAATGTTTATATGACAGTTTGTGTTTTTTCCTGATGTCTGCTTGTTAGGTTTTGGTTGGACTTACGAAAACTGTAAGATCTTAAGTCTATGCCTTAATTAGAGTAGCTCCTGCATTGGTTGTTGATTGTTGGTAAAATAATTGATCGACAGACAGATTTGCAACTATGTCTTTGATTTCCTACTTGTTTAATGTGCTTATAAGCCTGATTTAGTGGCAGCATGATTTAAAAAAAACAAATTGCAAAGGTCTTTCAGAAAGGTCCAGCGCTACTCAGTCAGGGGGGGAAGAGCTTTTACATAGGTGACTCTAAAAGTAATACCTCCTATTTATTTCCATGGAAACTACAACTGATGCAAAGAGCACAATAATAGTATTTGATGGAGGAAATTCTCAGCTACAGAACACATTTTTCCAACATAATCACCACCATTATATGTGCATTTTCACCAATGATGAACTTGTATGACACCCCTGTAAAAATCTGCACCAGCGCAGGGGATCCACTGTCACTGCTGTAACACACCACCCACCACCCTACTGTGCTCACATCCATTGCTTGGTTTCCGTAAATGTTCAGAAAGCATTGATAAATGTCAGGAGGTGCAATTTTTTTTCACCTGGAGGAATTCAGTGGCACATCTTTGCTTCATACACACTTTCATGTCAGACACCACTCTGTCAGACTGCCCCTCTGCTGCCATCTGTCACATGGCAACAACATATAGCAGAGTATGGTTGGGAAGGTTCAACCTCTGCTGCTGTACCACCACCATCTGCTTCTGATGTCATGAGCCAACATAATCAAGCAGGAGGAATTACTTTTGGAGCCCTCAGTTTGTGTTTTAGTTTTCAGCGATTGTCAACATACACAGACCTTGTCACAGTACGCTCACAAAAAACATTCTGTGTGTGCTGAAGTCTGTCAAAATATACAGGAGGAATGAATGCAGTGCTGAACAGAAAACATCTGAAATTAATGATTAATGTCTTGCTGGGGTATAGAAATGATGCTGACTGTAAAACTTCAATCTCAAGTAAAATTTCAATCTAACTTTCTGCCTATATGAGGAGTACAAGTGCCTGCAATTTACACTGTCATCAGTAATCATCAAATTGCCTTGCTGTTGTGATAGCAGGAACTGTCCTTACTGCTGCAAGTTGTGTGAAATCTGTGCTCTAAACAAAACCTGTCAAGCCAAAGTTTGCATTGTCTTTGTCCTGTTGGCAGTGACATTTTATGAATATTTGGCCAATATTTGGTTATTGGGTAGAATTGTGTTTATTTGATGTTTTCCTGTGAATCAATACAATGAGAAAAGAAGAGCATAAGAATTTATGATGGAAGTAACCTTTGAGTGTTGGCAGAAACTAACTTTGGAATCAGTAACACATGACCTATTGGAAATACCTGGGACTTTATAGAAGATTCACAAGAAGAAGATTTAACTTCAAGAATTCTTATTTAGGAGTTTCCCAAACTTGTAATAGAAACTTTTTCTCAAAGAGTCCATGCAAATCAGTTGAGATATGATATGAAATTCTTGGGGTGCTAAGAAGAGGACAGAAAGCTACAGGTCAAAGCAGCTGCTCTCCAAAAACGCCCATCAGTGCAGTTAGTCTTCTCAGACTGATGAGAACTTTCCTCCTGCAGGGCTTAGAAGTTCTTTTTTCTTCCTTCTTTCACGTTCTCTTAGACTAGAATTACTGAAGCTGTAAAGCCCATGTTGTTGCGTGCTTTTAAAATACAGCAGATGAATGAAGTATTTACGTTGGCTTGCAGCACTGTTTGGAGGCTGTATGCTGTGGGCTGGCTTTTACATGGTTGAACCACTTGCTTCCTGCAATGTTTTTTCAGTGTAATTTCTTTCTCTCATAGTGAGTGACGGATTGGAGCTGAGGCCAAAATACAATGGGATTCTCCACTGTATGACCACTGTCTGGAAGCGTGAAGGACTACGAGGCTTGTACCAAGGAGTAACTCCCAACATGGTGGGAGCAGGGGCTTCCTGGGGACTTTATTTTTTCTTGTAAGTAAAACTGCGTCAGATCCTATGCAATGTCATGTTCAGATACAAACAGCACCCTTCTAAACAGGTATAAAAATGGGCTAGATGGCTTAGAAACTTGCAGTCCTCTTAGTATGTCCAGGCCTTTGACTCATCGTTATGATTTGCTGTTTCATAACATGAGCAGTTGGAGTCAGAGACCTGTTACTTTATCAAGTACAGTGCATTCCCCTCAATGCTGTGAAAACACCAAGAACTTGAGAGATGTGACATCATTTGAACTTTAAAAGTTCAAACTGTGCTTAAAAGCTCATGGAAAAAAAGGAATCTGAACTGGTATGTTAAGAATCAAAGAGCATGATAAAGTTCTTTACTAAAGCTGTATAGTCAACCGTTTGTTGTTTTCTTTAAATAATTTTGATAGTTTTTTCCATTGTTTTTGTTGATGTGCTTTGCTTATATAATAAGCAAATTTCTCAAATATAAAATAAGCAAAGTTCTCAAATATTCGGTATTTTCTACTCCAGTAGTTAACTGATCTGATTGACTGCTGGTCACTATTAACTGAAACATTTTTGAATGGTCACTATTAACTGAAACATTTTTGAGAATGATTGTTTGGCATCCTGCAGAGCTCACGTGTCAGTTGTGTAGACTGAACTATTGTTGGACTTCAGTCCTCAAGCTTCACTGTAAGCTCCTATCCACAGTTCAGCTCCTTCAATGCTGAGTGGCACTTTTCAAACCACAAATATTCAAATCAGACCAAGAGATGAAAGCTCAGTGCAATTAGACAGTAAATAACTACCAGTGTTGGTTTTAATAAAAAGAAGACTGTCTAGCCTAGTTTTTTTTAGAAGTTAATTCTTGAGACCAAGTAGCTGTTTCAAGATCTAGTCCCACTGATTCCTTCAGTAGTACTTGATCAATTTAAATATGTATTGTTATGGTTCAAATAGTTAATGAATTCTTCAATTCATCAAGCAAACAATGATAGTTAGCTTAGAAATCCTTTCCAAGGTTATCTATCACCTAATGTTTTTCCTGATGGTAAGTTTTGCTTTGGTGGGTTTTTTATTTTTTTGTTAGTTTGGTTTGGCTTTGTTTTTTAGTTGGTTTTTTACCTTTACTAAAATATATCTTATAACTGTGAACAGTTACAATGCCATCAAAGCTTATAAGAAGGAAGGGAAGCTGGAGAGTCTCACTGCAACCGAACACCTGGTGTCAGCTGCAGAAGCAGGTGAGTTAAATGCAAAAAAGATGAATGTTTTCTTCTGGCCTGTCCATATGCTGCGCTTTCTCTTTGTGTGTCCGTGCTGGTTTTACTCCAGGTGGCAAGTGTGTTTGAGTCCAAATGCTTATTGTCTATAAATGAATTAATGATGTCTAGAATGAATGGATAGTTAACTATGGTCCTTTCAGTTTTGCTCAGAAGTAGCAGTTGTTAAGATACCTTCTGGTCTTGTTTTTATTATACATAAAGCTTGAGGGTTTTTTCCGTATTTAGTATAACGCTGAGTCTCTAAACATAACTATTTAAATTAGCTGTTATTAGATTGTTATTAGATTGTTAAACATTAAATGCTTAGATCTGGAAAAGAGAAGGCTTATTGAAATTAGAAGTTAATTTGCCATAGATCTTTTGAAAATCTTTATGTAAGTTCTAGGTTTTCTTAGAAACTGTAAATCCAAAATAAAAGTACAATTTTACTCATCATGACTTTGAATACTTTGTTTCTAACATACTTGATGTGCATGCTTCTGTGTAGGCAATTTAGAAGATTTTTTATTAGGATGCTATGCAGTCATTTACTGTTGAAATATACTGTTCAAATGTATATTGTATTTCAATAGTCTTTGTAGCTGCAAGAAGTTGCTTGTATAAACCTATCAATACAATTAAGTAAATTTCTCATGACTGAGCTGTCCATTGAATTTTGAATAATTGTATATATAAAGACAATAAGAAAGCCTAATGAAAGTAGTGAGGTTTCCTATCTATTACAGATGGCACTACTGACTGTGGAACAGTGAAGCAAAAAAGAGCATATGCTGAGAATGTAAAAAAAAGCTATGTGCTCTATAGAAGTACTCTCTGCATGAGTAGTTCATACTTGGTTTTGAGCTTTGAAGGCAGAGAGAGAAAACAACAGCGTGCCTAAACTTTGCCTCTTTGGAGTAATATGAGTACTCTTGAAGGATAAGTAGTTTTGTCATTGTAGAAGCCCGTGTTACATTGAACTGAACAAACTGGGGACAAGCTTTGGCACGGGCAAAACAGTCTAACTTCCATCTGTTCTCAGGAGCCATGACTCTCTGTATCACGAACCCAATATGGGTAACGAAGACACGACTTGTCTTACAATACGACGCCGGTGTTGATCCATCAAAGCGACAGTACACAGGAATGTCTGATGCTCTTATAAAGATATACAGGACAGAGGGCATACGTGGCTTGTATAAGGTAATAACATTCAAGAAAACCTCAAGGAATGACTGGTACCAGTCAGTAGTGCTGTGACGCTTGCACATATTTGTCTCAAAAAAACCTGCAAGTCATTTTTGTACTGGCTTATTTTTATTCTTAGTCAAAGCAAAGATTACAGGAAAAGCTTAATCTTAGGAGAAGCAATTACAGTGTTGAAAGGTAGGAAATCATTGAAGAATAGAGTGTAAGTTTTATGTCTAAGCCATCTTCTGAAAATACTGAAATGAGGGTAAACTACAAGCTCTTTGTAATTGCTTAGAGTCTTCTCATAACTAAGATTTGGATAAAGAGGACAGCCATAGTCTAATCTATAGTGCTTCTAGTGCTTTCTTTCACTTCATCTCTTATCTTTGTCTTTCTGACATTTTGTACAATATAACATGACTAAAGTACTTGCTAATGTTTTGTCTACAATGGACACTTTCACAGCTGCTCATTTGCCCCCTAGTTATTTAGGTCTGTAATGTGTCATCTCAAGATGCATAAAATTTGCAGACTTCTGAATATGTTCTGCGTATGTGTGGGGTTTTTGTTCCCTTTCATTTAGGGAAACAGATGGGAACTGGATTTGGATTTTTTTCCTCCTTCTTCCTTCAGGCCATTACATCAAGATGCATTCATCAGTCCCTGGAAGGTGTGAAGAAACCTATTTCAGTTCAGGCTGGCTCTTCTCTTGCAAGTAGTGCTATAGAACCAGAACACTATCTCTCAGGAATTGTCCTGATGACTGGGCATCAACTTCTATTTGCAGTGAAAAATATAGGCTGAAGTTTTCAATCACCATGAGTTGCAGGAGATGTAATGCAGATGTATGTCTTCTTTTTCCTCATGACCTTATTTTCAGGAAGAGTTCATTGTAACAGATAAGGAAAATGGCACTGCAAATTGGAAATAAGATCTTCAAATAGTTGCTTTCTGATGCATTTGAGATTAGTTTTCCAAAGAAGGAGGTGTTGTCCTCCAAGCAATTCCATGTCTTGCTCTCTGTTGTACTGCTGCTGATCTGGGCAATTGTCGTTTGTCCTTTGTGGCAAAGCCTAGTAATGTAAAGCTGTACCAGTCTTTCTTGTGGCGATCTGTGCTGTCTGTTAGGTATTGTTTGTTTATTAAACTGTAGTTTAAGTGAAGTTGTGCTTCTTGAACTTCCCTGGATTTGTAGAGAGATGGAAGTCTTTCTTTCACTGGTCATCCCAGTAATCTAGTCAGAGATCTTCCACACCCTCCATCCGTAGGCTTTGTCCTTTGGCCTCCATCCCTGAGACAGCTGGGATCAGAGCTGCTCTGCTGCATCCAAGCTGGGAAAAAGAAAAAAAATCCACCTTGGGGTGATGCAATTTGAAGATGCCTAATAGATCTGTTGGAGATCTCAGCTCTGAAAAGTGCTTTGCCTCACAAAGTTGAATGTCATGCAGCCATCAGCACATGTTGCTCTTCAAGTCTAAGGCACAAGAGATCAAACATTTTAAAACAGTCCTAAGACCTTAGGAGTTTGCACCTTGGGGAAAAACATAAAATATCCTTGAGCTCTGGACAAATTGCTTGCTCTCTGGTATAGGCTGACTACTGTAATGTCAGATGGTTATATTGTCCTTGGCCTCCATGCTTCTTTATTTGTGTTTTCAGTTTCATTCTTTTTCATTGGTGATGTAGAGGCAGCAGTTAGAGCAAAGCTTATAGAAAACAGTAACAAAAATGGGAAATGCAGAAAGTTTAAGGAGATTTAAAATGTAGCATCATCAAGACTGAAAATAAAAATGCAGTGTGCAAAGAACAACCAAAGAAATCCTAGCAGTGCTATATGCTCATTACCAAGTGAAAATAGGATATATTGGACACTTCTGTTGGACAGTTTAACCTCTGGTAGGCAATATTATATACTCTGAGGATAAAGTATTTTTTCCAGTCCATTAATGTCTAAAACACTTCTCTATTTTGCCATTTTTTTTCGCTTGCTATTTTCCTCCTTGCAAATGTGAAGTTTGTAAGCTAAGTGACTTACTATTTCTTTGTTTTTGCATATAGCAAAGTCCATTGGGATCTGATCATCTCACATTTAAATGTAGTTCAGAGAGAAGAACTTTCCATAAAAGATGCTATCATTCTTTGCCTTGAAAGAATCAAGATGGCATAAGGACACAATGGCATTCTTCCAGAATCTTTCTGCACAAGTTGTCAGAGCAGGGCAGTCTAGTACTGCTAGTCCTTGCTATGGAGACCCAACTGAAGATGGTGCTACACCGACTGCAAGGGGAATCTGCTACGTTTCCTCTAAACATATAGCAGAGGCTGCTCTGGCATGAGCTCTCACAAACACTTCAGGCAGTATCCTGAGTATTTCTTCACTTTGTCCCCTGCTTTTATCAAGAAGCACAGGCTTTGCTCTGTATGTTTGCCTAGGTTATTTTTCTTTTTGGCGATGACATCTGAAATGCAAACCAACTGGATGCTTTTCTCTTGTTCTGGATCTTCCACACTTCTAGTTGTTTAAAGACATATTTTTTTAATCCATATGATTTACTGTTCAGAGTTAAATGCTTTACCATTTCCATGTCTGATAACATATTGGTGTCCATTCATCTAATCCTCCCAGATGTAATTCAAGCAGGACTTCTTTGAGCAAAGATTGATTCTCTCAAGCTCTCATGAAAAAACTCTTAAATATATGTTTTGACTATTAAAAATAATAAATATATTGAGATATGATTTTTTTTAATTATCTTCACTTTACAGTCATACTGTAGATAAAAAATAAATGGCAAAGTTTCAAAGAAAAAGAAGGTATTTGTGTGAAATTCCAAAAATAAGAAAATTGAGTAGGATTATCATTCCAAAACTTTCTCAGACATATTTAATTAATGAGAACAAATCAGTTTTGCCTTGAAACATTTTTCCCTAAATTAACTCAAATTCCTCCTTTTTTATGATCAATAGAACCATCTGTCAGTTCTTACTTTGCTGAGGGAGACTGGCAGACAGTTGTCTCACTTGTCCTTCCTCCTATTTTAATATTGGCCTGCCATTAAAGATTCTTCAGTGTTTGAAAGTTTTCCCCATCACTTGGAAGACTTGGAGCGTGCTGGTATTCATTTAGCAAATGTCATCAGTAGATACTCGAGGACTCTTGGGAGCAAGTTATTCAGATTTGCTGGCTTAAATTTAAGAGTTGAGCATTCTTAAGTGTTGTTTAACATTCTTCTCTTGTTAGTGGGGAAAATTTTACCTAATTCCCCTATGATATACATCATTCTCATGCTTTCCAAGTAGAAAGCAATTATTTTCTCTGTCTTACAACATTTTTACTGTAATAATGAGCATACAGTAAGGAAGATTTTCCCTGCTATCACTACAGCATTTCATACTGTTCATGGCTCTGCTGACCCAGATGATTTTTTCTTTGGTAATTTCAATAAGTTTGTTCTTTGTCTGTTCCTCATGTTACTTTTTTTTTTTTTTAAATTATTATTTATTACCAGTGAATTTTCTTTGTGATCCAGGTTTTCTGAAAACCAGAATTGTCCTTTCTCATCATGTTGTGGCCTTTAACTTCACAAAAAATCTATGATTATGCTCACAGTTGACAAAATACAGATTTTTGGTTCAATTCCACATGTTCACATTTGGGGAACTATTTTGTTTCTTTTTTTTCAATTTTTGTACATAGTGATATGAGACTTTTGTTAGCCCTCAATTCATTTCATTGGGTTGTGGTTCCTGACAGATTATGACCATTGTTTTCTACTGTGAGAAGAAATTAATTCTCATCTATTAAATAGAAGCCCTAAAAATCAATACCTGAATGACTATAATATCTTGAAGAAATCTATAGCTTTCAGAGAGCTAATCTCTGAAGTGATAGAGGCTCTGTATGATTTTTATGCCTGCTGGTTTTGGGGTGTTTTAATTTTTCTTTAAGTTAGGGGTTTATGATTAATTTATCTTTTTGTCCTGGTACACAGTGGACATTCCAATGGACCAGGATTGCTTCCCTTCTCTTCCTCCAAGTTTAGTAATATGTTCATTTGTCTGCATTCAGTGTTCTTTGCTTGCAGTTTAATCTAATATAAAGATTTGTGTCTGGACATATATTTTATATTGCTCTATCTTTCCTAAGTGGGTCATGGAAAATAAGATAAAACTGTTCAACGTTAGCATTTTTTGAGAAGTTTTGGTTCTTTGAGTCCTTTTACCCACGTTTTGATCATTCATCCCATTATAAATTTTCCCTTTGCAACAGTTTTCAGCAAGCTTTTGGCTTGTATGAATCATTTCCAGTCAAGATGATTAATTCCCTATTTATTTGCATTTTTCCAACGTAAGGCCCAACTTTCCCAAAAGAGAATGCTTCTCAGAAGCAACTGTCAGCTCATTTTCAGCTGAGCTCCTCCTGCTCCTGAAGAAACTCATGCCTTCTACTTGGAGAGACACTTCCAACAGTACCTGCTTTCCACCTTCACTTCAACTTCTTTGAAGGCAAAGGTTTCTGTAGACTTCTGTGCTATCCTCTTACTGTCCATTACTGCTCCTCAGAGGCAGGTAACATTTCCCCCTGGCTTAGGGAGAAGAAGGCTGAGGGAGGCCCGATTTTTTTACGATTTGTGCTGGTGCTCTGTTAGGTGCAGTTCCCAGGCCACTTGTTTTGTCTTGTTTGCTCATTAAGTAACTTACCTGTGTGTCACCTGGAGAAAAGTAACATTTATTACACTTCTGATGCTTGCCTCCAAGAATATCAACCGAGCACACCAACAGTTGTGCAATCTGTTTTTAATGGAATGGTCGACATTTGTATGTGCATAAAATGAACTCTGTCATGTTACGTACTTCTTTTGGATTGCTATTCAATCTTGTCTTAACCTTGTTTTTCTTCTTTAGGGATTCGTTCCTGGTCTGTTTGGAACTTCACATGGAGCACTTCAGTTCATGGCATATGAGGATTTGAAACAGAGATACAACAAGTACAGAAACAGAGTGTCAGATACAAAATTGGTAAAATTATTAATAATAAAATATGTTGTGGCATGGGAACAGGTAGAGATTTATTCCAGTCAGTTAGATCATAGAACAGTCAAGTTTATAAAGTATTGATATATTAATTGAAATGTGGAATATATGAAAATAATGATTTGTCACTTTGGGAACAAGCAATTGGTTAGTTCTGTATTTGTCTAGAGAAATCACCTTATTTTGGCAAGTGTCTAGAGAATTTTAGGGAGAAGAATGGTTTCTGAAAACCAATCATAGGTAGCCTTTTTAAACAGTTGCCCATAGGACTAGATAGGAGCAAACTCAGTGAAGACACTGCTGCTTTTGGAACACCTGACACACTTTTCTAGAAGTGTTTTGCTTGATAGGAGTGAGAAGGCAAAACATATTTTAAAATTGGTTACCTGAGCATTCTAGGCAGTAAATATTGTCAATTTCTTAAATAAGTTTATTGTAAAGGGGAAAAAAGTATTGTTTAGTTAATACATTTAAAAATCAAAGAAGATTTTGGAAAATTGTCTACTTTAAGCCCTGGTTAAGGAAAGCTTGTTCATTTTTGTTGGTTTTAGAACACTGCAGAATACATAACAATGGCAGCTGTATCCAAAATATTTGCTGTAACAGCAACATATCCCTATCAAGTTGTACGGGCTCGTCTTCAAGATCAGCATAACAGATACTCTGGTGTGTTGGATGTGATCCGCAGGACATGGAGGTAGGCATACAGAATTATAAGTTTGCACCTGGAAAAGTGAGCCTTCAGAATCACCATGCTTACTGCCTTCCATGCTGAATGGCTATCTCTATGAAGCCATTATGTGGAATATGCTACTAATAGCTATTAACTAAAAATGAAGAGGTATGTGATGGTCAGTGCTGGCTTGCAGACTTCTGTTTTTTGATCTGCCTCTTCATCATCTTCCCCAACAAATTTTGCTTACAGAGTAGCAAGGTTAAAAAACCAACACTGAGTTGGCTGCTTTGTGGTTTGTAAAGCAGTTAAGTCTCGTTAACTCATTATGAAATCAATAAACACGGCCTAGGTCACCAAGGAGAGCAGTATCTTGCATACCCAAGCATTTTCCAGGATCTCCTTTGACTGCTCATCATTCTGGATGTACCAGAGCCCTATGAAACTGGAAAAAAGTGAGCTGAAGTCTTTGAAACACTCTAACACCCCTAACAGTGAATACTGTGGTTCAAACTGGGAGAAGCTGAATTCTCATGTACTGGCCAGTGGATTCAAAATGCTGAAGGAGGTGCTTTATTTCTCTAAAAATGAGTGCTAACTTCAGCAGCTGACTTAACTTAGTTGTGTTCTCCCTCAGCTCCCTTGCTGTTAAATGACTCAGAACCATAAAGCCCTTCAGCCCTGTTGGCTTCAGGGAGCTTAAATCTGCAAATTTTTTTTGGAACTGCAGAAATTTGAAGTTATTTTAACCACTTCTTGCGGTATGAAGAAAGATAGTATAGCATCCTATCAAAAGAATTCATTTTAAAAAAGACAAAACAACAATAGAATCACCACCCAAACCCTAAGCTGAACAACTCATCTACAGAATATTACTGTATGTTCAGAAAAGTGAGATTTGATATAACGATCCTTTAAGCACTTCATAAGAAACTGTTCTGAAATTGTTATTCTTACCCTGAAGTACATCTCCCTCAGTGAGAGAGCGAGAGAAAAACACCAGGCTTTGTTTTATGTCTGATTTTTATTTAAAATATATTAAAGTAAATGCTTTTTTCTGTCTATGAAGGAAAGAAGGAATCCATGGATTTTACAAAGGAATTGTCCCCAATGTGATCAGAGTGACTCCTGCGTGCTGCATTACCTTCGTAGTTTATGAAAATGTGTCAGGTTTTCTACTTGGTTTTAGAAAAGAAAATAACTAAAGGTAAAAGTTTCTATTCATAAAAAATATATCAATATATCTTTATTTTTTTATATTTATGATCTGGAAGATAATTAATTCAGCTTATTTTGACACTGTGAATTGATCTGGTATTTTGAGGAAAGAATTGTGAGATAGTGAAACCCTGCCTACATCCTCTCTGCTGAGGGTGCCTGTGTTGCTGCATTCCTCTCCCTCTGAATCAGCAGCGTCTGCTCAAAACAGATGTCTGCAACTGTGAAGTAGCACTGTGCCTGGCTGAAGGCAGATGTGCAGCATTTCACCTCATCCTGGCCTGCCTGGAATAATGGACTAATCTGCTTGACAGGTCTCAAGATAACAATTGGTCAGATTGTACTACAGAAAACTTCATATAAAAGCAATTCCTGCGTCTGAAGCATCTGAACTCTCTTAAGTCTTTATCTGAGTCTCATGAAGAAAATTTGTATGTAACTGCTTTACAACAGTGTCTACAGAATCCATTTCTGTTACTTGTGAGATTTTAGGTTATGGAATGCTCCACGTTCCATCGGTCATCCGACACAAAAAATGCAGCCTCAGTGGGGTGCAATTTGGAAACTCAGATTGCTTTGTAAAATGGTCAGCCGTCCATTCCCGGTTTGCAGTAATTGCAAATTGAAATCCACTTCTTGTCTCATACCAAGACAGAGTTGCAGTTTGGTTTTTGGCTTGTTTTTAACACCAGACCAAAGTCTGTTGTGCACATTGTTGGCAACTTAGTTCATTTGATTTCTCATCGCCCCACCCTCCTCAGCCACAGCTCCAGGACTGGTACATCTGACTAAATGCTCCTTATTTGAAAGGAGGCTTACTTAAAAAAAAATAATAATAATACAAATAATTCACTAGTGATGCAGTTTTAAAGCAACTTTCACAAAGACTGGTCTTTGGAAAAAAAAAAAAATCTATAGGTTTTCTAAAAACTTCGTGCATAGGGCTTTCTTAAAAAACATCTTCTGATTTAGTCTCAGAAGTGACTAAGACTATTGCTATACAACAGTAAGCTGAATTGCAGTATGTTTCAGCATGGTTGAATAATAATGTTTATTTTTATTCCAATAATTGCTGACAGAGGTGTTTTTTGGAGACTTGGGTTTATCTGTTGTAGTTCATTATTGAGGAAATAATTTACTGAGCATAACATTTGCCTTCTACTGTGAGCATGAAGGAGTATCAGATATTATCAACTGAGAAGAAGGTAGGAAACATTTTCAATAGTTGAGGGGGAATAATGAGTTTTATATGAAGCAGAGAACATTTTCATCTAGCTAAAAAATCTCAATAACCACTTAGAGAAGTTGTTTTACTGAAAACTAACCCAGAGCAGAAATAAGACTTTTTTTTTTTTTAATTAAAAAGAGTTGGTTTTACTCTGGTTAAATTTGAAAGTCTCCCAAACCTGCTCGGTATTTTGAATCTCAGTTCAGCAACCTGGTTGCTTGTTTCTGTTGATACTATTGCCATGCTTTGGGTGTTTGTTTTGTTTGTTTGTTTGTTTGTTTTTTAGTAACACATCTCCTCTTCCCCAGTCCCATCCTCTCTGCTGTTACAGTTGATAATACATTGTTATCTCATCTGAGAAAGCTGACTGGCTTTTTTTAAATTATTATTATTATTAAAGCTTCCATTGACATTTAGATGAAAATCAAAATTTACCAGAAGTTTACTGTGCAAATTAACAAAGTCTTAATAGCTACTACTTTCTTTTGCCTTTGGAAAGCTTTTATATGGGTTTCTGTGTTTTCTATATGCAGGGTCCAAAATATATAGTGAATAAACCATAAAAAAGTAATAAAAGAAGTCATGCACTTACTTCCCTGGAGTAGTGTGTTCCAGACCTGAACAGGACTTGAGATGCAGGGTAAGCATAAAGACAGGTCACTAGGACATACACAGTTGGCTACTGACTGCTGACTAACGTGCAGTAAATTCACACCATGGCTTAGCTCATAGTGTCTTAGCTCATACTATCTTCCCAACCAATGAAACAGTAACAGTTCTCTAGAGACAAAGAGCTGCTGAGCAAGGTGCTCGCCTGCAGTAGCATCACACATATCACACGTAAGCTCACAGTGAGGAAAACCTGAATGCTCTCTTACCTGCAGGTGTGTTCCTCTTTTAAAGGTGCAGATGAACTAGCAATTTAAGACATGGCTGGGGAAAGTTTTATAACCTGTTTAGAAGAAAAGCTAGGATTTAGTATCAAATAGCTAAAATAAATCCATCTCTCAGATTTAATGCTTTTCCATTTAATTTCTGGACAAGGTATATTTCTGCATGTTATACATGCTTTTTGTTTTTCTTATTGCATTTATGTGAAATTTATTTTGTAATGTAAACACGATTATATTTTCCCTTTAGAATCTGCACTTTTTGATGGTTTATCACTTACTGTGTTGGGAAGAGAATCCTTAAAGCAGTGCTGCTAATGCTGCACTAACTCCAAGGCACACCATGGTCAGTGCTGCCACTCCTCATTTCTTCTCCACTTTGGAGGCTGCAGTCAAATATCTGCAACATCATTCTTTCAGCTGAGCAGTCCACTTTAGGAAAGCCAAGTCATTTCAGCCTGCCTTACTTCTGTAGCTTCCAAACCACTTCGCATATCCAGCTTTCACACCAAAGTGATTGTGTATATCTGACAGGCTAAACTCAGGAGAACTATTGTTGGGGAAATGAAACCTGAGTTTTGGAACTGTAAAAATACTCTTTTTTTTTTTTTTTTTTTTGCATAGATGATTAATAGATGTTTGCACTGAAATCTGGTCTCTCAAGTGCAGGAGGGAAGTAAAGCTTGGATAGTCTGTTTTTACTTAGTTGTTCAGAACATATTTAACACTTACCGATTGTCAGCAAGGTGCCAGTTAAGTCACAGGAGGTTGCTGGGAGACATAAGACTTTAACAGCAGAGTATCCATTTCCACATTCTTTCACAGGAGCAGATGTTATGTGTATACATTTCAAAAATTAACACCAAGACCTGTACTTATGTACAACTCTGAAGTCTTGTAAAACAAGTGTGTACCACAGTGCCGTGTCAAATACCTTAAAGTTTGCTGACCAATAAAATACCTTGGATGTTATTTTTATGGAAAAGTCTTCTTTATTTGATACAAAAAAATTACACTTAACTCTTAAAAACTGTGGTGGTATATCTTCATATATCAAAAAGGGATATGAAACATTAATGAAGTTGGTTCTTATATTCTAAAATGATTATTATTAAAAGCCTCTGCAATATGCAAAAAAAAAAAAAAAAAAAAGGTTAGACAAACACTACAGGTGCAGAGTTTGGTGCCTTTTAGACAAAAACCTGCATCCAACTCTAAATAATTTTTGTAGAAAATTGTACAAAATAAAAATAGGGATTATAAAAAGGGAGGGAGACTTATTTCGGCAGTTCTTCAATGATGATACGGGAGACTGAATTCCATCCAGTAGAAGCATCTCCCCTGGGGTAGTCAGAGCAAGTCCCAACCCAAATGGCCACGTCCACCAAGCCGGCGTTGATCCCTTCACACAGACCTTCCACTGTGAGACACAGATACCACGTCACCACGGCAGACACAAACACTTCTGGACACAAGTACTTCACAAAAGTTCATTGCAAGCCTTTGCTGTGTAATTAGATCTAAATAACATTTTTTGGAGAAAGAAAATTCTAAAAAATTAGATTTCATGCAGTCATTATACACTATAGGGAGTAAAACGGCGTTTTGCAGCTGAGCACTTGCTTCACAATACCTTAGCTATTTCTGAGAGCAAAATACAGCTTAAACCACTGATGTGATGATGGAAAGTATTCGTAACCATAAGCCTGCTAAAGTAATGCAACACTTGGTTTTATAAATACTTCTCGGAGTGTATCAACCAGCAGAAAGTATCAGCATTTCTAAAGTAAGCACCATGAAAAATAAGAGAGTTTAAAAGTACTGATTAATAAATAATTCTAATACTGTTACTCTTTATAGTCAGTTGTGACAAGCAGAGTAAGAGAAGCTGGTGTTAACAGGCCACTCTTCTGCCTCTTCTTGGCGTCCTTTGGCTTCCTACAGCAGACATGCATGTTCAGTACCTGGGTCTGCTACCAGCCTCTTACCCATTCTGTTCATGCAGCTTTGGCACACATACCTGAGGAGGTTCGGTGTATGTTGATAGTAGAATTCAGCTCTGGACTGCCTTGATCTAAATATATTATGGCTTCGATGGGAAGTGGCCCAGCACATTCTGCTCCATTGAAAGTGAAGTACCAGCGCTGACAACAGGCGCTTCGGCACTTCAGCCGCAGCGATCCACTGAAGAGGACTCTGAGAGCACTGTTGGAGCGCATCTTTGTGAACGTACATTCCTAGGAGGGACAAAAACATTTTGGTAGCAAACTCTGACCTTGAACCTACTGCCTGGAATCGCTTTCAGAATGTTTTAGTTCCTTCTGTCTGTGGAAAAAAAAATAAGTCTGAAAAATACTCTGTGATGCAAAGATGCAAATCAGAAACTGTACCTCATAGCTGATAATGGAGAAAGGGGATCATGAGAATTCTTAATTTTATTTGGGTAATACCTGTAGGTAAGTTGGTAACAGTGTCACCTTCTGGGGGCTTAGGTAAGGGAATATGAGCTGTCTGAAAGCTGCGCTCAAGTTCTTGTATGAGTGGACAGTACAGTTTCTGTCTGTGATGCCACAACAACTGGATTTCATAATGCTCACAAGATTTGTCTTGGTTAAAAAAAATTAAAAAAGGACTAATGGAACTACTTAAACCCAGATTAAAACTTTAAAGTAAAGAAATAGTTTCAGGTTTTAAGAGGGTGCTGGTCTGTCTTCAGAATGCTGAATCTCTCTTATGACTGCAGAGGTGAAAACCTTCCCTGCCCCAGGCAGACGGAGGTGCTTGACAGGGCTCCTTTCAGCCCTGCAGTCACAAGCCTAAACCTACTCAGACACCACAGCCCCTTCATTCTTTTGGAATGCTACTACAGAAACTGACAAGTGGGCACATCGCTGCTGAACACAGCTCAGATGGACCTGAAGCAAAGAACCTGAGGAGTCCACCCTCACATTTCAACAGAAGGCTGCAACAGGAAACATCCCAGGAGCTGCACGGCATTTATGTTACCCTGCCACAATTCCAAACCTTAAAGCTTCCGCGGTATTGCCGGAGCCAGCTTACCGCTATTTTCCCCAGGTCTATGCCGTAGTTCAGTGCACTCCACGAGCACTGCTTGAAGTTGGGCGTCCAGGACTCCTCAATGCTCTCCCGCAGGCACTCGCCCTTTTCTCCCTTGGGCCCGTCCCGCCCCGGGATTCCCGGTGTCCCCGGGATCCCGTTGGTTCCAGGGTTCCCGTCCCGTCCGGGGACGCCGCTGGGGCCCTGCAGGCAGACGCCGTTGTACTGAAAAAGAGGGCAGAGCTTGCTGAGCAGCCAAGCAAAAAGCAAACAACAAAAGTACAAAAGAAACCCCGCTGTGACAGAATCACAGAATGTCCCAAAAGTAGGCAGGGACCCAGAAGGATCACTGAGTCCAACTCCCAGCTCCACACAAGCCCACCCCGAATCCAAACCGGGTGTCTGAAACGCTCCCTGAACTCCGGCATGGGGCCGTGCCCGCTGCCCCGTGCAGCCCGTTCCGTGCCCGCCGCCCTCCGCTGCAGCCCCTGTCCCTGACCGCCACCCGCCCCTCCCCTGACGCAGCTCCATGCCGTTCCCTCGGGCCCTGTCGCTGTCACACGGAGCAGAGCTCAGCGCTGCCCCTCCGCTCCCTGTGAGGAGCTGCAGCCGCCATCGGGCCTCCCCTCAGCTCCTCTGCTCCGGGCTGCACAAACACAGCGGCCTCAGCGCTCGTCGTACATCTCGCCCTCCAGACCCATCCCCATCTCTGTAGCCCTGCTTTGGACACTCTGATAGTTTTATCAGTGCAGGCGGTGCCCAAACCTGCACACAGTGCTCAAGGTGAGGCCACAGAGAGCACAGTAAGCTAATGGCTTACTTCCAGATGACTGAGAAAATAGTTCAGGAGAAGAAATAGACCGGCAAGAAATGGTGCTATGCTGCCCCTGATTCCCATCCATCCCTTTCCCCCCCATTCCAAAAGCAGTGCTTGTGTCACTGCCAGCCCCACACTGACAGCTGTCCCCATGGCCTGGGAACCTCTTTATTTAGGGGCTTTTGATTTTGTCCTGCACTTAGGTGCAAGAACAGCATGGCCACTGAGGACTTGGCAGCAGCACAACACCATTTGACAAAGCAAATTCTCAGCTACTTGTCAACACAGCACCACCCCTCGCTGTGTATTTTCACCTGCAGCGAACAAGAGCCTGCATGCTGTGCTTGTAAACACCTGCACCAGCAGAGGTGACCCACTGCCACACATCAGCCACCACCTCGCCGTGCTCACATCCTTGGAGCACCTTTGGACCCCAGAAACATTCAGCAAGTGCTGATGAATGCCAGCGAGTGCCGTTTTTCCACATAGAGGAAATGGAGGAACTCAGTGGCACACCTTTGCTTCATACACACTCCCATGTCAGACCAGTCACACAGCAGTGACACGTAACGGGATACTGACAGGAAGGTTCAGCCTCTACTGCCGTAGCACAACATCCACCTCCGACGCCGTGGAGGCATTACCTGCGGATCAAAACGCCGCCAAGGCTTCCCTCATGCCACAGCACGGCCTGGCCGCGTCGCCGCAGCCTCCCTCCGCGCATTTGCCCGCAGCCCCGCTTCACGCGGCACGGAGAGCCGCCAAAGCGCCGCAGCGCCGGGCCGAATCGCGCCGTGCGGCCGCCAGGGGTCAGGGCCGGGCCGGGCCACGGCAGCAGCTGTCAGCGCGGTGCCTCGCTCCCCTGCAGGAGCCGCGCCGCTCCGCCTGCGGGACCCGACCGCCGCTCAGCGCTCTGCGGCGGCCCGGCTCCGCACGCCGTTCCGCTCCCGCGGTGAAAACGAAGCGCTGTGCGGCGGGTTAGCACAACGGTGCTCCGCGCGCTGCCCAGCGCCGCCCGGGGGGTCCGAGCGGAACGCGGTTCCTGCCGGCGGTGAGCGGTAGCTCCGCGGCTCCCGGCGGTGGCCCCACGTCAGCGTCCCGCATTCCGAGGGCCGGAAAATCCCCCTCCTCCATTCTGCCCCTGGGGTGGGGCGGGCCCGGCGCTCAGGTGTCCGGTTGCAGCGGAGCCGCGGTGGGGTTGGAAGCCGAGACGGCGGACGCGGAGCGATGCGGCGATGCTTCTGCGAGGGGGCGGCCCTCCGCTCCTTTCTCCGCTCGCAGCTGGCCGTGGGTTCAGCGCTCCAGCCCTCGAGTAACGGAGCGGCTGAGGGACCCCCGAGCCTCCCCAACCCCCCACTCCCCCGCCGCGGCTCCGCCCGGACGGCCGCGGGCCGAGCAGAGCGGCTCCGCGCCCGCCGCCCCGCTCCGCTCACCGCTTCCAGCACCTCCCGCGGCCGCGCCGCTCGCTGTTTGCCCCGCGGGCTGTCGGCGAGGCCCGAGCCCAGCAGCAGCGCCAGGAGCAGCAGCGGGGCGCGGCGCATGGCGGGGCCCGGCCGTGCCTCTCCGCCGCCGGCGATGAATGAGGCTTTCACGGCCCCGAGCCCCGCTCCCTCCCCCGGGGCCGGCACGTTCCACCCGCAGCCGGGCGGGGGCGGCGCCGGCCCCGGCAGCCATTGGCACGGGCTGGGGGCTCCCGCCCCCCGGTGCTGTGCGCGGGTACCCGGCTCTCACGGCCCGCACTGTGTCACCGGCGGCGTGCCTGTAAAGCGGCCGTGCGGCGTGGTAAATACCTCGCTAGGGAGGCTGTTACGCCCGTCTGTGCGCGTTTCCCCACCTGGGTTTGATAACCGTGAGAGTTTGAGCCCGGCTAGAAGCTTTCAAATCCCACATCCCGACTTTTCCTGTAAAGGAACGTTCTACAAAGAGCAGCGGGACGTCTGCTCCGAGTTCCTTGTGCTGAGCCAACTTGTGATGTGTTACTGCCTGGAAACAAAGATGGTCACAGAGATGAAGAGGGGCCTGGAGCATCTCCCATATGAAAGGCTGAGAGCTCCGGGGCTGTTCAGTTTGGAGGAGGGAAGGCTGAGAGGGGATCGCATCAATGCTTATAAATATCTAAAGGGGAGTCAAATGGACAGAACAAGGGACAACGGCAGAAACCACAATGCGGGAAGTTCCTTACAAACACAAGGAAGAACTTCTTTACTATGAGGGTGACAGAGCACCAGAGCAGGCTGCACGCAGAGGCTGTGGACTCTCCTGCTCTGCAGATACTCAAAGCCCACCAGGACGCTTTCCTGTGCAACTGCTGCAGGGAGCTGCTGCAGCAGGGGGTTTGGCTGGGTGGTATCCAGAGGTCCCCTCCAATCACTACAGCCATATAATACAGAACTTTAATACAGCTTTACACCAAAGATGATGAGGCCCCATGTGCCCATTATTTACATGTCACCAAACCTCCTGCTCCAGCCCTGCTCACTGCAGCCCTGCAACTGCCCACTTATATGGAGCAGTGCTCCCAGCATCTCCTGAGTCTTGCCTGCACCCCAAAACTAGTCACAAAATCTCAGGAGGAGATGTGGAACATGTTGCTCAGAGAGGAGGTGGATGCCCCATTCCTGTAGTAATGCAAGGTCAGGCTGGACAGGGCTCTGAGCACCCTGATTGAGCTGTCGGTGTTCCTGTTCATTGCTTGGAAGTTGGACCAGATGACCTTTGAGGGTCCTTTCCAACCCAAAGGATACTGTGATTCTCTATGCTCATACACCCCAGTGTTTCCATTCACTTCAGGCATTAAAGGTTTAAATTCAGTGCTCTGCCCTCTGGGCCACAGGGGCTCTGCCTTCCTTGGGCAAACTCCTCCAGTGTGTTGTTCATTAGGACTGCGGCTTGAACTGGACCAGAAAATAATTGGTATTATTGGTCTTCTGAAACAGATTTAGTAGGAAGGATGAACAGCCTTCTCTGCTGGAAGTCCACTGCCTGTGGTTGGTGCGGAGCCTGGGACTCAAAGTCTGAGACTTAGTCCAGGCCTGGCAGAATGGCCCCACAGCCAACAGCAGAGCCTGGCAGTGTGGCTCAGCTCCCTGTCCCTCTTTCTGTGGGAGGGGAGACTGCACCTCTCAGAGGGGGTTTCTCCTCAAATAGGAACTGTATCACTACTGGCTTTCCAAAGCCAGGCCTAGGTGCCTGAATACTGCAGTGGTTCTGAAGTACAAACTGCAGCAAGCTAGCTTGGGGGAAGCACCAGTCCCACACCTCCCATCTGCTGTAACTCCTCATGAGCCCCCATTCCACTGCTGTTGGGGGTCCTGGTACTGCCCTGCAGCCCTTGGCAGTCCCAAGTGTGTCACAGGCTGATGTGGTGGGCCCAGCACTGCGGCGGCACTCAGCCTCCTCACTGAGCCACCCTCGGTGCCTTCCTTCAGCAGTGCAGCTCATAATTCAGCTCCTGTTCACTCAGGGCCAGCAGAGCACAAGGGGCTCTGTGTGCAGAGGGAGCAGCGGGAGCTCGCCTTCAGGAACAGACACCTCACTGCTTCCACCACCAAATGGAACCAAATGGATGCATGAAATCAAGGGGACCGCTGCCTTTTTAACTGCTTTTAACTTACATATTTTACTTACATCACACTTTTGATATTTTATCCTAATCCCAAACTCCTCTCCCTCTAGCTTGTTGCTTTGCTAGCACAGATGTACCTCTGTGAAAAATCTTCCCACAGCTCGTACATAAACACCATGGTGGTGTAGCCACAGCAATACCACGACTTAACATTGGAATCTGAAGAACTCGTTTGAGGAAGATTTGTTTATGGGATTATAACACCCAGTAATGTCCTATCTCAGCCTTTCAGAAAAAAAAAAAAAAAAAAACAAAAAAAAAAAAAAAGCATAGAAATGTAAATTATTTCAGTATTTTACTTTCTGAGGCTCTCAGCCTCCAGGTGAAGGTCAGGGCATGCTGATGGTCATGTACAAGCCATGGAGAAGAGCTGATTGTCTGAATGGCAGGCAGCAGGGCTGGAGCTAGGAGCAGAATAACAGTTTGATGAGGGCCGGGGGCACACAGCTGTCCCACACTGACCCCTCAGGTCTATGCTGATGTAAACCCTGTGTCCCTGCACAGGGGACAGTGCTCTGTGTGTGTGAGATGGGGGTTGCACAGCTGGTGGGCGTCTGCCCCTCCCTCAGGACAGCTGAACCACTTTGAACCACCACCTGACACTTTCTCATACCATAACTATAAGACACTGTATTTTTGCACAATATAAAAACACTACAGAAGGGATCTGCGTTCTTTGCTACTCATATTAATTACGTTTTCTATCAAAATAAGCCTTTAATATAGGACACATATCAGACACCAAAGAGCTCTTCTTGTAGAGAAACAGCTCCTTTGTAAGCTGCTGGAGCTGTTAGTGAACCTTATGTTCAGGCAGTCAGCAGACCTACAGTTCCATTTCCCTCTAGGCGCTACGTTTACAGTAATCATTTAGTCCTCAAACGTGTTAAACTGCATGCAGCTCATACATTGTCAGAATCCTGTCTGTCCTAGGAGAGATGTTTGCAACCCTTCTGTCAAAGCAGAGTCAGTGGGGTTGAGATTCTCAGGACTTGTGCCCTGAGTGGACCACAGCAGAGTGGTCCTCACTTAAATTCTTGACAAAGATGGGGATTGCAGAGAGCAGAATAAATGTACAGATAGACCCCCAGGGAACCAGCACGAATAAGGAGGGAGATGAGGACTGGAAGAAGAATTTGTTTGTTAGAGAAGTTGTGAATTAACTGACGGAAAGAAAGCTATTTGGCTGTCTGAATTGTTAATGAGTAGCAAAGCATTTTCTGGAATGGAAAAGCTGACTTTTTTCAGGTCCTGCCCTGGTAAACAGTTACTAGAAGGTGAAAAGCCATCTCCATTCAGACAGCAAGGCTTCTTCAATAAAGGGAATGCTCTTGTTTTTTCTACACCATTCATTTTGTACACAGCCATAGGTGTGTCCTTCCAATTTTGGTAAATGGTAACACAAATCAGCAGTGGTCCCAAAATTAAAAGAACTTTGAAATGCAGCTACAGCAGCTGCATATATCAGTTGCATAAAGCTAGCCCAAGGATATGGCAGCAGATAAACCCTGGCATGAAAATGGTTGCATATGCTGAATTACAAACCGTATTTCACTTGCATCCCAACCTCACTATCGCAATGGCACTGGAATGGTCAAACCCAGTGCTGTCCCACATGGAGATGACGTTGTGTTCTGAGCAGAACAATTCACATTCCTGTGAATAAAGAGTCGTTTTGAGACTTTCCTTGGTTTATATTTTTTTATAGTGCGTGCTCACCTAACTGTGCTTTTCTGTGTCAAAATGGTTTCTGATACGGTTTCTGTACTTCTGTCCTTGTAGCTTTGCTGTAATTATAGCACCTCTCATTTGATTAGAAAGCTACACCTCATGAATGAGTTCACAGCTTCCCATTATCAATATATTTAATGCTGTTTTAAAAGGTGAAGTATTTCCTTATTTTTTTATTGTCTGTCCTTGTTTTTCCCTACTGGCTCAATGAGTTTCTTTTTCTCTCCCTGGGGAACTTCTTTCTGATAAGCAGTTTCTCTCTGTGCCCATTCTCAGGATGATCTTGCCTCCTAAAATCACATTTCAGGAAAAACAGCTCCCTGTTGTTTCTGAGCTGACCCAGGCCAACACATTTACATCATATCCACTCACTGACATTGTAGGAGCCTATCTGTGACATCTCATGCTTTCTCCTTTTGGTCTGGGGAGCTCTGCAGCCAACATTCCTCAGCTGAAGGCTGGGTCATAACCCTACCCACAGAAGAGTCTGTGTCCCGTGGGCAACCCCAGTGACCCAAAGCAGTGCCAAGGAACCTTTCCATCCCCTTCAGCATCCCCACGCCCTCCACTTTTGGCTGGGTCACCAAGACTTGCAGGTATTCTGACAGTCAGTATGATGTGATTGGTCATGTCTGGGGAGAAGGCGGCCTCCTGACTAGCTTAAGCCATCAACTAATTAGATAACTCACTAATCATTGCCTCAGGGACATCATCTGGGACCATTTCTATGGTCAGGCAAAACACAGTGGGATGCCTATCATCTTCATAAAAACAAGGATACTTTGCTCACATACATGGTAACTTTTAACAGTTTTTCCTGTTAAGATCCCATTGGTGGCCACGTCTACTGACCCCACCAGCATCACCATCATCTGTTACTTAGACATTTACTTCATAGAAGTGTTATTTCTTATTGCTTTTTTTTTTTTTTTTTTTTCCACTTCACACATCCAGACAGAGTCCTAAAGTGCCATTTTCTTCATCTGTAACACAACCCCCCCCACCCCAGTGTTCTTACCTGCCCTCTACTGTATGCAAGAGCCTGCTCTGGGCTGGAGAGCTGTGTCCCTGCGACCCACATGCGTGCATTGAGCACTTCCACAAAACCTCTCTCCCAGACAGCTCTTACGGCAGGAGCTCCTCAGCCACTCTACCCTTTTCAGCTCCTGTTTATGCTGAGATACCATAGAATCATAGAATCACCAAGATTGGAAAAGATTTCCAAGATCATCCAGTCCAACCATCCACCTACCCCCACTATTCCCCACTAAACCATGTTGCTCAGTACAACACCTAAACATTTCTTGAACACCTCCATGGACAGTGACTCCACCACCACTCTGAGTAGCCCGTTCCAGTGCCTGACCACTCTCTAGGAGAAGTATTTCCTAACCACCTCTCATCCACTTGATGTATGCAGACTGTCACGGGGGCCAAAATGGCTCACATTTGCCATTAGTTTAACCAGTAAGACCTGACATAGAGCAAATTTTTGTTTTAGATTTACTTCTGATGAGCAAAATTGAAATGCAGGAATGAGCATTAATGAAGAATTCAAATATAAATGTCTTGGCATGTTTTTAATCCTTTAATTACACTTTGCATCTCAAATACTTTCAATAGGAAGCAAAATCCAGTTGTTATACAGAAGCAGGTTTGATAGATGTACACTAGAGAGAAGATCCAGCTCTGCTTGCAGAGGGACAAAGCAGGCAGCTCACAGAGGTGTGGTGCAGCTTGCCCAAATTCTTCAGGGCTTTGTTAAAAATCACACCTAACCTTCTGTCTGTTAAAGAAAAGGGTAAGTACCATAAAGCCTTCCTCAGCCCTTCCCCCCAAAAATGCAAAAATGCAGAAGGCAGGAAATAACATTTATACCCATGAGGCTGTAAAATATCTCTGGTGCCAGCTGTCTGGCTTTCTGCAAACACCAGCATTACACTGGCAGAGACCTTTGCGGTCAGGTACTGCGGCCAGCAAGCAGAGCAGTGCGGGGATTCCTTCCATAGCACCCTGGAACTGCATGCTGAGCTGGGTGGTCAGGCTGCAAGAGGGAACGAAGCTCCTTACCCTACTCAGTCACTTTGCTTTGGTCAGTGCTTTGTAGAATGTTAAACTTATTTTTATTAAAGACACTCAGTTCTTCGCTTCTGAAGCTCAGTTACATCTGACCACCTTTATACCAAATGCATCCAATAAAGAAAAAACCCTCTGTAATTCAGCTGAGCAATTGGCAAGGTAGGATTAATTCCTTAGAGCTCCATACATGGACTGGGTTTCTTCTTGTTTTCTTCTTTTTGAAGTTTAGAAAGCGAAAAGGATTTTCAGAGGTATGAAATACTGCAGATTTCTTGTTACCGCAGCTCTAATGTTAGAAATAAAAATACAGCCACCACCACTATGGCCATATCCTAACTCACTTTTATACATTCTAACCATTCTGTTCATAAACAAGGCTGGGTATTGCTTCATTTCACAGTCTAAGTTCATTTAAATATGGTTGCATAAAACCTAGCAAAGTTCTGTATTGTTAGCTTCTGGCATTGCTCACATCACAAATTAAACACGATTTGGTACATTAAATTTAGCTTGGGACTTGAAAACAGGGTGTAACGCATAATTTGAAGTAATTTGTGGCAGATTGTTAAGAGAAAGGAGAGGTAAGAACATTCAGCACAGAGGCTTTGAGGCCTGGAGCTGGCGGTGCCCTCAGACTCAGCTCCCTGCAAATACAGGCAGGGAATGACACTGCTGACAGCTGTACACTGGCAAAAATCACACTGCTTGCAGTCACTGTGCATCTTCTGGAAGATATCCAGCCTTGATTGAATGGTGGAGATGTTGTAGTAAACATTCTTACCATTTGAGAAGAAGCCTTTGGTACGCATTACCTATTTTCAGCTTTAACCACTTGGTTATGATAACATGAAATCAAAAGCGCCGGAGTTATTTGATAGGTAAACAATGTTTATGAGCTTCTTTATAGCCCATCACTGTCAGGCAGGCTTCTACATCCTGACTCATCTCTGCACCTCTTTCAATTTTCCACCCACCACCACTTCTGGAGGCACTCCAACAGCTGTCTGAATTCAGCCACCACTTAGCAGTTCCAAGGTTGAAATACCTGGAAATTGCAGGCAGAAGGCCCCAGTAATTCATGAATGCTCTAGAAAACGATTGCTGCAGTTACTTCACTTAAAACAAAGATAACTGCTACTCTTCAGTTAGCACTTGGAAAGTGCATGTATTTCTAAGCCCAACGCTTTGCTATAACATCAAATTTACTGCCCACTCATCTTCTCAAAGCAGTTACCAAGAGTGCAACTTTTTCCCCACTATCACATAATGGCCAGGGTTGGAAGGGACCTCAAGGATCATGAATCTCCCCTGCCCCCCTACCCCCTCTGCTACATGCAAGGCCACCAACCTCCCCATTTAATACTAGACCAGGCTGACCAGGGCCCCATCCAATCTGGCCTTGAACACCTCCAGGGACAGGGCATCCACAACCTCTCTGGGCAGCCTGTTTCAGCACCTCACCACTCTCATAGTAAAGAGCTTATCCAAAACCAGGAAATAGTATACACATTAAAAATGTCTGCACAAATTATTTTAAGCAGGTTACAGCAATAGCTCATTGTGGAAATAGATATTCTACGTAGGGTGAAGGAGGCCTTAAGCAGGTCATGGAAAAAAAGAGTACCATAACTGCTCAGGTGGAAGCTCCAGATCAGTTTCTCACTCTTTCATAACTCTGTGTTCACCTAAACCATTCCCACCACTGTTCTGTTTCCATTCTTCAGGAGGAATAAAAGCATTGCAATACTTACTACCTCACGCAGCCCTAAGTCAGAATACACCAAAGTGTCTTAGGTTCAGAAATGCCCCAGTAACACAAAAACAAATATGCCGAGTCTAGTTAATAGAAATATCAACTCAAGTTTTTACTATACAACAGTTTATTACTAACAAAGACAGTAATAACCAAAGCACTGAACACATGTATGAAGTTACCCATTTACAAACAGAACGGAAAGAAGAGTACTTGGTGTGCATTTCCACAGACTGTTCAGGCTCTTCCCACTGTCCTCAGCAGTAAGAATATTAGATATTGTTAGCAGGGAAATTACAGAAGAAATAGCACATCTTGTTTTAGGCAATAAATTACAAATGCTAAAATGCACACGACGGATAAAAGTAAATACATTCTATTTGTAATGCATCGTCAATAAAACAAGTAACTTTGGTTTATCATTCAGTGTTTGTATGACTTTTGGGCCATGCTATTTTGCTCCACGGTCCAAAGCATCACCTCGAGCGCTGCACAAACTGCAACACCACTGCTCAGCACAGTAGCAAAACCAGAACATCAACTAAAAGCAATTTTCCTGTTGGCAATCAAACAGAAGATGCTGAACATTCTCACAAAATGCACTCAGTTTCTGGTTCACTGGAGCCAGGATTCTTAAGAGCTGAAGAACCCAACTCACCCACATCAGCAGGACCTGCTCTTGTGCCGCTCTACCCTAAGAGAAGCATTAGAGGTTCTAAGGCCTTTCTGAGTTACAGAAATTATACTGTTGCAGTGTGTAGAAAATTAAGACTCTGTAGAAATAGCATTAAAGTCTTATTTTAAATAAATGTATTGTTAAACAAACCTGCATATTAACATAACTTTATTTTCTGCAGGGTACCTCCCTACAGAATTAACATATATAGATATCAAGTGGCTTGCATAGAAACAGAAAGGAAGTACACTGTCACTGCAGCTCTGTGAAAAACAACACCAGCCACCACCAACACCCAACAAATGAGTAGTTCAGATTCCGCCCCTGTGCTGCCCAGGATCTGAAGCACTCCTGTTTGGCACGATGCCCCAGGACAGCACAGCAGGAGATGCTGAAAGCAGCACTTTCCTGAAGCAGCACTGCACCTCAGGCCCTGTCCCTCCAGTGGGACTCAGTGCTGTCTGCCCAGCCTTGCCCAAACGTGCAGGGTATGGTGGTGTTTTGCACCCGTTTTGCTCACAACTGAATAACATTGCCCAGTCACCACAGAACTGCTGACTTCAGTAGCATCTGACAGAAGCACGGGAACTTGACCACATTTGTACAGTACATACAAAACAGCAGCTCTAAATATAGGCCTTATGCAGTCAGTTATTTACATAATTCATTTCTATGTACAAAATAAACCATTTCGATTTCAGATTCAGTGTAAAAACTACCGTAAAGCAGTGCTATAAACGACACATCGTGACACAGTTTAGAGAGTAACTTTTTGCATCTCTTAAAGTGATAATGCTGTTTAACAGGTAGTAAAAAAGGAAAAAGTAAAAAACTTGTAAGATATCAAAGCTGCAGATTGACATCTTACACCTTGAAAAGTAACAGTGCTTTTTCTGCATTATTTCAATGCAATTTACTTAATAGTGTTCTTTGCATTGGGAATAATATTTCTCTCATCTCCTTAAATTACTACTAAGCAATCCAGCTGTGTCCCATAGAACTTCAATTTCCATTATTCCTGGATGGGTATAAATACAGTACAATTATTGCCAGTTGTCCCCAGTACAAAACTTACATCTTTATAAGTGCAAAACAAGATGTGTCTGATTTTCAGTAAGGCACAGAACGTCTGCTGTTTTCAGTGTAACAAAATCCGCATCAGTTTTATACACGGAAAGAGTTCATATAAAAATGTCAGTCTTTCAGTGGTTTGAACTGTTTCCTGAATCCAGCTCCTTCCTGCCATCTGCGGCCGAGTAGACAAGCAGTGATATGGAGCCCGACTGGGAGACGTCTGCTATTTGGGAACTGCTGCTCTGTAACGGAGGAGACTCAATAAAATCATTCCTGGGAGTTACCCTGTCAGTAATGAGAAATAAAACCATCCATTTTAAGCACAGTGCATTAGGCTGGAGGAAAAAAAAAAATAAAAATACAGCTTTTAGTAATAAACTGCTAATATCTAAAGCTGTTTTCCTGTACAGAGAACACAATGGGGGTTCCGTAGGCTACTTCAAGATTCCCTCACTCCCCTTTTCTTCAGACTTCTCTAAAAATGACTGTATTGCAACCAGATTTCTCGAGGATCAACAGCTCAAAACTATCCTACAAGTTGAAGCTCCAGCATTGGACATTGAAAAGGAAAAAGAATCCAAAACCCCCAGTAAAATAGCCCATATGCTAAAGACACATAGTCAAAGTTTGCAGGAGTTACAGTACTGAACAGCTACTCAGGGTTAACTGCACACTGATTCTTCATAGAGAAGTAGCAATAATGGTAATAGACATACAAAAAAAAAAAAAAAAAAAAAAAAAAAAAAAGCAAAGGACTCTCACCTGCCTTCACCAATTCTCTTCAGGCTCTCAGACAAGCTACTCATATCACACATGCTGTCTGCTTTGTTTCTTTTTTCCACCTGATCCACGGTCAGTTTAGAAATACTTAACATTTGATTTCCACTGTTTTCACCTTCCTCAGCTTTTTGGGCTGATGTTCCATCCGCCTCCATCTCTTTCTCAGATGTCTCTGGAGAAGTTTTAATTTCTGCAACAGTTTCTTGGCTCAGGTAATCGTGATTGGTGATTGCTACTGCAGAAGTCCCATGATTCGTTGTGCCACCTGTGCTAGTTCCCATTGACTTAGAAATTACTTTCAATCTGTGTGAACTTGATTTGTAGTGCTTCTTCTTATGCTTAACTTTGGAATTGTGCCTCAAGAAAAATTCGCATGATTCTTGTAGTACTCTTCGACTCTCACTGATTGGACTGAAAGAAAACACACAGAGAACTGAATTAACCTGATATGTAACTTGATAACCCAAAATATAACTTGGTACACCAAAATGTAAAAGAACAGCAACCAATGATGTAATCTGAGCTGGATGTTAATGAACACGAGGAAAACAAGTGTATGAGAAAAGAGGAGAAGAATCTGACTGTCATGGTTCCAAAGTAATTATGTCTGTGGAACAATTAAATAAAGCCAATTTCCACATTTCTTACTTCTGCAAGTAGGTCCAATGCCTTCAGTAAGTCAGTCATCTAAGAGAGGAAAGCAGGATTAGCTCATAAGCAGCTGTATTACCAACTTAACCCTATGCAACGTAAACTTTGTTCAAGTGAAAAAACGGTTGGTATTATAAAACTGACTTCATTACTTTAAAGCTCTTGTAGCTGAAAGCAGTTAACATCTGAAATGCAGGAAAAATTATACAGGAAATGGAAAGTGAGGAGAGGGAAAGAAAGCTATAAGCTCACCATCATGGAATGCAGATGCAAAATAAAAGGAGCTTAAGGACTGCTGGCTTGGGAAATTCAAAGAAACAAAAAGACCTTAAAATACATTATAACCTATGAGCAATACAGATGATCTTAAAAAAAAACTACATGAGGAATAAAAAGGCAAAATGACAGCTGCAAGAAATGGAGATGATATCTGTAACCTCTTTAAAATCACAGATAATTACTAAAATTACATAATAAAACTGAATTGTTCTGTCTCAGAATACAAATAAGGAACAGTACTTTAATACAATAAAGCCTAACTAAGGATGGCACAATGAAAATTTATTTTCAAACAAGCAAGCCGGGCTGACAAGAAAAGCAGAGGATGCTGCTATCACATAATAGTAAACATAGCAGTTATGTGCCAAATGAAGGAGCTGAAATACAAGAAAGGATCTGAACAACCAAAGTTATCTTTCCTGACTGGACTGGAAAGCAGAGATGTATTACCCAATGCATTACCACGGTCACACATCTGTATGCAGAGAACAGAAGAGAGGAAAATATTTTGTCTTCTCAGAACACAGTCAAAGAGTCATTGTGTCCATAAAGTCTCCACAGACTCCAGCAGAAGTTTTTGCTGATGCCCATATGCAGACTCCAAAAAAAAGAAAGGGTTCGAGGACAACACTTGGACTCCTGAGCTACACTTAAGAACCATGCCTGAAATCCTACATATTTTGAAGTACACGTTTCAAAAACCAGGAATTAAAATTGCTCTTACTCTCTTTTGCGGTTTCTGTTGAAGAAATTGGCCCACTCCGAACAGGTCTTTTTACTTCCCACCCAGAACACTGGAGATATGCCAACAATTAATGTCAGCAAATATTTCATCAGAAACAGAAATATTTCTGGTCTTGCGAGCGCCTTTGCCTGGAAGATAAAGTTTAATCAGTACAAAGTCAACAACATACTTGTTGATTCATTTTTTAAATGCAGAAAAACAAATTATGTTGGAGAGATCTAACATCACTGTCCTCACGGCTGCTCTGCTTTGTTGAGGCACATACTGCAGACACACACAAGACATGTACAGACAAGACCTGGTCACGTCTGCTCACACTCTCCGTTGAATGCAGAGGAGATTAGTTAGAGGGAAATATTTTTCTTTTAAATTGAAAGGGTAATAGTATTTGTAACCACGTTCTTCTGAGATGGCTTGCACGAGTCAGATTCACCCTTTCAGCATAAAGGATGAGTGGATGATGTGGGTGATCACAAGACAGCATCGTTGGAGCCATGGGGAGTCACACAGCTGTTTTCTGGTTATTGCCAGATTTAAGCAACCATCTGCAAAACTGGATCATAGGAGCTCTGTAACAATCTTTTGCTCCTAAACTGCTAATTGAATTTACATTACCTGGTTACCGTGCCAAACAAAAGTTAGCATTTGAGTTGGCCATGTAACATCAACTAACCTGTACTAACATTTATTTTTACTTGGTTCTGCTCTGATCAGTGTAAAGAGGTCTGCAAGCTAGCTTAGAGAAGTCACAGCCAAGCACGCCTCTCTAAGTTACTCTACAGTTAGCACATGCTGTTTACTATACAGACAGATCCCAATAATTACATCTTGCTGGGATCTGTTATTGTAGAACACTCCCTCTTGCTATTTACTCTTTCCAGTAGGTTAATTCCAGACTAAGAATGCATGTTCTTTATGCCTTATTATGCTAAGATGTTATAATTAAGCACTACAAAACATTATGTGTTTTGGGGTTTTGGTTTTTTTTTTTGTTGTTGTTGGTTGTTTTTGGTAAAATGAATACAAGCTTCATTTTCAACCTTGTTTATTCTAGACTAGCTAATCTGATACTGAGCTCAATCTAAGACTTGCTGAAATGCACTTGTTAAGAACGTTGCAGAGGGCACAGAAGGATGTTTGAGAACATGGAAGGATCACACCTTATCCATGCCATAATGCTTGTGCTTGTATTCTCTGATGACAGCTTATTGCAGTAAAAGCATAGATGTTATATACAAAGCAATGAAAGATAATGTGTGAAACTTGTGTTTTCCTAGGAATGGTTTCTACTTTCTATTTGTTCTTATATAGAAAGACAAACCACAAATTACTTCCAGTTGCAGAGAGTTCTGTATCTTTACAAAAGATTTAATCCACTGAGAATACTGAATATAGGATACCTTGACTTTAAAAGCTTCTCCAATAAGTCAATTTCTTTTTAAGAGTCATTTCTGAACATCTCTGCAATTTAAAGCATATTTTTGTTTTTAAAAGTTTCTTCTACGTTACTGAATATCAGCCTACAGCTGACAGCTATCATGAAAAAAATACATTGGAAAGGTGTCATTTCAAGTGTTTCACAGTTCTGCACTTCAAAGAAAAAAAGATGAAATTATTTTAAATCTATGGTAGCAAGAAACATTTAAAATTCAATCTAGACTCAACTTTCAAGACTCATTTTTTCCACCTCAATAGAAAATGATGAAAATTCACCTTAGGTACTGAAACACTGAGCCAGACATCCAAACACTGAGCAACTGCTCTTAAGAACAGATATGGTGAAAAACAATCCCCCAGCATTATTTGTGAAATGGAGTGGAAGCATTTCCTCAGCTGAGTTGGATCTTACATGCTGAATGCAATCAATTTGCTCAGTCAAAAGCTTCAAAGCAGAAGTGAGATACCATCAACTGTGACTCAAAAAGCAACTTACCACTGTATCTTCTTGAGCTGACTACTTAACACAAAAAATATTTGCTAGGCTACACTGCAGGACACAACAACACATAAGGGTTTTTGCTAATTAACTCCACAATATTATTTACAAAGCAAACTGCCACTTGCCTGGTATGGACAAGGAATATGGTACTGGTCACAGTGGTCAAACACCCAAGTTGTTTCCCAGATCTTCCGGTTCACCAGTTCATAGACATAACATCCAAGCAGTGCCACAAGTGGCACTAAGTATAAACCACTAAAAACTCCAATTCTGATCATGAATTTCTTTAGCTTCTCTTGGTTTCTGCCATCATGCTGTATGACTTGGCGCACGTGATTTAAAGAGATAATACCAGCTAACAGAAGAGAGAGACCAAAGAAAACACAAAGGCATAACGGCAAAAGCACAAAGTACAGAGAGGCATCCACATCATAGAGACCTACAAAACAAACTCCACTGATATTGTCCCCTTCCACTTTGTTCATTGCAAGAAGCATAATGGTTAGAAAACCAGGTATCCCCCACGCAACTGCATGGAACCACATGGCCTTCTGTGCAATAGCTTCACAACTCCATTTTCTTCCTGCTGCAAGGAACCAAGTGATTGTCAGAATCACCCACCATATTGTTCCTGCCATAGTGAAAAAGTACAAAACCATGAAAAGGACCGTGCAGGCTTTGTTTTGGGAGCCAAGAACAACCGTTTCCCCGATTTCTAGCTTATCATCTGCCTTGTTACAGGCAGTTCTGTTCCCAAGAAGAAATCCAATAAAGTACATTAGAGACACTATGCTGTAACAGACGGAGTAATAGATGATCGGCCTCTCTGGGTACCTAAACCTTTTAACATCAATCAGAAAAGTAAGGAATGTGAAAAGCGTAGCACAAAGACAAAAGATGGAAACTATCCCAATGAAGCTTTTTGCAACATCCAATTCATAATTTTTGAAGTACATATTGGGACACGGTGGTGCACACTGATCGATGCCCAGAAATTTGTAGCCTTGTCCATTGGAAGTGTGTAGGTGCCGTGGACACCAGAATCCAAAATCCCTTCGTGTCTGCCCTGGGGTCTTCTGAGTTCCATGTGCATTGGTGGTTACAGGAGCAGTGGCAGGAGCAGACTCGTCACAGTTGACTAGTCTAGAAAAAAAAAAACCAACACAAATATTAATATCTCTCATTATCAACTACAGTTATTTCTTACTAATAGTAAAATCTGATTCCAAACACTTCAGTTTTACACATAATGCAAAATGTGCATTATATGAATATCCACTGGCATTTTAAAAAACAGATCAAATATATTGTCAGTTTAGAAGGTTCAAACACAACTGCTTAATGTTGCGCTGTTTTACTGCTTACAACACAGTTTACTCAAACTGCAATTGTTCCAAAGTCTTAATCCAAAATTCTACACCTGTGTACTGAGAATATTTATAGTATAGATTTTATCTTGATAATAATAGACTGTTGGAGAGACATAGTAATGATCTCTCAAAACACAAGCTTCAAATCAAGGAGCAAAGAATGAAGGCTCATAGTAACTTGAACTGACTGATGACTGCCATATGATGGTGATGATTTTGTGTTACGACGACACTTTACTGTCTATAACAACAGAACTACCTGAGAAAGACAAAAAGCAAAAAACATAAGTACTGCAAAAAGCTCTGTTTCAGCAATTGTCTTCTAGCACCATAATGTTCTTTTAGAGATGGCTCACGACTCACCTGCTTAAGGCTTATCTAGAAAAATACAAACTTTTAAAAAATTACATTAATACAGGATTAGTGGTGTTGGCCAGATCTTCAAACAAGGTTATTTAATTATAACTCAGGTAAGCATTTACTCAAAGAGGGATTGATGTTCATTCGCATTCCAAATTTATGTACTTAAAAATAACATTTTTTACATTTCAGCTGATAAAGTGAGATTCTGTTGCCTTAAGATGTTCTTTGTCTAGTGCTACTGTGTGCAGACCTTAAATGTAAAAATATTTTTCCTCATCATTAATTTGGAAGCTCAGCTTGAGCTAAGAAACTTGTTCTTACTTTTTCCTCTGCATTATCACGCTGTCCAAACAAAGCCAGGATAATAATTGAGAAAACTGATTCTGTAGCAGGTTGTTTCAATAAATGTGGGTCAGACCTCTATGCATCAGAACAGCAAAAACTTCATTCACACATGTATTAGGCAGTATTATTTGCGTCTGTAAGAATATTGGAGTGTGAATCTCAGAACCGCAGTTGAATCTGAGGCCCATCCTCATGCCAGCTGCTCTTCCACAGGCCCCAATAGCAGCATCTCTGCTGTTTTCAGAACATGGCACACTATCACGTGGACCTCCCTGCCTGTTGGGCAGACAGCACTTCCCACATGAACAAAGTAAGAACATTTCAGTGAACAGTAGCAGTAATATGACGATTTACAGCTGTAATGACTGCTGAGGAGAGAGAAAAAAAAAAAAAAAAAAAAAAAAGGAAATTGAAGTGTAATTTGAAATTTTCCTCAATTTTCAAACAACATTCTGGAAAGCATTTTCTAAACTTAATGGCATTATCATCTGAAAAAAGCTCACACCAGATGAGAAAAGGTTGATGCATTCTTGGACTTAAATCCCATAGCTATCATTTTTTCCCCCACAGAAAAAAGGGAAATCAAGTCAATGCCATCTATCACATTCTTTCCTGAACTGCCATCTATCAAGAATCACGGCAGAGTACTACTATCCCAGCCCTGCCTCAGCACCAGCATGGATTAGTAACTGCAGGGGGGCCAGAAACATGATTTAAGTTTCTATTCCCTGCTGCTTTCCTATACTTCTTGTAAAGAACATCTGGCCTTACACATTTACAGATATCTCCAGGTGAAGGTCAGAATCTCGATGTAGCATAAGCTGCCTTGTCTCCAGAACAAAGACCTGAACAACTGAGAGAAAAAAGCTGTCATCACTGAAAGTGAGACCTCTGCCATATAGAATGGGACAAGTAATGTAAGGATGAATTTGCACACACAGGTGGTTAGGACAAAGGTACAGCTTCTACTATTCAATGCTTCGACTCAGTCTGGGTCAACTATACAACATCTGAAAATTATCATCTCCATCGCTTATCACGTGAACAAATACCACACCTGCTACATTCCAGCTCTTCAGGCCATGTGATTCCAAAAGTGTCAATCAGTTGTTTGCAGTCGGAATACACTTTCTCACAGAGGTTACGACAAGGGTGAATCACATGAACTTGCTCCAGGCAGGCAGGAACAAAGGCCTTGCACAGAAATGTATGGACGTCTGGTGAACAGTGAAGATTCATGAGAGTAAGAAAAGGCTTTGGGAAAGAAAAAGGCTTTGGTTAGTCATTTCAAAGACACAATTCAAGTCAATAATATAACTTCTCACTATCATGGAATCACAAAATTGTAGGGGTTGGAAGGGACCTCTAAGAGATCATCGAGACCAACCCCCCTGCCAAAGCAGGTTCCCTAAACCAGGTCACTACTAGGATTCATGCTTGTTCCTCTGAATATTTGAAAATCTAGAGAGTACCATTCAGCAGTTGTGGAAGAGTCAAACCTGGTGGCTTAGAGTGCTGAGGAACCAGAATTCTGGGCTGCAATAGCTCTTCCAGTGCAGCCCCTACTCTGGAATCTTCGCTCACCTGCAACTACTGAAACCTGATTTTTCTTATTACCATTAGAAAACTGAAATCAAAGCCCAGGTTCCTATATCCCTTTATTAGCTATAAAATAACTGGTCTGAGATATTAAAGGTACACCTGTCCTTGTGGATCCTGTTGGAATTGTATTTACAGTTAGAAGTGTGTTGTGTTCATTTCCACTCAGGCTACAGAGTTCAGTGTGCTTCTCTATTAACACAATCCAAATATCACTGTTGCCCATTTTTTAAAATGCATTTCAAAATCTCAACATGACAGAGAGCTTTTCTACCTGTGTTACTGAATGCTGGGCAGTGAATTACTGACAACTGCTACAAGTAGAGCTCACAAAATGAAATATATTGCAACACAACTTTGCCATCCCCTGTTCATTCAGTCCATTACTTAGATACGCTTTAAGGAATTTGCAATCCCAAAACAAAACCTTTCTTTGCATTTTCCCAACGTTTGTGCTAGGGTAAATGACTTTAAGCAAAATAGTACTATGCGTATAAACTTCAGATAAAGCAGTAGTTATTTTTCAGTTGGTCACTTTTCCAAGCACAGCATCGTTGTAAGGCCAGCACACCCAAGGAAGCAAGGATGTATCTGCAGCAGAAGCACTTCTGTGCTCATTAGGAGGCCATACCCACTGCCATCTTGCTCTGCTACACAGTTTGCTCTGCTTTTGACACCAGGTGAACACTCCTGATTCGCCTCATTACAGTAAACCAAAGAGCAAGGGATGCACTGAAAGCAACACCTCCTATATCATTGTGTCAACCCACTACAGAAGCAGGTGTTGGTGCTGTGGCAGTAGAGGCTCAACCTTCCCACCAATTTTCTGTTGCATGTTGCTCCAAAAATAATGCCTCCTGTGTAATTTAAACAGCACTCAGAGCAGGGGATATTAACTGATGGCTGTGGGTAAAAGAAATCTGCAAGATATGTCAGGCTGAGCTCTTTGACAGCTTATTTGGTAATTTTTTGATAAAATGTCTTCTCTATTTCAGAAAAAGGGAATCTTTGTATCACATATTAATAGTCCAGTTCATGCATAAGAAAAGCTGTAAGAATGTTTAACACATTTTGAAACGTGCTTCTGAATCAGGACAAAACTCAAAGTTTTCTAAGCATGGAGAGCTTCTGCTAAAAATACAACCACTGAGAAGTTTCTTTAGATCATTGCCATTAACAGCCATGTATCTCTGAATTCATCATCCCTTCCTGAAGGGAGGTTGTGATGAAGACGGGTTTGGCATCTTCTCCCAGGCTACAAACAGGACCTGAGGAAATGACCACAAGTTGTACCAAATGAGGTTTAGATTAGACATATCCTTTCTCTCAGAGAGTGGTCAGGCACTGGAACAGCTGCCCAGGAAGGTGGTGGAGTCACCATCCCTGGCAGTGTTCAAGAGGCATCTGGATGAGGAGCTATGAGATATGGTTTAGTGCTTGTGGTAGCAGTGGTATTGGAGGGTGGTTGGGCTAAGATGATCTTGCAGGTCGTTTCCAACCTTGTGATTCTGTGATTTTATGATCAACAAGGGACTGGAAAAGGAGGGTTGGGACCTCTGAGTCCAGATTCACATCCTTATTTTGCCAGCTTTAAGTATCCCAATAAAGTTATACAGGCACGCATCAAGCAACTGCAGTGCAATGCAAGCCTGCAGTTTAGAGAGAAAAGACACTGATTAATAATAAATAATAATAGATGTCTCTGTTCAAGAGGGATATCTTGGTAACAAACACAGGAATGGGGGTTGTGAAAAAAGTGACCCTGAGTTGGATCACACCCTAAATGCTACACTGCTTCAGATGAAAAGTACAGTCAGGAGTTACATCTACATGAATTACTTTTCCTTTGCACAGCCATCACAGCAATCACAATGCAATCAGTGATTGCTGTACATGAGAGGCAGATAGAGGCAAGTGAAAAGTTGATTGCCAGAGTTCTACTACAGCATGTTGTCTTTGGCTACTGTGGTTTAAAGAGATGCTTTTATTTAGAAGCAGAACTGTCTTGTCAGACAAATAGAAAGCTGCCAAATCACAGGAAGAAGGCAACGCTCAGCCTGCGAAGTACTTGAAGTTGAAATCCAAGGACTTGGCTGACATAGACAGCAGTTCTTACAATATTTTTAACAAGCTGAAAAAAATATATTTACATTTTGATACCTGGAAGCATGACGAGAAGGAAGTCAGACGTTGTGAAAACACAGCAGGGATTTCACCATCTCATCTTTAGCAAGCTACTGCCAACACCTAACAGCAAGGGAACCATTGCTGGACAAGCCAACAAGCAAGGGCCCAGGACATTCTATGAGCTGCAGGTTATATCACCACGATTGTGGTTAAAAGACAGTGACAGATCCCTTTTCCAACCACTTGTGATATACCCTTTGTAAGAGATTACAGCAGTAAGTTTGTTACGTAATTTAACCAGGCATTGCCAAGAAATACACAGCATTTTGTTTATTTTAACTTCCAATTTTGCAACATAGTTTGTGTTTTGATACAGCTAGCAGATCACTCTCTACTTTTTCCACACTGTTTTACCATCCTGCTATAATCACAGAACTATAGAACTGCTCAGGTTGGAAAAGGCCTTAAAGATCATCGAGTCCAACCACGACCCAACCATACAACCCTAACTCTAACAACTCTCTGATAAATCATGTCCCTGAGCACCACATCCAAGTGGTTTTTAAACGCATCCAGGGATGGTGACTCAACCACCATCCTATTCCAGTGCTTAACTTACATCTTACATTTCTGTATTAGTATAACACCATTTTAAATCTTGACTTCCATTCCTTTCATGAGGCAAACAGAAGTCTTCACATTTCCACAGAGCCACGTATCCACAGTGAGTGCAGAGGCTCTATCCTGAGCAACAGTAACCAGCACAACACCATGCCCCTCACCTCTGTACTCATGACCCAGCATTTCCCAACACAAAGTGTCACCTACCAGCCACATCTACCACCATGCCCTTCTGCAGCTCTTGAGTCAGTTCTGCTCCCTTAACTCAATGCCATCCCCTCCCCAGGTCAGTGTTCCTCGCTGTGTACCTGAGGCTCCTGTGCAGACTGCTGGGGAACAGCTCTAGTCACGTTTTTGCTACAGGACTCAACAATCATCTGATGATTTCACAAATTGTACTGTTAACAAGGCATCTATTTACTACCTCTTTTCTTCTTGTTCTTTAGACGTGGATTAGAAAAGAAAGCCCTTGTCAGACTTCCATCATAGCTTCTTGAACAACCTTCGCATACGACCACGTCAAAGCCTTTTAGAAAAAAGTACAGTACACTGGCTGAACCACCCCCTTTCCACAGACATATTGAGTCTATTGAACTCCAACAGATTTTATCAGCAATAAGTTCCTTCAAACAAAGAACCCTCTACAAAATGTTTAAAAAAAAAAAAAAAAAAAAAGCAAATAAAAACTCACACCATCTTTGCCGAAACACAAAAAAATAAGATGTGTAAAAAACAGATTTTCTTGAACTTCCCTCTTTTATCATTCAAGAACAACGAAAGAAGTAGAAAGCTGCCCTGGGAACTCTGTTTTCAATTACATATCTTTGAATGCGGGCTTTGTGTCCGGACAGTCAATTTGGAAACGTTGCATTACAGAAAATAATAGGCCTGCACTTCCCAGACCACAAAAGCAAAATCTCATCAAACCCTCCTGCTGGACAGCATGTGCACAAAAAGGCTCAAACCAAGAGCACCACAAGCTCCCTTAAGGAACTGCTTGCTTCATGGCTGTTATCTGACTCGTGAGTGACCCAACTTCCAGTTTTTTTCATCCAAGCAGCTTGTTGTGCCCGTGTTCTTCTCTTGAGCATTCACATCTGAAATTCAACCCACAGCCACACAAAGCTGTTGAGAATGAAATCACAGTCCTCCGCTCTCCTCCAGAAAGAGCCAGACACGCAGCTGGCACAGCCACGGGCTCTTTCAGGAAAGCAAACCATGCACCAACAGCAGCAACTGCCGTGTCACTCAAAGGACAGTGAAAGCCTGCAGATCCAGCAGTGGCAGTGCCAAAACAGAGTGGAACTGAGCTGTCTGAAAACCAGGAATGGAGCCACACTGAGCCAATCTAAGTCCTGAAATAGAAACTCTTACCTTCCTGGAAAATCCAGTGAATATGAGGCAAACTAAAATACACTAACAGTAGACCAAAACAAAAAATACATCACTTAATAACTAGAAGAAACTCAGTAAAGCCAAAGATGATGTAGTCTGTAACTGCCTCAAGTAATATAGGAGAACTAAGGACTGAAACACAAGCTTTCCCACATTGCATCCCCCATGCAGTGTCCCCATACAGAAACCTCCCAGTGCAAAACCACATGCAGCCAACCCCATGAAGCAAACAGGCGACCAGTGATGATAGCGAGTAGTGACAGACAACCAAGGGACACAACATCACTACCAATAAGAGCCATATTCTCAGCACTGAGCAAATCACCTAGCTCAGCACAGGACTCTAAGGAAGCAAGTCTATGTTACATTTTCTCCAGAGGGAAATCTGGGCTACCTCAATGCAGCTGTAGTAAAAATGTAGTTATGCGGTTCTATCGTGGTCCTGCAAACAACACCACCAGTGAGATGAGTGAAAAGAAATGGTGCAGAGTACACAATAAATGTCCAGGTACAAATGCTCTCTCAAACACGCTTTAGGAGTAATTAAATTGCAGCTTTGAACTCATGATCAGCAAGAAGCTTTTCTGTTTTGTGCTTAGCAGGCTCAGAAATCCAAGGTGTAACAGAAATTTTTATTCCAGGATGTCACTACAGGTGACTTTTTTCTATCTCATTTCTGTTGGTTGTTTTTTTTCCCCTGGAGAAAAGGGCTACCAGCAGCAGCCAGATGTCACCGGGGTTGGGATGTATGGGAGCTACTAATGTAGCAGCAATGGCAAATGGAAAACAGTCCAACTAAATACCAAGGTCTTCATTAAAATCAGCTACTGTAAATCCTAATTGGCAAGAGCAAATGTTTTTCAATTGCTGATAGAAAATTTGCTCAGTTATTTGGAGCCAGTTACACAAAGCTAACAACCTACATTCCTAAATACTGAGGTTTAGCTACCATGTTAAAACACTTAGCTCAGTTAACTTAGTTAACAATCAGCCTAAGTTAAAACAGTAAGATCCTAACTGCCTCCATGTTAAGCAGTAGTGTCTGTTCCATGGCTTGATATGAGTTTTGTGACTCAAAACAACATTACAACCTTGTTACTTAGATAACTGCATATGCCAGTTGTGGAACCAAACATGGGGGCTACATCTGACCTTTTATAATTATACAACACTAGGTACTCCAAATTCCTATCTATACTGAAGATATACACTGTTATCCATTGCATTATGTGATCTGCAAAACACAAGCATACAGTTGTGTTTAATAATTTTCAATACAAGATTTGAACATAACTACTGTCCAGTAAGTGCCATTACAGACAACTCACAGCCTCAAAAGCCATAACACACCACACTTTGCATACACATTTTCCTGTGTGGTATGTCAAAAATATGCCCACCATTAAGCACTGTGTATAAAAATGCAGCAATCTCATAAGACTAGGGAGTCATTACCGTCCATACTCACAGAGCTATACTACCTTCAGAGTCCTTAGCCACTTCTATACTGACCATCTATTCCAATTAAGAGGAGTGAAACATATATGGCACAGTTGATTTAATCCTGCACTGCTGTTTCAATAGAGTTGTTCTGGACTGCACTGTAAGCAAGATTAACATCATACTATGAGAAATATAAGACACTGTACTTGTACAATTGTTCATGGCTACACAGTGAATCAGCTGCCGAGAATCTGATTTCTAGTTTGTGCACAATTAAGTGATGATAAATAAATGTACCAACACATGAAACTAAATAAAGGACAAAATTTTCAGGTTACATTAGGTTCAAAGCAAAGTCCAAATGAGTCGAGGTTATTCCTATTGAATGCTCTACTGGTGACTTAAACACTGCAAGCTACAGACATTTAAGCTCGTGAGGATTCAAACATTTTGCAGAAAGCAAAGGCGGTTGAAGCATCAGCACCTTGGTGCTATGTGCCTGCTAGAAGTTGCTACCACAGAATCACAGAATGGCCAGGGTTGGAAGGGACTTCAAGGATCATGAATTTCCACCCCCCTGCCACATGCAGGGCCACCAACCTCCACGTTTAATGCTAAACCAGGCTGCCCAGGGCCCCATCCAACCTGGCCTTGAACACCTCCAAGGATGGATGGGGCATCCACAACTTCTCTGGGCAGCCTGTTCCAGCACCTCACCACTCCCTCTGTAAAGAACTTCCCCCTGACATCCAACCTAAGTCTTCCTTCCCTCAACTTAAAACCATTTTTCCTTGTCCTGCTACTTCAACAGTAGAGCTGCAAAAGCAGAAATGCAGGTGCAGCTCATGAAAAATCAGTGCAACATCAACCACCCTTCTTTAAGCCACCAATGAAGATGGCGTGAACTAATCTGCTACTGATTTAGCATGTGTGCAGAAGGGAGGGGGGATGTATTCCATATCATTACCTGATCTCTGAATAATAACTGACTACTGACGTCAGCAGCAAACATCAGTCATTTCTCCATTTGGTAATCTCATCAACAGATCTGGCTAACTCCAAGACAAAAAGATTTTCAGTACTAAAATTCAGTAATAGGAATATAGTATTTACATATGGATGCATTTAATACACAAAGAGTAATCATACAAACATCTGAATGAGAAATGACCTTTAAAGATCATCCAAGTCCAACTCCCCTGCAAGGAGCAGAGCCACGAGCAGCTAGATCAGGTGCTCACAGCCCTGTCCTGCCTGACCTGGAACATCTTAGGGACACACATCCAACACCTCTCTGGGGAATCTGTCCCAGTGCTTCACTACCCTTACCATAAGAAGGTTTTTCATTATATTCAGTCTAAATCACCCTTCTTTTAGTTTGAAACCATTTTCCTTTGTTCTATCACAACAGACCCTGATAAGGAGTCTGTTCTCTTCTTTCTTTCAGCCCCCCCCTTTAGACACTGAAAGAACACTATCAGGTCTCCCCAGAGCATCATTAATGTGTATTGATTTGACAGACATGAAAACATTGCTGAAAGCATACATTTGACTTTTAATCAGCTGCTTTTAAAGAATTACTTCCTGCAGCTTGTGAAATAGAATTAAGGCAAACACCAGTCATGTTTACTTTAAAAGCTCGTAAAACCTTTTCTAAATTACACTGGTTCAGAGGTTACAAATACAGGAATGAAATCTTTAGTCAGAAGAGAAAGGTTATCCCAGCAGCTGAGAAGACAAACACTTGAAAGGTTCCTAACCAAGGACAATCTGAAGGTTCAAGGAGCTGAGGAGAAAAAAAAAAAAAAAGAAAAAACACGGCAACCAAACAAGCAGACCAATGTTCTCCTGCAGTAAAAGACCTCTACCAAGATACAAGCCTTCATCTTTGTCCTTCAGCTGAATGGCAAATGGAATGCAGGCACTTGGACTTTCCAAGGCAAGAAGTCACTTCAAGGACCAAACAAGGAACGGGAACAGCTTAACCTGCAACAGGTGAGAGGCTTTAACTGCTCCCACAGTCAGCTCCTCCCACAGCTGTACAGATGTGGGAGCTGCTAAGCAGTCAGCACACAAAGTCAGATTTCAGCTTATCTCAAGAACACAGTGATGAAGTCCTGAGGCTCAGGAACTGCCTGGCAAACAGGCCACATGTCCATGTTGTGCAGAGCTGGGAGAAGCAGGCTCTACTGCCTGACTGAAGTCAAACTATGCAGGCGCTGTGCAAGATCTCAGGCCATGCAGCAGCTGAAGGAGCTCAATGACTGCAGCTGAACATTCAGTGTAGCTGCAATGAAATCATGAGTATACTCACAAGCTCTTCATTGTCATCCATCCCAACACAGGGTATACCTCAGTATAATAATTCTGCTGTGAATCTTCAGGCTAGCTATTCAAAGTTGATGGGAATATTAACCAGAAGAGAGAATATTAACCAGAGTAACTACAAGGCATATAGGGGAAGGTTTGGGGCCCTGCACTGTTTTTCTGTAACTAGCAACTACTGAATTTTTTGTAGCAAAACAACTTAATTTCATTTTTTCTCTTTGAGTATTGCTGAAGTACAAGATAAAAAAAATAACACATATCCTAAACTGTAACAAAGATTAGATTCAATAAGAACAGAGCTACTACATCTCACTAAGACACCATGAAACAAAGTTCCAACGCTTACCAAAATGGCAGAATTCACTGCATTTTGTGGTTCTAACCTAAATTACAGCTCGACATAAATTACAGATACTGTAGCCTGTGCTGTTCACAATCCAAAACAAACATGAAAGATTTCCTGAGCACTGCTGAACTGTTTACACAAAGCTGTCAATTACACACAGTGTTATCTCCACGTACACTGTATAGAGCACACAAGACAAATACAAGTTTACTGATGGAAAGCACACTGCAAGCCCTCAAACACTTGAAGTCTAGATGAAGTAAGTGAGCCCTTCCTTACATCTGGGCTCTGGTAGAAGAAAAATCTCCAAACAATCTGAACTCCTTAATGTATTTGCCATGCGTTACAAGAGTAAATTGATCTATTACTTTTTATAGGACATGGTTCATAAGATTACCAGTAAAACAGCCAATAGCACGCAGTCTAGCAGAAGATAAAGCTCACATGGAAAGTGTTCCAGCAGAAGTAGTTACTGCTCTGGCTCCACAAGTCAGACCAAAGTCATATTCGTAGCAGACCAATGAAAAACACTTTCTGTGGTCTGTCTGGAACTCAAACATTTGACAAAGTCTACCCAATAGTTTTCCTATGTGGTGTCCACAGGAACACACTCAAGAATGACAGAATTCTGGCAACAGTGAACCTCACAACTAGAAGATGCTTAAGAGGAGCAGGCATAAGATTGTATGGCTCTCCAAAACCAGGCAACTAACTCCAAGCTCTGAGTAGTCTATTGAATGAAAACTGCCTTAGAACGCTCACGGACCCATGCTCTTTTCCATCACCAGTCTATAAAATAAACATTCAAGCAGTCAAAAAGAGGCTGCTCACAAGTGGTATGCTCACTAGAGAAGGTAAACGCTCAGCAGAACAGGATTCTTAAATATTTTAAATCAATTGACAGAGGGCCACAGGAAAAAAAGCAAGATTTCCTGTGCCAGAAAATTACAGCTTAGAGTTACAGCTTTACCTGTCACATCGCTTAGTGCACAAGGCTCAGCCAACCCTCTCCTCCTGCAAAATAGTTACCTTCCCTTCTCTAAACCTAAGCCATGATAATCCATTCAATGCCTCTTACCACTGTGGGATCATCATAATGACAAGGCAGGCAGTTCTGCAGACATAAAGGCATCTTGCCCAGTTCTGCAGAAGTCCAGCCAGCTCTGAGTCCACCCAGGAACACAGTTACACGGCGTAACTGCACAGACACTGAACCTCAGCTACTAAAACCCCAATAGGTCTAAGCTGTTTTTGCACCCAGTGGGAGCTGGCTGTCCCTGCAGAGCCCTGCTGGAGCTAGGAACAGTGGGAAGTACAACAGAGCTGCAAGTGTGCTAATTTCCCAGGGCTCAATGCCTATTAGACCTGAGAGCTCTCTGCAGGGATCCATGCTGTTGGAGTGCATCAAGTTTTCCACTCCAAGCACATCTGGGCTTGCCATTCTGTTAATTAGGTGGGGAGCAAAGACACTATGCACGATTTGGAAAATCTGGTTTGCGAGGATAGTTCCCATGCTAACTGAGAATGATAAAATGCAACCCTCAGCCTCCCAGCAAAATCAGTAGCAATCACAATTTGTTTCTATGTCACATGGGCAATAAATCAAGACAAAGCTTGTCTCGTGGGCCAGTGCCCCAGTGTATGACCTACTGGAAATAAAAAAAATAAAATCAGAAGTCAGGAAGAGCTGCAGGTAGGAGGGGGAGGTAAATGCAACTTGATGGGCTTGAAATTTAACAACTCAGTCCAGTCATCTGACTTGTGCATGCCAGACTTAGGTCATCTGTTACATCACAGCTAAGTGAACGGATTAGGGAAAGTTTACAGGGATTAGTACTTTTAATGATTTTCACACAGTGCTGAATCAAATGCTTTACTCAACTTCAAAAAGATTGGCTTAGTCAGCATCCTGAAAATCCGTACAAGTCACCTCTGTCTTGCACACAGGCCAACAGGCAGGAGGATCCTTTGAATGAAGCCTCAGAGTATAGGTCAACACAAATCAGACACTACACCAGACAAAACGACCTGAGGTCTGAGCCACAAACTGAGTTGAGAAGAACAATGGAAAACCAGGCAGCTGCCTTGGTTGGTTTGTGTTTGGGAAGCTTTGACCATGTCATGAACTTCCTATAGATTTAGCATTCACCACCTCCTGTAAATGGTGATAAAAGTAATTTTCTGTCAAATCACTGCTTCTGGGAAGATCATTGCAGGCACATAATAGAAAACCAAGCCTTCCACTCTAAATTCACTTCTGTAATTATCTTCATTGTATTTTGAAAACAAGAGCAAGTCATTTATGCAACAGAAAAGAGCAACTAACATTAAAAAAATAGCTACATAAAATCTTAAAAAAAAAAAAAAAAAAAAAAGTAACACTTCACATGCACTGTTTTTATTCAGTAACCTCAAAGGAAGACAAGGACATCCATCCGTGCTCCCTCTGCCACAGCTGCTTCTGAAAGGGAGGTAGATGCAACCTCCTCTTTAAGAAGGGCATATGTGATGGCACCTCTTCCTTTTATCCCTTTGTCCAGGCATCTCTTTCTTCAGCTGCAGCAGGCAGCCCACACCAAGACATCATCCCAGCAGCTGCAGTGGCACTGGGGAGGTCAGGCAAACCAGACAGAGCAAACAGCCACTGACAAACCACCCACCAAGGGCTGTGGAAAGTCCAGAACTGCTTCTGTGCCATCCTGCTGTCAAAATGGTGAAGAATCGTAAGTTTTTTAGCCACACAACATGGGTGGTAAAGACCCTCCCTAAACCTAGGAAGCATGATGGCATAAAGCAGTAAGGAGAAGGGACACAGAATCTTGGTCACAGAGTATTGCTAAGCCATCACGATACCCAGGGGCTTCACGCTCTCTTTGAACAGCTGCTTTTAATTTTTGCATACAGGAAAAGCTTGATCACTAAGTGCTTTGTGAACAGGAAAGAGGCAATATTTGCTGGCACTAAAGCAATCTGGTTGTGTAGACCCATCTGTGAATACAGACTGGGACAGTCTTGGAAGGATGTGGTTATTCTCTGAAATAACTTGGTCTAGACAGGAAAAAAAAAAAGATGATTACAAATATCTTTGGGAAGAGTACAGCCCTTCCGTCCTGCAGACTGACTACTGGATCTGTCCCCTGCACCTCTGAATCTCTGCAAGTCTTGTTTCATCACAGCAGTGGCTTTACACAGCCCTCATGCTCCCCTGCACTTCTTCCCTTCTTCTTATAGCTACATAGAAAGCAATCAAGTCTCCACTTATCTCTACTGGGTAGTTCAAAAGAAGCAGGCAGACATCCATCTGCTCCATCTTCTGCTCCAGCAAGTCATTTGCTACTAGGACTGAGGCAACTACAGCTGTGTACAATATACAGAAGAGGTCCAAAAAGGCCAACAGCAGGGGAGACAAAGTAACCAGTTTGCCTCAAAGGCTTAGTGAATCAACAGTCGAGCAGCAGTAGAGAAAATGCAGGAAGCTTTCTGGTGCAGACTCTCCTACTGAGAAGTCATAATCATCACATTGCTACACGAGAGGTAAATAGCAATGACCACATCCTCAGTTCCTCGCACTTCTTTCCACATTTGTTTCTTGTGGTCATTATCAGTCAAGGCATACACAACATACTGCACCCACATGTCATCGCACACATCTCAAACATTCCATAACTGGAAAACCAGACAGATTCCACTTCCACCCTACACTCAGCAAGGGCACAGGCTCTGCACAGCCTCACGACTCCTGCAGCACAGTAGACAAACAGCATCTCCCAGTTGCAGGAAGACCTGAAAACCAGGACAGTCTCTTCAGAAGGAGGGGTGTGATGATCAGCGAAGCTTGCATCAATCTCACTCACAGATATCCTCCTGAACCAGGTTGCAGCTGCAGGGCTGGACCTACTACCCACACGTACAAGGCTTGGTTTAGCCAGCAACCACCCCTTTAGCACATGAGCATGGAAGAGGGCAACTGAAGGAGCAGGCTGCACAGTGAGATCCAGAGACCACCAGGACTCATAGTTATGTCCCAACACCACACAGGGCACTGTGGAAAAGACAAGAATCTTCAGGAGATAAACAGGACACCATAGCATTCCAAGAAAGGTTGGCTATTGGGAAAGACCTGGATGACAGCCCTCCTCAGGTCAGCTTCAAATGTCATGCACAGAACTGCTCTGAGTCCAGTTAAGCCCCTCAATCTCACGCAGCAGAAGGAACGTACACTAAGCTCTTCACCTAGTGATCCATTCCTGTAACAAGCTATTTACGGACACAGCTCTGAAACAAAGGAAAGGCAAAGCTCTGGGAATCACATTTAGCACCATCTCAATGAACCACACTTAGCACAGGGCAAAAAATCTCCCTTCTTCAAGCATACATTACTTTGGACCCACTAGACTCTAAGCAGCATCCTTTTAGTACAGCAAGCAAGGCAGTATTATTCACATTATCGAGTAGACAGGGAATGCTGTTCAGACCAAACATTAGATCTAGCAGGTAACTGATATGCATCAGGCCACCGTAATAAGGCTATACACGTTAGACTTGCTGGTTTTGGACAATGGAACACAAACTCACTACCCCTGATGACAGGCCATGGTATTACTGGAAACACAAACTTTTTTAGTGGCTGTAATTTAGTGCATCCACAGGAATTAGCAAAGGTGGGATAGGAACTGCTGAAGTTCTCACTACTAAGAACTAAGGACACCTTGGAAACACCTGAGAGCAAGTGCAAAAGAGCACCAAAGCAAAGAGCACTCGTTGAATTTGAGTGTTGTACAGAGGGATACGGATTTGTGTAATTGATGTTAGGATCCAGTAGCAAAAGCTTCTCCACAAGTAACACTGTGATGCACAAAGGAGAGTTATTCATGTCCAGTTGCTATTCTCTTCTTCCACAAACTTCACCAGCACAGAAGTCATACTTCATATTCCCTTCGATATGAAGTGTCTATAAGGAATTTCAGCATCTGCAAACATTATTCTAACAAGTAGTACTTTACTTGTTTCACCACCTAAACCTTTTGTTTCAATAAGCTAAATAAGTTAACTTTGTACTAACTGAATGATGCACAGCATGCTACATTCACTACTCTTTCCTTTTTAAAGCCTGGCAGTTACTACCACTTATATACGGTAATGAAGCAGCACAGATGTTACAAGCAGGAGCTCCTTGTATTTGTTTATACCTCTGTATCTTCTCTCCAGCTTAGGCTCTGAGGAAGTATGAGGAATGAGCAGTAACTCCAGGCGGATACAAAACATCCACTGCTTTCTTAACTGAAGCTGAGCTACCAAGAATTTGAGAGATTTTGGCTTCCAATCCTCAAGTATTAATGGTTCACATATTGTATGGAGAGAGGCAGGGTGCCTGTCTCTACATGTTTCAGTAAATTCACACTTTTGCAGAACATCCCAGTAACAGCATTCCACACTGAACAGCACTTCTCCAACACTCCCAACCTACACAAGCTTGGAAACCTGATCTTATTCCTCCTGCCAGTGTGTTATGCTATATAAATCAGAATACATATATATACACTATTTAAGCTTGCTAGATGTTTCCAGTTTTTCCACACATCTTCATATTGAATTAATTGCAAACTCATACCTAGAGAAGGCAAGTTAAGAGATCACATTAAAAAAATTAAACTCACTGAATGTACAGAAGTAGAAAGCCACAGAATTTTGGTATCAAACTTTTGAAAGTACTTTTTAATCCACTTCAAGACAATTTTGGTAGATTAACTGACTCTAGTTCTCAGTTCCTGCCACTGCTGCAGTCAGCTCCACCAAACTCATCACAAATACGTGGTTCTATCACAAAAGATTGAGAACTCTGACCACAGGAAAATGTTCCAGAGTTACATTCTCTGTTCTGACAGAACAATTCTTTGAGTTGACACCAACTCTGGGATAGCTGAAGCAATTACACTGAAATTAGAAGTGACTTGTTTTTGAGGAGCACCACGAGAGGGAGTTCCAACTACAGAAGAGCAGCAAAATGCCTGCTTCATTACAGTCATACCTGTCTGTTTCCCTCAGAAGAAAAACTCTACCTCTTCAGTCTCTCAGTCTGAGTAAGTAAGAACATGAGCAGTGCCACTGATAAATTGCTGAGGCACAGATACAGCAAGCATCTGCAAATAATTAGATTCCACTGTCACACAGGTGCTTAAATAACATTAAAAGCTTCACACCACTAAGTCATATGGTGGGTCTTTCAAAAAATTTTTGTTTGTTGCATAAACAAAACTAATGCAAACAAAGCAAAACTCAAGGACCTTAAATTCAGTTCACAAAGCCAAAAATTCAGTAAAGATGGAGAACAATGGGAAATTACAAATTTCCTATTGCAGAAAATAAGAATTCAAGAAAATTATCATCATTAACTAGAAGGTGCAGAACAGCAGCTACTTTAATCAGTTTGGTGTTCTGATTTATAGCATGAAGAGCCAACAGATGAGACAGAAATACACTACCATGAATTGGTTGACTCCATGGTGATCCAGCTGATTTCTGGAAGGAAAACCACCACCTGAGACTATCTCCATATCATCCCCTCTTGCAGTAGGACTGGGAAGACAGCAGCCCTAAAAACACCCATTTAACATCCTTCCAGAAAGAAGAGCGCTATGGAAGCTTTTGTGGTCCCGCAGTTGGAAGTCACAGCTCCTCCAGCTATAAAAGACTCCCTGCAGGAGAGCACCCCTGTTGAGCCTTCGAAGTACGACAGAGGAGAGAATGTGAAGTTTTGGACAGGTGGAGTGTCATCCCCTTCCCTGACAATTCTTTGTTCTTCCTAGGAGTAAACAGTCTGAATAAATAATGGAAATAAGTTTCCAGAATGCAGAATAGCAGAAAACACTTCCTTCACCAAACACTTTGACTTCATGAAGAAATCTCCACCATATGTCCTGGGACTGCTTTGACTAAGAAACTTGCTCAAAATCAGCTAAGATCAAGCAAGGGAATTAAAGCAAGCGTCAGCCTCAAAACCTTGTGTTTACATTGTAAGACCGTGCCCAGCCTTGAGAACAAGTTGTGGGGAGGGGAAAGAGAGATGGAATTCAAAACCAAAGCCTTTAAGCATTCCTACTGAGGATCAAAAGAAAGATGTTTTAACCAACATATGATTAAAATTCTTTCCTTGGTACAAATGAAGTTTGGACTACCAACCACAGAAAAATTCAAGCTCTTAACAGTCTCCTCACCTCCCAACCAGCTGCTTTTTTTTTTTTTTAATGGTTGTAAAACAAAATAAAAGCATATTTCAGAAATCAGTAACTCCTCCTTCTCTGCTGCAACACCAGCTTCCCTGAAAAGCAGCACCTTTGCAGACCTGAGCAGATCACTGTTGCAATCAATCACTCCCAAAGCATACCAACACCATTACTGAACACCATGTACAATCACTCCAGAATCCATAAGCACACACCAGGCCCAACCACAAACTGGACTGACCTTACTGCTTAACTCCAGTTCAACTGCTAGCACTATGTTCAATAGCAGCTGTACAAAGAGGAGAGGGGGCAAACTTCCTCACCCCTTCACCAGTAAGGCTGGTGCCTGGCCATTTCTGTTTGGCCAACCAGTCAGGCAGCACAGTCCAGTCACAAACAGTGGAAGGCAGATCATCACACAGGGGCTTCAGATAGCTCAGAAGTGCCCAGAAAACAACAACAAAAAAAAACGACGGTGGTCTGCATGCTCTAACAGCAGTGTTACTGCAAGGTGTGGATTCTGACGGAAGCCACTCCAGCAATTGTACTGAAGACATGCCTAGCAAGAACCACCACCATACCTGACAACATAAGATGGCAGACACTGTAGAAAGAGAGCATTCCAGACAAATGATGACTGGAGAGGGCACTGCACAGAGTTCAAGCTGACAGCCTGCTTCCCAGTTTAGAATCACATAAATAATCTGAGACCTGCAGCTGAATTCAGTTGCTCATATACAAATATTTTAGCATTTGACACTGGAACTTCCCGTACATCTACACAGGGCTGACAAACACAATACAAGACTCTACCCTTCTAGACTGGCAGCTAGAGACAAAAGTGGTAACCCTGAGTATTCCAAACAGCTTTGGCAACTGAACCAAGCTCCTTCCCCAAGCTCAGTAATGAATATGCAAATAAGACTTCAGCAATTGTAGCCTTCAACAAGACTACTTTCTCTTTTTTTAAAAAGAAAAAAAAAAAAAAAAAAAAATCAACCACCAGAAACTTCTGAGTTTTAAAACTCGCCTCTTTTTTTCCCCTCTCTGCACAGCACAAGACTTTGAGCTTTTAAGACCTGTGTTAAGGTGCTCCCCTCCTCTTACCATGAAAAGGCATTACTAAAACAGGTTTTAAACTTGTTTTACAAGCCTCTTACCCAGAGAGGCTCTCACCCTCTATAGCTATTGTAATTAGCAAAGCCTTTCCACGAGGTGGCATTCTCTGAAGGGAGCCATGTTACAGTCAGCTCTGGTAGGAAAGTACTTGGTTTCAGTTTGAAAAGTCAGGATTTTCTATATTCAGTCAGATGACAGCAGAATGTGAAATAAATCAATCAGTAAAATAGTTGAAAGCGGGGCTAAGAATAAGTTTAGGGACGTCTCCTCCATAGATGTCAGCTAAGAGAAGAACTAAGCTAAGAGAAAGAACTAACAATGACTTAGAAATATTATTTTTGCATCAGCTGAATTCAGGTGGGCCAATATTATAACATACAGTCCTAGAGCATTTCAAGAATTGCTCTATGAGGTACACAGGCTACATGCAACTAGTTTTGTTTCAGTGTGGCTCTGAACAGCCACACTGATGCACCACATTCATTCTTCTGCCAGTGTAATACAGAATCCAAGAGAGTTTGTGTGCGTCTAAAGCTCCCTTACACAGTCATACATGGCCAAGCAGCTCTAGAGCAGACAAAAGCATCACAAAGAAGTGCCATCTAGTCAGCTTATCACTTAGTACAACAGATATCACTACTATCAGCTATATCCCTATGACAAATCAGGGTTTATTTCACAGTGTTTATATTTACACACCTACAGAAGGAATGGAAGAACTCACCTCCATCTGGAGTGCAGCAGTGTCCTGATCATAGTGTCCCATGATATTTGGGAAAAAAGTCATATTGTAAGGCATTCTTGAACACCTGGAAATAGTAATCGGTTCGCACGTGAATAAGCTGTGCCCTCGCACTACAGTCAGAAGCAAGCTATAAGGCACGAAGAACACAAGCACCCCCATTTTGTCAGGCTGTCCCACTTCAGCACATAGCTTCCACTCGCAGTTACATGGACTGTCTTTCCACAAGGATCAGAACACGCATCTTTCTCTTGTCGTTCCAAAGGCGGCAGAGGCAGAAGGCCGATCAGGCACCTTGCTGCTGCTTTCGGCGTCTTCCCATTTCGATCGGCCGCGAGTTCATTAAATCCTTTCTTTCTTCAACCTGCAAACGCAGGAAGAGACGATACGGGGCGATGAACAGACGCGACAACTCGAGTTCGGTCCCCGCGCAGAGCCCGGGTCCGCACCGCGCTCCGCTCCCACCGAGGAGAGCGCCCTCCCGACGTCCACCTGCCCCGAGGGAGAGCTGGCCGCTCCCAGCGCCGCCGTTCGGTTCCCAGCCCCGCCCTGGGAAGCGGTGCCCGCGGGGCCGGGCGGGGAGGCGGCCCAGCGGTCGGCCAGCAGCCGGGGCTCGCTCGCTCGGGCGCCGCAGCCCGACCACGCCCGGGCCGCGCCTCCGCCGCCCCCTCACAGCGAGGCCCGCCTCTCACCGCCCCCCCCCCGGCCTCCCCGGGGCGAACCGCGACCCGCCTCGTCGCGGTCGCCGCTTCCGCCGCCCGCTCCCCGCGCTCACCTCACCCGGCCGCAGCCCCCAGCGGCTCGATGGCCGCCGCTCCTCAGCGGCACCGGCAGGACGTGGCGTCGGGCAGCGGGGCCGCTCACGCGATACTTGAAAGGGCGGCGCGGGGGCCGGGGCGGTGCCGCACCTTTCCCTCCCTCCCCCTGAGGAGGCACGGCGCTGCCCGCCCCTCGGCAGCGGGCGGCAGGTCGCTGCCTGCGCTCTGGTGAGCGGCTGTTGGTCAGTCCGTCCGTCCGTCCGCCCTGAGCTCGAGGAATCTCAGCGAAGCACTCGCAGAAATACGGGGTGAAAAAATCCCTTCTCTATGATATCTTGCAGTTGTGTTTTCCTGACAAGGCTTATTACCTATGCAACACGTTGTGTAACCGTGACTTAGAGAATTTCAGGTATCAAGAAGTGGACTTGTCCCTACTGTCAGCTCTTGCTGAGATCTGTTTCCAGGCAGTGTGCTGAACCACACTGACGATGCTCTGTCAGGATCTGACAGCCAATCTGTGTGAGTGTGGCACCTACGCAACGTTCATGCAAAGCACCAGGATCAGCTAGGAGAAAAAAGACAATAATATTCAGACAGAGGAGCACCTGGCTCTGGCTGGCATTCGTGGTGGATGCCTTCTGGAGGCTGAGCTCAAGGGTCTATGCACATCTTCTGTTATGTCTGAGCCCTATTAGATCAAGAGCCAGGCCTCTGCTAAGGGGAGGCAGCCATGAGACACTGTGTGGGGCCTCCTCAGGTCTCATCAGACAGGTGTGCGGCTGCCTGACTCGCTCTGTGCTGCAGGAACAGGAACCACCAGATACCGAGACATGCAAACCAGCCTCAGAAATGGTCTGCAGATGTTCAGGCAGTGCTCCATCTCTGCTGACGTGCTGCAGGGTAGTCTGCAGTCAGGCATGTTTACCCAGCATCAGAGTCATCTGCCTATCTGTCTGCGGGTGGTGGAGAGTATGAAGCTGCACACTAGAGAAACTGCAAGCTTCTTCAATAGAAGACTCCAGAGATACTTCACTGTAATCTTTCAGTAAGTGAGGGAGCTTATAATCAAGAAGGGGAGCAACTTTTTACGTGATCTAATAGTGATAGGACATGGGGGAGTGGTTTTAAACTAAAATAAGAGAAATCTAGGTTAGATGTTACAAAAATCTGGCACAGGCTGCACAGAGAAGCTGTGGGTGCCCCAGCTCTGGATGTGTTCACAGACAGGTTAGATGGAGCTCTGAGCCTGATCTGGTGGGTGGCAGCCCTGCCCATGCCTGGGGGTTGGAACTGGGTGGGTGTTAAGGTCCCTTCTAACCTAAGCCGTTCTATGATGGCTTTATTCAGAGGACCACAAAATCTCTCTCTCTGTGCAGATCTTCTGTGCATAATTTCCTGTAGAAATGTACACAAAACCTCACTGGATTCCCCTGTGTAAAACCATCTTGGCACCTGTACGAGTCACAAGAAAGCTTATAGCTACCTGCCTCCGATCCACATTGCTCAGTCATTTGAACAAATGGAGTAACTTGATAGCAGTAATGGAATTCAATTTGCTATACAAACAAGTGGGGAGGTGACTAACATTTCCCCAGCGGGTTTCACAGGTGGCATTAATGAAATCTTGTTATGTACAGGTTGTGGAAGTTAATGTGCTCCAGCCTACAAAGGCCTATGTTATCCTCTGTCGTCGTTCCAGTTCTCAACATCCAGCTGGCTTCTACTGTCTCTCAGTAGCTCCTTCTCATTTGAGAAACATTACATTTTTCTTTTCATGAGTGCTGAGGCGACATATGCAGCGAGTCTGGCAAAAGAGCACTGGGAGAGTACAGGAGTTCCCACTCAGGTTCTGCAGAAGATGCCCTAAGACAGATAGTGCCTAGCTCTTGATGAAGTTACTGAGGTGCTCTGCTGAGTTCCGTTCCTCAGATACACAAGAACTTTGCAGATAGGTTGTGCTCAGTGCAGATTCAGACTCCAGCAGGTTTCTACTGATTTCTCCTTCCTTCTAAATTTCGTTGACTAAACCTGGAGGCATTTTCCTGGAAACAAGAAAAGAAAGGCGTAGGACAATCAATAGCAAGTGAATGATCTGTGCTTCCCAGCACATAGAGTTGACAGCTTCTCAGAAAAGCTTTTGTTATAATTTTAATATAGGAAAAATATGATTTTCATGATACCTTAATAAGAAATTTTGCTGACATAGGCACCCTTTCAATAGAACTGGGCCAGTCTGCCAAAGCATCTGAAAATAGAGTATGGTGAGGAGTTTAGCAGCCTTAGCTGTGAGCTCTGCAGGTCATATTGTGTAATATAGCGTTGTATTAAGTGATGCCTTAGCTCCTTCTATCAAAATGCACTTTCATACATAAATTAAGTCTCCCGAAACACAGCTATGACTAAATAACATTGTTTTCCTCCCTTAAAAACTCCACTGTTTTTGTTACATGATTGTAAAAAGGCAGAGAAGAGGAAGGATGAGCCCTTTCTTCAATCACACTTTTAATGTATATTGCTTCCTCTGAACTTAGTAGTTGAGCAAGTTATTCCAGAGCCGCAATCTAAATATGTTTGTTTCTGGCTATATAAAGGTCTCGACTAACCAGAGAGAGGAATGTGAACATTCTCATTGGCACCCAGCAAAGCTCTTTTAAGTATGATTAAGTGTTTTAAGCATGTGCTCAAATATATCACTGATTAGGGATGCAGCTGCTCAGATGTGTAAGTACTCTGCTCACCTGGCTCAGGAGATATTGTTAACATTTCAGTTAATGTAATACTAATTTTCTGACCTTTCTCTGGCACCATTTCAAACTATTATAGTACTGCAATTTTTTTTATATTTTTTTTTTTTACAAAGAGTTGAAGAGATTTAGAGCACAGTTCAAATCTCAGGTCATTTTCAGATGTTTTTCAATGGAGTTAGCAGGGAGGTTTCAGCAGTGGGGGCTGTCAGCTCCCCTCCAAGTTCTGCTGGCTGCTACCATCCACATGACAGATGCAGTGGGACAGGTTGTGTGCTGTCCCTTCAGCCCATGCTCCATGCATTGGCTTAAACTCATCTTCACCAGAAATGTAAGCAGCCTGCCTGGACTGTGAATTGCAGTACCCTTCATTCAACTTTTATCATAGATGTCCTTCCTGGAAAGGTGGAGAACACCACAACCACATTTGCTGTGTGAAGATGCAACTTGTGCTCATGCATGAGGGAGGAAGGCTCTAAAATGTTCAGCAACTGTCATGAAGAAGCTTAGCTCTGAGATACAGGGGGGTTTGTGGCTTTGGTGCTTGGATGCTACACGTGAGCACTTTTATGCTGGCTTGAGCTCTTTCCTGCTGGTACATCTAAAAGCATCATAACTGAATTATATTTTTGGAACATTGTACCAAAGTTTGACTTAGTGTAACCTAAATATTACAGATTTGCCAATTAGATAGTTTGATGTTGGCTGATTCAGTTATGAGGTTCGAGAAGCTCTCGTTATTCTGCATTTAAAACATATTATTCATAATTTGATGAAATTTAGGAGTAAATAGCCAGTAGATGGCACCAATAAATCCTGTTGTGAGACTTAAAATTGAAATATTTTTCTGAAGTGTGCTTGAAAATAATAATAATAAAAAAAGATACAAAATCATATTATTAAGATATTTTATTCTAATTACTTTACAGTAATAGTCAGGAAAATGTTTCCATTTATGGGCAGAATGTGTTTTCTAAGTCATTTAATTGAACACATAGACTGATGAGAAAGGCTTAGAAAGAGCACATAAGTGTTTTACAGTAATTTCAGAGTTCTTTGGTAAATCCAGCCTTTGATCAATTGATGCCTTCTGAGCACTTCTCCAATCACATCCAGCTCAGTCAGATTAAACCTTCCTTTATAACACTGATTTCCTCCTCATAAAGCCTTTAAGCTGGGTGTGCACCAAGCGGGGGGGGGGGGCCCCCCCAGCAGCAACCATGAAAACCAGAAAAGGAAGCATTGTGAGAACAGCAGAAGGTTTGTGCATTGCCAAGTGCTGGGTGCTTGGAACCCATGTCAATTTGTCCCCTGAACAAAGTATGACCTATCTTGACTTCAGTCCTTCTGAACATTATGGCTGTGTGGTTTGTGGCACCCAAACAGGCCACGCATAAGGAGATGTTGATTTCCTTTATGCTAGAAACATCTCATCCTTCATTTGTCTGTAAATGACAACACCGTGCATCCACTGTGTTGCTGTAATAAAACAGTGATTATGCTAATATTATTCCTTTCCTAATAGGTTACCTCACCTAGCCTCAGATACTCAGCACAATGCAAAGTAAACAGGAAATACACCTTTAAAGAGATCTTTTTTTTCAGAGAATGATTAAGGAGATTTTGTTCCTCATGGACTTTTAGCAGACTTCGCTCCTGCTAAAGCTGAGACTTATCTTTTTGGGTGACATTAACAGTAGCAGCAATGGTGGGCGTTTTCCACAGAGCAATTCCTCTTATCTCATTCTGTACTCTGGAGAATGTCACAAAGGCTGAGGGAAAGGAAATCAGAGCTACCGGGCATGAGTCATTTCCAGTGGCTAACACTGATAGGAGCCAAAAACTTTGCTACAGTAGACCAGAAAGGGAGTGAAGTCACCAACTATAAAATAGCAAATACTGACTTAAGAGAGTGTGCTGCAGTTTTATTCTTTCTTACCTCAAAAAAAACATATACTGGTGAAATAACTTGAATCAATCTGTCCTGTCTATGCGATATGCAGTTATCAAAGAACAATTGCCTTTGCATGGATTTCAAATGCTGCATTTTATGCTCATAGTTTAACATACTTTTTGAAACATGAGAATTTCAGGGGTACAACAAAACAACAGCTTTTGGATTTCAGGCACTAATTACTTCAAGGTGATTCTGAAGGTTCACCTTGAACCTAACACACTGAAAGCAAACTAAGGAGCATTTATAGCACCATGCCAGGTATTGATAATTACATCCATCCCATGCCCAGATGGTGTGTGTTGTCATCCCATAATAACAACACAGTTCTGCAGTGACTTCCCAAATTCTTCAATTCTATGGGATAAAGTTAATGTTTAAAAATCAAGTAAAGAAATCAAGATCCCCGTATCCATCTTCTTTATATATTGCTTTTTATTAAAATCTGTCATTTTAATCTTTTTTATAATAATAAAATTATTTGACTCTTGTAGTTTTAATATCAGAAATCACAAATTGATCTTCTCCACAGGTACTCCTGCACTATTACAAAATAGAAACATGAATAGAATAGAATATTATATATATAGAATATCTATATAGAATACAATGGAAGCATGAAGAATACTGAATACATTTTCAGCTGAGATGTAGAGTTTTGTCTAAGATCAATGCAGAACACAAAAATGAGTCACACTTCAGATCCTGGGGTAACTGTAGCCACATAATAACTAATTTTTTTTTGTTAATAAAATCCAGTGCAATCCAGGACTGGTGTCAGCATTACTGCTTTAAACTAGGATTTGTGAAATATACTCCAGTTATACCATGTCCTGGGAGATAGTGCTGATAGCCACTGTTATCACTTATGAATTACAGAAACTGATTTTCTCAGTCTCTTTAATCCTTGTTATTTGGGATCACCCGTTATATCACTTGTTCATATCCAGAAATGAAGCCTTTCCATCCAAGGATTAGTTGTAAAAAATGTTATGGAGCCAACATTCTGAGTGTGAAAGCATTTTGAATACAAATTAGGACAGAAAAACAAAATGTGCAATGCTGTTGAACTAAAAAAAAAAATAGTAATGGATAAAACTAATAATGACTGATAAAGAAAAGACTCAAGGATGTGGCAGCAATAGCCTCAGTGAGGCTTAAACAACAACAACGAAAGCTTCATTAGTTGATTCTAAGCACAGAAATACGGTTGTTTGAATATGCTTAATATCCAAATTTTTCTTCCCATCTAGCATAGCAGAATTTCAGTAATTCTGATATTGTCAGCTGTGACTGACTGACAATTTGAGAAAAGAGGAGTCTGAGAAGGGGATGGCCATATTCAGTTACACACTTTTACATTTATTTTTTTTTTTAACAAAGTGTTCTTGTTTCCATGTGTGCGCTTTTATTTTCTTTCTTGGACTTTTTGCCATGTAATTGCTTACATTTAACTCAAAGTGGAAAGGGGAGGCCAAAAGTCAAAAAGCAAAGCATTGAGTAGAGGGAAGACCACAAGTAAAGAGTGAAGGTCAGGCTTCTCTGTGACAGCAGGATCAGAAGCAGAGGAGAAGGGCCAGGAAGACCTTTTCTCCTGTGAGCAGGGCAGACACAGGAGGCTGGGCAAGAGTCTGCTTGCTGGATAGGGACGAATCATATCAAACTTAATTTGGGGCTAACGTAAGGATCTTGAAATGTGTTCTGAATGCAAAACAAAGCAAAATGCGACACATAAACTAATAGAAAAATTAAACAGTCTTGAGACACAAGGTGGGATTTGTGTGTGACTGTAATGCAGGAATCCTGATCTCCCCTTCACAGAGTGCTGGTTCATGAAGGCCTGCAGTCTTGGTTTCCAAACTGAAAAAATGGCTCGTAAGTATCCCTAAAGCTTTCCCTTTTACAGAGAACAATGGGAAGCACTCATACTGTCACCTCTTGGATCCTAAACATCTTCTGTGAGGCAAAGATGCTTAGGAATCATGGGAGACCTCTCTGGCTTCCTTGCCAACAGCAGCCTTATCAGCATGGTCATCTTTGTCCTGAGAGGACTCAAACTGCCTTTGAATGATAGGGATGACCGTATTTCCTTCCATAGAGATGCTCATAAACACTGATACGATGTCCCTGACTAACAGTATCATCCTCACAGTAGCAGAGGACAATGACATTGCAATGGCTAGGTGTTCATTGTTGAATTTAATTGTCTTGCAAGTCTGCCTCAGAGCCCTGTCTTTAGTCTTGCAGTGCTGCAAATTCCATTTATACCTGTAGTGGCTCATTTGGGCAAAAATGACTGGTGAGTCACCATTTGCCACCAATGGTCTCTTCATGCACTGATCCTTTTCTCCAGTTTTCTAGCAGGCCAATGACCACCTGAGAGGTTCAGCTGAGATCACAGTGTGCTAGAAGTATACATTCTCCTAGAACATGTTTTTTTATGGCTGCATTAGGGATGCATTTGGGATGAGGTTCTGTGTCTGATCCAACTCTTCAGCAGTATCAAACAGTAGGACTGATGATTTTCATGGTGAGAAATGAAAGTGAGCAAAACAATCTCTGTGGAGAAGCTGATCTTGGCTTATAGCTGATACGGGCCCAAAGATGTTGATAACACTCAGGGGGTTAGGCCAAGCCACCCAAGGGGAACAGAAACATTCAGGAATTGTAACACTGTTTTTAGAGGTCAGAATGACAATGGAAGTGCCATACCAAAGGAACAGAGACAGATCCTGGGACCTTTTCAAAATGTCAGTAATACAAAATGGATAGACAAGGTCAAATTCAGTTTAACTTAACTCAATTTCTACTGGAAATGCAATTAGAGTAACTCATATACAGTTGTTCAGCCTGATTCTTACATGCATAAATCTGATGTTACTGTCTCCATGCATATGTCATAACAGCTAGCACAGAATAAGAACTGAAAACAAGTGTCTAGGAGCTTAATTTTTCACTTCAAAAGCAGGTATTTTTTCCTGTACAAACAGGAGCCACAGAGTAATTTATATTAAAAACAGATATTACTGTTTTTAATAGAAAACAGAGAACAATTTCTGCTATAATATTAAAAAAAAAAAAAGGTATTCATGGATTTACATTGGCATAACAGCATCAGGATTTAATCCGATGGTCTGACATTTCCATAATTCCATAATTCATGTGTTTTCCTCTTTCCATTTTCCTCTTTGTGCATGCTTTGGCAAGATGTACATGTTTCTGCATCTCTGCCAATTGCATTGTGCTATGCCTTCAGCAGCAAATCCAAGGTTTCTACATGCCTGTGAGTAAAGAAAATAATTCAGCTAAGCTTTTGTTCCAGCTCTGTATGAGCTGTATGAGTGAAACATCAAAAACAAGCAAAGAATTTGCATATTTCTACTGATTTGGAAGAACCCAATGCTACTCTATATTCAGGATCTCTAGCTGCATTTAAAAAAAAAGCAAGAGAAAGAAGAAAAACATGCATTACTCGAGCTTTCTAATTTCATATTAATTCCCAGTAGACAATGTGTTTTCTTCTTGATTGCAGGCTATTGCAAGAGATCAGCAGCGGCATAATACGTGTTACTAGGATAAAGAACAGAGCTGTTTTCACTTGTAAACCTGTACCAAAGTGATTTGAATTTACATTTTATAAAAGTATGTAAACAAATACAATGGGAGAAAATCATGGAGTAGAAACAGATTGCACTGAATTGCACTGGTGCGTATAAGCAAGGCTTGAACTTGCCTGCCATGTGAAGAAGAAAATAATTTTTTCTTTTATTTCAGAGACAGCTGAAGTGAAAGGCACTATTACTTTTCCAGGAGTCTGACAAGCAGCCCAAGAACAGTGTCAAGATATACATATTTATTGCCAAAAGATGGTCACTTGGGTTTGCTCAAGCAAAGCTTTCTTAAGTTTTTGAGAGAACAGAAATTTATCTAAGAATTCAGTAGCACTGAGTGTTAAAGTATGTGGGGTAAATGCCATTTGAATTCAAAGAGAAACAATTCAAAGAACTGCACAAACATAGATCAAGATATCCTGGACTAATAAGAAAAAATCATTAGTTAACCACAGGAGACTTCTATAAGGTGATGATAAATAAAGTGAATAATAGCCAGCAGTATCTCCTCTCAGAGAGCAGCTTTCCACCTGCTTCAGAAGCATCCAATCTAGAAGTCTTCAAGTATTCACGTTTGTGACAGTGGATTTTCAAGACACAACATGTTTGAGACAGCATGAAAAAGTTCTCAGATAATCTAGCAAGTGGTAACCACAAGTGATGGAGTACATCTGAAAAGTTACCACAGTTCAGCTCTGCACGAGCAATCTCTTATCTGAGATAGTGTGGCTGACCCTACCTATGGTGATTTCTCCTTGCTTAAACGAAGGGTTCTGTGATGTATGAAAAAAGATCGATCAGTTCAAACCACTGCAGGATCTTCTATGAAGGAAACAGAGACTGTGACGTGAGAGTGGTTCACACTCTTCTATCATGAGGCGTGCTTACCTCAAAGGATATTGAGTCAGAGAGGCAGTACTGACATGACTGAGCTGAGAGACAACTTTTAGGCATACACTAGTCTCTGAAGGGTGTGGAGACTTTACAGGAATTAAATCTCATTGCTTGCATCATGCTGTGGTCAGGACAACAGAACTTTGTATATTCTCTGTAAGTATACAGGAACTACCTCAAAGTTATCTGTGTCTGTCATTGAATCAAATGATGTGAATTCTACCAGTCACTTTGATCAAAAAAGGGTAATACATGGTTGTTTCTCAAAGTATTAATTTATTGACTTTCTCAGATATATAATTAAAAGTAACCTAGACTTTACAAATGTATAGGAGCAGAGAGAAATGAAAAACATGGTCTTTCATGTGAGGAGTATCACCCGAACTTGGCATTAGTCCCAAATTCATCCAGTTCCATAGAGCTGGCAACTATGTTTATGAAGACAGCAGCCCTATTGTAGCTTATCTCCAAAATGTTAGGGTTAGTCCAAGATAGCTGTGAGCATACTGTGTATCTGCAGAGCCTGGTTTGGTCTGTTTCCAGCAGGCTTTCTAGCATCTCATCCCTGCTATATTTGACTCCTACCCTTGTATGAAGCCTCCCCAGAAGAAGTTGAAAACACGAGAACAAATAGGCATTTGACAACTACATCAGCTATCCTTCCTAGAAAAGCCAGCAAAACATCAGTTCTGGTTTGGAAAAACTTACCTGCTGGTTCAGCAGTACCATATTCTTGCCAGTTTCTCTGTAGTTCAGAAAAGACTTGTGACCCAGGACAGCAATGTCCCTGGTGGGACCAAGATGGCCAGGACTGGATACCAAATTCTTGTATATGGTTACCATCTCCAACAGTTGATGGAAGCATTTGGCAACAGCCCATGGCAGAGGAAAATGCTCTGAAACCTCATCACTCATAAGACCACCAATCTATGTCTACATAAGTATGGTCATGGTGGAAATTACTGAGGCATAATCCAGATTGTTTATCCATTAGAGCGCTGCAGCTGTAAACCAACTCATCAGCGCCGCCGCCATAACTAGCAACTAGAAGCAAAATATTCTGTCTGTGTCTGTGTATGTCTTTTGTGTCTCTTCTGAAGGCTTGTTATTCTTCTTGTCAAGTGTCAGAATTGACTCTAAAACAAGGATGTATGGGTGACTGGAAGTACTAATGAACGATTCATTAGCTTATCAGGAAACCACAGCTTTCTGTGATTGAAGGAAAACGGGATTAAAAAGGAGCCCCTGAAAGTACAAGTATGTAATGACAGGAGAAGGCTTCTTAGTGAGAGTGCAGAATGATACCAGGGGTGCCGTGACCGTAAACACAAATCACACATTTGTGTGGCCAGCTATTAATCACTGAAGGAAAGGAAGCTTGTGAATTGCATTTTTAGGGATGACAAACAAGGAGCCTCTAGCGTAAGTAAAATACACTATATCTGGGAAGTTCTTATATGGCATGGAATTACAAACTAATGAGGAAAGAGCAAGTAAGCAGACTTGTCAGAAACCATTTCAAATGACTCCAAATGGACAAAGAGTGAAGAGAAAACCTTCCAGCATCAGTCATACTTCTGGAGGAGATGAGGTGAAAAAGGATGAACACAAACATCATATCCCTGGCAGTCTGCAACACCCTGCCTCCATCACGGAGCAGGCTGGTGCCAGTGCCCTGAGGACACAGAGGAGCAGTGCAGGAGCACAGCACCACAGTGGCGAGGAGGCTGAGCAGTGTGCAGCAGGCTTAGCTGAATCCTAATTGGGAATGAGCTATAAAAAGTGGACAATTTGGACTATCTTTACCAGTACATCATTGTATAACATTGATAGAAATATTTCTATTGGACTGTTCTGTTTCTACTAGCCTGGAAATGCATTCTTGTCTGTTTGAGTATGAACTGTGTTTCTTTAGCCCCTATGAGTTGTATCAGCTGCTTAGTCTGGTGCCCTTTCTTTGAGAACTGGGCGTTAAAAATCAAGGCAGCCACAGATGGAGAACACAAAAAGCCCTTCTGTAAGCCCTCTGGCATGAATAACACTTTGTAGGCATAATCACACAAGACCACATTACACTCAGGTGGTCCTGTGCAATCTTGCTTAAAAATTAACAATTGATTTTACCTAGACTACCATCACTGATGAAGGAAGCTGTGTACTCAGAAGTTGCCAGTGAGCACACTGACTGTGTAGCAGAGTGGACAGGATCCATGGTCGAGCGTGTATGCCAAACCAGCTCCAGACAGTTGCACTGGAATTTTCATCAGCTGCATACATCAACACTACTCCTGAGGTGACTCTGAGACTTTTTTTCTGAGGCCATCCATATGAAGAGCCTGAGCAAGCCTACTAAGAATGTTGGTTCCCCTTCTGCTTGGTCTCTTCATGCTCCCACAGTAACCAAAGAGTGTCCTCTTTACACCTGTGGGTTCCACATCAGCTCCTTGTAGCATGCCAAGGTCTCAGCTTATATTAGAGCAGTGTGTACACTAGTGAACCGGACATGCTTTTTCTTCAAACTGGCTCTTCTCCAGGTTAATTATAGGACCGCTGTACAGCTCACAGGAGCTGTTTGTAATACACTGCCCATGGTTTATGAGACATGCCCTGGGGCACAAATGAGGGCATCCATGGGAGAGTCAGGCTGGGAGGCATGTGGGGTGGAAGCAGTTTCTGTGGACAGAGAGAGGCAGACACAACTTAGCCCCTACAGCAGCTCTGAGCACAGCCCTTCTTGGTCAAAGCCTGAGTTTGCTGAGAGGGAAGTAGCTGTTTTGTTCCAGTGTTCACTGGGAGTCAGCACACGTATGTGCGTAGGTACTGTGCAGATGGCCTGGGATTGAGGAGCAAGTACTGGAGCTATGTGACTTATCACATTTTATCACAAAGTGAATCTATGCTGCTAAAATGCATTTGTCATATGAAATTCTTATGGGAGGGAAGTGGAAAATGCCTACATAGCACAGGCTTAACAATTTGCTTTCTTACGATGGATGCAAACAATATTAATGTATTGTAAGAAAACACAGCACCCAGACAGATAAGCAGCAATGACAGCAACTTCAGCTTCATGCCAGCTGGAAAATGTGGCCCAGCATATATTCTGGAAGTTAATCTCTTGCATTTATTACCATTTCAAATTGTCGAAAAACAAAGGCCAAAGGACAGAAAATCCTTGTTTACAAGGTGTGGAATCCCAGAGCAGTAAAGTACTGCATTCCAGAGGTGGGTGTACTTGCCTCAGCCAATAAATTTAAACATAAAATTTCACCTGAAAGATGGTTTAGGGTCAGAAACATGGATGATTAATATAATTTGCATCAAACTCTATAGTTATCCACTAATATTTAACTCCCTACATCCTAATTGTTTCCAGAGGCTACGATACTGCTTGCATGGCATTTTAGTTGGATAGTGAATCAAGGAGAAGTAACTTTGCTCTCATGCTCAGAAGCTTTGATCATGTGCTTTAGCTTGCCCAGGTCCACATCTAACCTGTGTACAACTATGGCTGCTATAGTATGAGAACATACAGATCCATATGCTGCAAAATTTATTACACATTAATACCCTGTATGAAGTTTCTGTGGGGAATTAATTGGAGGATAATTGCAGGAAGCGTTGGTTTAGAGACAAGGGCAGGATTCACCTCTTGGCATTTTAGGATTAAACCACCCTTTCATCCCTGGAGTCAGCAAAGTGAACAACCTGCTGATTACCTAAGGTGCCTTTTCTTTATCTGTTTTTGGCTGTGAACTGGTTGGTCTTTCTACCCATGCGGTAATGACCTAGACCTGTATCTAAGTATTTAAGTATAAGTGTTTTGCAAAGGTTAATGGAAATTAAATTAAAGCTGAACAATACTGATTATAATGCAAAAGCTTGCAAGCAAGGCTAATTAATACAATTGGCAGCACACAGGTCAGCTTTGTCCTGACCTGTGACACCACTCTCTTTCTTTCTCTCTCAGCCCTATCTTTTTTTTCTTAAACAGTCACACTCAGCAATCTGAAATGGATTCTTCCAAACATTATAGCCACTATATACAGACAGAATTGTAAGGGCATCACGTAAGATGTTCAGTCCTCCATTAAGAAAAGAAATTATGTTCTCCCTTCTCCCCTCTTATGAATAACCTCATTGTACCATTAAGATTAGGGAATTTCTTACATTTAGTGTTTGTTTAGTTTTTCTGTTCAAGGAGATGTTGCACATAAACAAACTCAGATTTTATTCTATTAAAATGACATGCTAATGTCTTTTCTGGCGACTCAGCTCACTTTTTATCCTGTGTTAACAACTCAGCTTTGGAATAAGTTTGCTCAGAGGCAGGAGGATGGCTTTTGACATGTGGAGACTGACTGGGGAAAAAAAAAAAAAAAGGAAAACCAGATGAGAAGACTTGAAAAATCCTGGATGATGATGAGATACAACAAGAGGTTTGCACCTCTGCCTCTTAGGCTACCAAACATCATGTTTTCTGGTGCCTATTCAACATTCCTCCCTGAAAAAATGTGGAAAGAAGATGCTTCATTAGGTGTGGCTCTATGTCCAGGTGGAGGCCGGTAACAAGTGGTGTCCCCCAAGGGTCTGTCTTGGGACCGGTGCTCTTTAACATCTTTATTAATGACATCGATGAGGGAATTGAGTGCACCCTCAGCAAGTTTGCTGACGACACCAAGCTGAGTGGTGCAGTTGATACGGTGGAAGGAAGGGATGCCATTCAGAGGGACCTCGACAGGCTGGAGGGCTGGGCTTGGGTGAACCTGATGAGGTTCAACACGGCAAAGTGCAAGGTTTTGCATTTGGGCCGGAAGAATCCCAGGCACTCGTACAGGCTGGGAGGAGTGGTCCTTGAGAGCAGCTCGGCAGAGAAGGACCTGGGGGTCCTGATGGACGAAAGACTTAACATGAGCCAGCAGTGCGCTCTGGCAGCTCGAAAGGCAAATGGGATCCTGGGCTCCATCAGGAGAGGGGTGGTCAGCAGGGACAGGGAGGTGATTGTCCCTCTCTACTCGGCTCTTGTGAGACCCCATCTGGAGTACTGTGTCCAGGTGTGGAGCCCTCAGTACAAGAAAGACATTGAGATTTTGGAAAGGGTCCAGAGGAGGGCGACTAAGATGATCAGGGGGCTGGAGCACCTCCCCTATGAGGACAGGCTGAGGGAGTTGGGCTTGTTCAGCCTGGAGAAGAGAAGGCTGCGGGGTGACCTCATTGCAGCCTATCAATACCTGAAGGGAACCTACACCCAGGAGGGGAGTAAACTCTTCAAAAGGGCTGACAATAGCAGGACTAGGGGAAATGGATCCAAGTTGAAGGAGGGAAGATTTAGGTTGGATGTTAGGGAAAGTTCTATACAAGGAGAGTGGTTAGGCCCTGGAACGGGTTGCCCAGGGAGGTTGTGGATGCCCCGTCCTTGGATGTGTTTAAGGCCAGGTTGGACGGGGTCCTGGGCAACCTGATCTGAATGTGTGTGTTTGGTGGCCCTGCTAGGCAGGGGGGTTGGAACTACATGATCCTTGAGGTCCCTTCCAACCCGGGTGATTCTGTGATTCTGTTATTCTGTTATCATTCTGTGTGAGTGCAATGCGGGATGCTTGTTGGCCTGAGGCCACTGAAAGTTTGATTCTGAAACATTGCAGAGTATTGACTTCCTCAAAATATGAGGTCAAGACTGAGTCAATGTGGAGTACAAAAATGCAATAAACGCATTGTTTGTTTGCACAGTAGTATACATCCCCTAACACCTCATAAGTTTCAGTTTTAGAAAAGCCCTAAAAGGCCATTTTCTAGCTAAGCCTTGGCAGTTTAGGTGGCTTCTGTTGCAATGAGCTTTCTCCCTCTGTCACTCCCTGCAGAAGAAAGGGCTCTGCTTCAAAGGCATTGTCTGACCCCTAAATTCATTATATCCTATCCTCAGGGTTCCTGTGGGGTTCTACTTGCCTGGCTGATGGACTATGGCTCCCTTCTGTCCCCACACACTTTGGCTTTTTGGCACCTCTAAAATTTGTTCCTTTGTACTGTTCTTCCTTTTCAACAGGAATCAAACAACGTGCTGCGTCAGCATCTTGGCCAGGGATCAAGGAAGAACAGGGTGTTTGAAAGAACACCCTAGGCATCAACAATGAGAGTAAAGATGATATTTCAGCAAAAGTAACCCTTTCTGGAGTTAGGGGAAAATATCTTAACAATTCAGTGCCATTGGAAAGACTAGGCAAAATCAGTGTTACCCATAGAATTTATGAGTTAATCTCTATGGCACAGGTTAGGCAACGGTTGGCTGTTTTCTTTGATCTCTGTTTTCCAGTTCAGCCAGGATGTTAAAAGCACATTCTTCAGTATAATGTGACATTCAACACGTTTGCCACAGGTTCAGGCCCAGCAGTGCCAGTGGCTGAGGGAAGGGCTGTCCTGCTCTGCTCACCTTGAGCATTGGGCACAGGTCTGGGTGTCACAGTACTGGAAGGACAAAAGACCATTAGAGAGCATCCAAAGTAGGACAGGAAAGATGGACCTGGAGAGTGAGATGTATGAGGAGCGCTGAGGCCGCTGTTTGTGCAGCCCGGAGCAGAGGAGCTGAGGGGAGGCCCGATGGCGGCTGCAGCTCCTCACAGGGAGCGGAGGGGCAGCGCTGAGCTCTGCTCCGTGCGACAGCGACAGGGCCCGAGGGAACGGCATGGAGCTGCGTCAGGGGAGGGGCGGGTGGCGGTCAGGGACAGGGGCTGCAGCGGAGGGCGGCGGGCACGGAACGGGCTGCACGGGGCAGTGGGCACGGCTCCATGCTGGAGTTCAGGAAGCGTTTGGGCAGCACTCAGACACTGGGTTTGGATTTTGGTGTCACATATTCCCGTCCCTTAGGTACTCCATAATCCTCTCCTCACATTTGGCTACCTTGTGGCATTTGCACGTTGATCACTCTTTCTATCACATTGTTACAAGAGGGTCTTAAACATGGCAGAAAATTCTCATCTTCTGAAGAGAAAGATGATACAGCTGTATCAAACATATCTGAAACACTTAGTTTCTTCTGCAGAAAGACAACATAGCTACACTTGAAGCATGAACTGAGACAAGACTATCCACTGTCCTACTAAGTTTTTGAACAGCATTTCTCATAGAGCTGTTCTGGTGAGCATATTATGTCCTGTAGCCATTACTCTGGGTCTTAGCTGAGCACTGAACAGTCCCCCATGATTCAGAAGTGACTGCCATTTTCACAGTGTTTGAATAAACATTTTTTTTATTATTCTATATTTTATTGTTATTTATCATGTCCCCTGTTGAACAGAGACACTCCTTCCTTCTTATACAGCAGTCTTAACAGCAGGTTGAGGGAGGTGATCCTCCCCCTCTACTCTGCCCTGGTGAGACCTCATCTGGAGTACTGAGTCCAGTTCTGGGCTCCCCAGTACAAAAAAGACAGGGATCTCTTGGAAAGAGTCCAGCGGAGGGCCACAAAAATGGCGAAGGGCCTGGAGAATCTCTCCTATGAAGAAAGGCTGAGTGAACTGGGTCTGTTCAGCCTTGAGAAAAGAAGACTGAGAGGGGACCTGATCCAGGTCTATAAATATCTAAGGTGTGGGGGGCAGAATGGCGAGGCCAGACTGTTTTCAGTGGTGAGTGGAGACAGGACAAGGGGAAACGGCTGGAAACTGCAGCATAGGAAGTTCTGCACCAATGTGCGCAAGAACTTCTTTACAGTGAGGTGACGGAGCACTGGAACAGGCTGCCCAGGGAGGTGGTGGAGTCTCCTTCTCTGGAGATGTTCAAGACCTGCCTGGACGCCTACCTGTGCGACCTGCTGTAGGGAACCTGCTTTGGCAGGGGGTTGGACTCAATGGTCTCTGGAGGTCCCTTCCAACCCCTACAATTCTGTGGAATCTTCAGAGCACGGCTAGTAAAAATAACAGGAGAGGAAGAAGGACAAATAGGTTTTATTACCACCTAAGGAGGAGTGGGGCTTTAATTACGAGTGTGTTTTTCTCACAGTCGTTATAATTGAATCATCCCAGAATAGCACAAGATTAATACTGTATGTCAAATGTCTTTTTTATTCACAAGTTATCTCTAGGAAGATCTACCTCGAGAACGAAAGAAGGTAAATTCAGGGTTCTGGAAAATGTAATGGAGCTGGTGTTATGATAGAATGTGAATGACATGAAATGGAGAATCAGTTGTCCCTACATAATAGGGATGTAGGGACACTGAACTGCTGTCATCTTACCAAACTTGCCTAGATAATCTGTCAAAAACTTGTCACTGAAGTTTTTTGTTTTCTAACAATAATCATTCCAGCTTCCCCATAACTTCTGTTGTTCGTGCAAGTCATGGTAAAGAAAGGAGATAGAAATGTTTCTCATCAGTTTGCTCATTTCTGCACTAAGCCAGCACACTTCAATATTTGCCCATAGACTGTCTTCTGGACAGCTAACTCCTCTGGCTCTTCTGGGCTTTCTTAAAGTGAGGGGCCTGGAACACAGCTGAATGCTTTAGCAGAAGCCTTGCTGAGAATGCATCAAGTGGAAGGATTACCTCAGTGTGCACAGCATTTCCTATTCGTGGAGCAACTCAGAACTCTAATACAACATCTGAGAATGTCTCAGATTCCCAGCATCTCCCACAGCTACAATTCCACTCATTTCTGACCTCGTAAATCATGTGTGACAAATGTAGCTATTTCTAATGTGAAAGATGGGTATTTTAGATTTTTTTTTATGTTACCACACAGTCCATGAGCCACAGCCTGAGAACATCAGATACAAAAATATTCCATGAAGAGAGGCAATGCAAACCATTCATTATAACTTCTCAGTCTTAAAGATAAATCAACTAAAAACACAGGAAGGGAAAATCCAGAGAAAAATGAACAGACACTTAATTTTTCTTTATTTCTGTTTTCAAGTTCAAGATGAATCTTCAATAATTTGCAGCTAAAATGAGTGTATAAAAATGCTCCTTCTATTCTGGTTTGAATTCCTACTTGGATAAGTTAGTTTTTTTTTTCAAATAAAACTAAACCTGCTCTTTCAAACGTCATTTGAAATGTGCACAAATTACAAAGCTAACTCTTCTAATGCGTCAGGTAAAGCAGATTTCAATTCAAATATTAAAGCCTTTTACATTTGGGTAACAGAACTAAAAACACAATTCAAAAGCCCACAGAAATGCCATGCAAGAACTGCAGAACAGAAGTGCACCTTAAAGAGGTAACAGTGTAAACAAACAGACATACAAATGGATATACATGTATCTGAACATGCTGGGAAGATTAGAAAAATTGGCTCTTCATTTTATATGTGATCTTCGTCATTCAGATAGCAAAAATGTATACTCAACCTAGTACTTACATATTGCTTAGACATTAATTGTACTTTCCTCCTTTTCAGTAATAGGACATACACCTTAATGTTGCACAGTAAAATTGTGTATCTTCCAGTCAATGTCACACAGTAATGGTGAAATTATGAAATAAAAGGAAGAAGTATGAGGGACAGCAGGCAGTAGTAAAAGACCAAACTACAACAAGTTCTGCCTGTTGGTAACCGTAAATTGTCTTTACCCAACCTTCTTTTCAGTGATTAAATTTCTCACATATAGGAATAAAATGTATTTTACATGTATGTACATATCAGAAGAAAATCGTATACATATTTTGTATTGGTACTGCGAAAATCCATCGAAATAATGTTATTTCTATTTAAAACGTGACTACAGTAGCTTATAAAAATCTCACCCAAGGTTGTGTCAGCTAGAAATCCTTTAGAAATCCTCCTGTGCAGACAAGGAACGTGGAAAAATTAAATGGCATAATGTCGTCTGTAGAAAAATTGTATTTCAAAAATTCTGACATACAGGAAGAAAGATGTCAGCAGCTTCTTATCTAATAGTGTATACCTCCTAACATGGAGGTTTTACTTCCTGTATTTGGGCCTTTTTTATTTTAAAGATACAACGTGAAGAACAAATCCTGCAAATAAGACTCTTCAGTCCTAGGAAGGTCAGTGGAAGTGAAGACACCCAGGAGCCTCTTTGAGCTTGTTTCTTCCACTAAAACCAGCACAGTCATTTATTTTTAGGACTTTAAATTGTCTTGAGTTCTAATAGGCTAGATTCTATCACTCTCAATTACACAGAGTGGTCTATTATTTCATAAGCAAATTGGTCATGGCTACTGGTGGTTGTTTTTAGAAGAAGCAAAGTAAGAAAAACAAATATAACTCTATCTACATACAGAGGCAGGATTCTGGTGTCCTCGATGCACTCTTACTTCTATTAAGGTCATTGGGAACTTAAATATCAAGGGCTAAAAAGCTATCTTAGACATAATAATAGAATCAAAAATCACCAAGTTTGGAAAAGAACTCCAAGATCATACAGCCCAACCTTCTACCTACCACCAATATTTCCCACTAAAGTCTCAGCACAGCAGCGAAACATTTCTTGAATATCTCCAGGGACAGTAACCCCACCACCTCCCTGGGCGGCCCATCCCAGCACATGACCACTCTTTTGGAGAAGTTCTTCCTAATGTCCAAACTGAATTTCCCCTGCCTCAACTTGAGGCCATTCCCTCTAGTCCTATCACTAGTCACACAGGAGAAGAGGCCAACCCCCAACTCACCACAACCTCCCTTCAGGCAGTTGTAGAGATAATTAAGATCTGCCCTTATCATCCTCTTCTCCAGACTAAATAATCCCAGTTCCCTCAGCTGCTCCCCATAAGACTTGTGCTCCAGACCCCTCACCAGCTTTGTTGCACATCAAAGGTCCAGGACTTTGATGTCATTCTCGTAGGGAGGGGCCCAAAACTGAACACAGTACTCAAAATGTGGCCTCATCAGTGCTGAGTACAAAGGGATTATCACTTCCTTGCTCCTTCTGGAACACTATTTCTTATACAAGCCACAGTGCTATTGGTCTTCTTGGCCACCTGGGCACGCTGCTGGCTCATGATGACTAACACCCCCAGGTCCATTTCTTTACATGCTCTTCCAGCCACTCTGCCCCAAGCCTGTAGAATTACCTGAGGCTGTTGTGAGTAAAGTATAGGAGCCAGCACTCAATCTTGTTGAACTTCATCCTGTTGGCCTCATCTAAGCTATCCATTCCACCCAGATCCCTCTGTAGGGCTTTCCTACCATCAGGCAGATCAACACTTCCTGCCTACTTGGTGTCATCTGCAGACTTACTGAGGGTGCACTCAATGCTCTCATCCAGGTCATCAATAAAGATACTAAACACAACAGGTCCCAATACAGACTGCTGGGGAACAGCACTAATGGCACCTCACTAGCTGGATTTAACTCCATTCACCATCACTTTCTGGGCCTGACCCTCCAGCCAGTTCTTTACCCAGCAAAGAGTGTATAATCAATGAATGTACAGATGTTATAGTTATACCAAAGATTATGGCTAAGCAGTTATTATACCAAAACAGAATAGATAGAATACTTACCCATATCCTGGGCTTGCTATGAAACTCCATAGGAGGGAATCCCAAGAAGAGATCCTTCCCTGCTGGCAGTCAGCTCTTAAATGGGTCTAGGAGAGGTGGAGCCAGGCTCCACCCCTTCCGGCAGCACAGGTGAATTGCCTTCACCTATGCTCCCATGGCTGACTTATTGCTCGCCTCAGGTGATCAATCAGAGGTTCAGGCTGTGTCTCAGCAGTTCCCATACAAAGGAGTATACCTGTCCAAGCTATTGGCTGCCAGCTTCTGCAAGAGAATACTGTGGGAGACAGCGTCAAAGGCTTTGCTGAAGTCTAGGTAGACTACATCAAGAACCTTTCCTTCATCCACCAGGCTGGTCACTAGACTGTAGAAGGAGATCAGGTTGGTCAAGCAGGACCTGCCTTTCAGGAATCCATACTGGCTGAGCCTGACCTCCCTGTTGTCTCACTTGTGCCATGTGATCTCCCTCAAGATGACCTCATGACCTTTCCTGGCACCAAGGTCAGGCTCACAGGTTGACAGACCTGTAGTTCCTACTTCCCAAGATCTCTTAACAACACTTCTTGTAGATGGGAGTCATATTAGCAAGCCTCCAATCCTCTGGCATCTCTCTCATTGACCAGGAACACTGATAGATGGTGGAAAGTGGCTTGGCAATCACTCTGCTAGCTCCCTCTGCACTCTGGGGTGGATCCCATCTGGCCCAATGGACTTGTGGCAGTCCAGGTACAGTAGTAGGTTTCTGACTGTTTCCTCCTTAATCGTGGGGGATTTATTCTGCTCCCCATCTGAGACTTTCAGGTCAGGGGGAGGAGTATCCAGAGGATAACTGGTCTGATTTTTAAAGACAAATGTAAAGATGGCATTGAGAAATTCAGCCTTGTCATCATCCTCAGTGGTCACATTCCCTGCCACATCCAGTAAAGGATGATAAAGTAGATAATAAGGAAGTTTCTATTCAGAATGAATCAGAAGACTGATGTGTTACAAGAAAAGAGTTTATGAGGTCATTTGTAACTAGACATGGCTTGTATCACGAAGGTTGGAGCCAGTCTTTGAATATCCTGAAGTTAGATTTCAGGATATAAACATGCTTATGGAGCATTGAAGTAGCTGAAGAAACTAACCATAAGCAGGTAGAAGGGCAATGAAGAGCAATTGGCCTTCCCAGCTCTACAGCTGACACACAGATGGAGAACACAGCCAACGTAAGCAAGTAACAATGGATAATGAGGCACCAGTCCCATGACCTCCTGCTAACGCCTTCACATCTCACACTCTGAATGAGACTCAGAAAAGGCTCTCTGCTGACTGTTCAGATGCAGGCAGGGCTCTCCCTCATACCATGTGCTATGAAGCATTGCTGCCTTTCCTTCCTCTGTAGTGTGACCCAACATGAGATACGCTTTTGGCCAGCACATCAACTGGAATGATTTCTCAGCCAGAAAATAACCCACTGCCAGGACTCCTCTGTCATTGCAGCTGCTTGCCCCAATATTGTTAGGCACCTCTCTGTGGAACAGTGTTGTATGTAACGCAACTTCCTTTTGCCTTCTTTAAAAATCCACTCTACCCATTACACATCATTTATTCCTTTCCATAGTTTTCCCATATCATATGGGTTTATGCTGTACTCCCTTTCACCCATAAATTCTTTGGATCAGAGTGGTTTACAAGTTTGGCACAGATCTGGGTTGGTTCACAGTCTGCTCTGCACAGAATAATCCTGCAGACTCCTGAGTGTGTGCTTTCAATCAGATTAGCACATGGCCTCAAACAATGGCTATCCGTTCCTACATGAATGTCACTGAGCTGCTTCAGCCATTGCTTATTGTTAGAGTGAGTCAAGTCCCTTCCTGTCCTGTAATGTTGCAAGCACATTGGCAGAGAGCCACAGGCTGGAGATACATGCAGACTGCACTTAGTTTACTTGTATAACAATGTTTTCAGTACTTTTTCATTCTCTTACATAAAAACCTTGCAAAAGATCACTTTCCAGATAGCACAATGAACTGTGGAAGGTTCAGCACAGGTGTTTTTTTTCATTTTTAGGACAACTAAAAAGAAATACTTCTTATAAATATGTCTTCTATTGTATGCAAAAATCTCTTACTGGCTCTGGATTTTGCCTTGCCTTTGTGTCAGAACAATCAATAAACAATTACCTATTGCATAGACTTGTTTTCCAAGAAACAATTAAGTAATCATAAACCATAGCAGCAAGTGGTTCAAATGTGGATTGGATTCGGTTCCACAATTCTACTTATAATAGTTTTTCCAAGTGCAAATGGGACTTAGTGCAGTTTGTACGTGGATTTTCTTTCCACTGTCATCTATTTGTTATGAACAATTTGTAAATACCTGCTTCAAATGGCCCTCTAAGGATATCCATATATATTTGATGGAGGAGTCAAACAAATTTACCTACTCTACCTTCATAAAAGAACAAACTTACAGAGAATATATAGTAGTATTTCCATATTGAGAAATAGGTTGAATTAATTCCTGTTCTTCACTGCACTGAAAATTTATATTCCTTTTAGCTGTATATTTATGATAAACATGGAGTCGTGTGGTTTGGGATGCATACTGTGCAATTAAATACATTATTCACACCAGATCTATTACTACTGATCAAACAGGGCTAATATTTCTGAGCTGTTATTGATGGAATGTTGTTTTAGAAGGTCATTTTCAAGTAAAGTTGGTGATCACTATTTTCCAGTGCCTTGTGAAGTCCATCTGCGTCTCCACATAAGTAAATGTGTCTAAAAATCCAAAACAGACAGAAATTTATCTGCCCGATACAAATAGGAACTTCAAGAGAGGTCAATATGAAACTCACCATTCTTAGGACCTAAATCTGTCCATATATAAAATAAATTAAAATGAAGTAATATTAATATATAAAAAGGGCATTATGTGACTCACTATATATAAGTGATATATATAGTTTAAAATGTATTTCATGGAAGCCACCTGTCTTGCTGTCTCCAAGATATCTGGGTCTGAGCTGGGTGAAAGCGAGCTCTTTAAACATTCCAATCGACTGTAGATTCTGTAGATTTGAAAGTGCACACTCAATGCATCATGTCTAAAAATGCTGGTTCATTTTCTTCATTTGGTGTTTTAAACCGGAATGAGCAATACCTGTTATCCTCCAGTCTCATCCTTCCAGCAACGCAGAACAGAACACGAGTAGCCACATAGCACTTAGCAAAGAACAACTGGCACAAATGTCAACGTTTGTCTGCACGGTGCCACCACTGCCGACAAACGCCATCTGAACGCCCTGCAGTGTCTGTGGCTGTTCCCTACAAAACATGATTCTGAAGGCACTCAGCAGCAGCTGCCTGCTCTTTCCAACACAGTACATCTGGAGATCTTCAAATCGTCAGTGACTGACCACATGTAAAGTGCAGCAAAAGATTCTTAGGTCCATCCTCACTCTGGTGTTCCTTTGTTAATTGACACAATTCTTTGTCATCCTTCTGTCACTGGGTCTGTTGTTTTTTGAGACATTAATGGTGACTTCTTTCGTTGACATTTTCTGTGTGTCCCGTTTACTCTGTGAAAGTTTTAAACAGTACAGTCAGTAGTAATACAGTGAGTGGACAGAGCCATTGACAACTGCCTTCTAATTTATGGAGATGGCTCTAATTAATGAAAGACCTCAGCGTTCTCTTCACAATGCAGTGACATGAAGCAACTTTCTTATGCAACAGAGACGTAAACTTTTAGCTGCCTTAACGGCTGTGGATATCACTAGGCTTTGGATCAACCCTTTTGGTTATCATTAGCATTTCCATATGCGTGTATTCTGAAAGTGCAGCAAATCTTTTTTGAGTTCAAAAGTGAAAATTAGGGCTTCCTTTGAATGTCACTTGGAAACAAGTGTAATTAGCCTAAAACAGAATTTTCTCTAGTGTCTCTTAGATTTCATAAATCAAAACATGGTTTCAAAATAACACTTATTTCTGCATATATTTAAGACATATGTACTTGCATGTAAGACCTCTATATACCTTCCAGAACTTTATCAGCTTATTTCCAAATATTCAGGAAAGTCCATCTGTCTGGGGCATGCAAGTGCAGTCCTAATTTAAACTAACCCTTCTTCATGTCTTAGTTTGTCTGCTTGTTTCCATAAACAACGTGCAATAAATCAGATAAGTGTAGCAAAGGACATTCATAACCAGACAGATATAAACAGAGAATGGAGATAGGTGTTTTTGACAATTGCTCTTCCAATGTTCCATGACACAATTTGCAAATGTAGATAATGCCAAGTAAATGGAGTGTAATTTGCTTGGTAATAATGTTAGAGGAAATAATAATAATGTTAGAGGTAAACTTCCACTGACATGAATGGAAAGTATGCATCTGTCTGAGAGCAAAACCTGGGACTCTCATAGACCAGCACATATTACTTCTCATGTACGCAAGCTGAAGACACCTGCTCCTTTCCTGTCTGCTCTCCCAGTGCTCTCTCACACAATGATTCTCCAAATGCTACATATATCACAAACATCAAGTAGGTTATTGTCAGACAGTGACATAACCTGGACTCCACCTTTGTTTTTGAGGTTGATGGACCTTCACTGTTACTAGGACTGCTTTCATCAGCGAAATCTTTTACTTCCAAGCCATCTTTACAGTATGGTTTCACAGAATGCCAGGCTGGTTGATTCCGTTCAGAGCTGGGTGCCGAGAACCATGTCCTGCCATTACCCTCATGAGAGAATACTAAGTTTTCCCAGACACAGCCCACATCATATTCCCTGCCTTTCAACACCACAAATTGAACTTGTCGTGTGAACAACAGTATAGATAAAGAAGTGGAGGCTGTAGAGCATGACGCCTAAGAGAATGGGACAGAGGAAAAGCAATTTACCCCACAAGCCAGTGGGACAACCCAAATCTCCTGTGAGCAGCATGTGCAGCATCACATTGCTTTCTACAGCGTTTAGGAATAATAGGAAAAGTGCTGTCAATGTGACTACTCAGATGAATGAAATGGGCACATTTTGAGTTGAAGGGGTGGAAATAGTCACCTTCTATCCACCAGGCATCTAAACTTTGGGTATCTGAATTGGAAACCTATTATCTTATGCTTCTCTAAATACTCAAGAAATTGAGATTCAGAATGGCAATTCAGAGCTGGAGCCTGATGCATGTAATATGCCTTGCAAACTGTAGGAATTTGCATTTCCTTTTTGGCTGTAAGAAATTTAGGCAAATTATCTTCCTTTCTTAGATGCATATATTTACATATGTAGAATAATGTTAACACCTTACTAAAAGTGCTACAAGCACTAACTGATGCTAGGGTTCAATAATACAAATACCTTACTGAGTGTATCTTAACTAGAAAAAGGTGGGAGGGTGCATTCAAAGCCATGAAGTTCCAGGTCAGGAACCTACACTTTGCTAAGCCCAATTATAGTGAACATTCACACTGTTAATATGTTGTGGAAGTTTGCCCATATTTCCTAGTAAGTCTAAATTTTTCAGTTGCTTGCAAAATGAAAAAAATGTCTTCCCTAGCAATATGTCAGATATACACCATAATTCTCAAGTGAGGCCAAGTCTCTTTCAAAATGGATTAATAAAGATGTCAATTGTGTTCAGCCACTTTCAGACCGACCAATTGATTTTTATCTGTGGGCCAATGTTTATGACAGGCGTTTATGTTTTTTCTTCACAGCAACCTGTGGTCTAGATGTCGTGCTGATGTATGACATGTACCTCTATTTATGGAGCTGTGGCAAGCAGCAGGATTCGTGTCACTGGGAAATGCTTCTGCTCTACAGAAGCGCAGCAGGTAAAACAGTGAAGGTTTAAGATAAGCACAAAGGAACCAATCCAGTGTTTGTTAAAAAATCCAAGATAGAGTTTAACATAGACTGTGTTTTCCATTTGCTTGGACCTCAAAGCCTTGCTTTTTCTTGCATGGTCATTACACCGGATGATCCTTCTACAAAGCTTACAATAAGTGAAGAGAGAAACAGGCAAGATCTGATCCAAAACCTAGGGACATTGCTGAAAGGACTCCCATCGCCTTCTTCAGACTTTGCATTCAGCCATGAATGAACCATGCAGCACACACAATTTCAGCAAAGCAGTAATGAAGGAAAAGCACATTCCCTTTCAGATTATTGGTCCAAACAATTTGCACAAGACATGACGCAGAGGAACTGAGCTGAAAAACAATATGCTTTTTCTCTTTTTTTTTTTGCCATAACAACTGCTAAATTAATCACCAATTCTGAGGCCATTCAGGCATGAGACATCACCAGAGATGCTGGGCCTAATCACGCTCTGGTGTGGTGCAGTCTTTGTACCTCATCCCATTTTAACTGCGACCAGGAGGATTATCACAAAAGTGATGCTGACTCAGCTGAGGCCAGAGCCCAGCAGCAGGCACACAGCTGCACTCTCACCTCTGCTGCTCGGAAGCTGCTCTGCCGTGGTGGCCCAGCTCCAGCGGTGTTCACGCACTGGGCCCCACTGATGGTCCTCTTCTCAGTGCTCAGAATCCCTGTGGTGGCTGGCGTTGAGGTTCCTCCCGTCTGAGTTGATTTGCCATCCTCCAGAATACCTAGTGAGGATATGGAAAATTGTCAATTAGTTCTGAGCAGTGATTGGTAACTGTGGCTTCTTCCTATTTCACCCCTTTTTGTGACAGTACAAGCCAGAGAAGGCACTTCATGGTACTATGGTGAGAGCATCCTACCTCTTCCTGTAGCTTTATAGTTACATTTTGGATTACTTGCCCTTTCTCCTATAGTTCACCATGGTACATTGGCTCAGAAAAGATGGAAAATGAGTTAATGAGTGTAGTACATTGGTTGCAGCTCCCCATCTGCTTCAAACATTGCGACTTCCCACACACAGCAGTCTGCATGACTGAGGGTTTGTCTCAGGACCCGGAGGCAAGCATCAGAGAGAGCTCCCCTTAAAGCTCTTTCACTCACAGTAAATGTAGAGCTTAGAAGTGACCATAACAGATGCAACCAATATGGATGGGAAGATTACTCTATTTCTGGCCTCCTTTTTTTTTAGCCATAATTGGAGGAAAAAAACTCAGGGAAAATACATTTCATACTCTTTTGAATATCAGTAATCAAATAAATGACTAATTTACATTCTGCTCTAGCTGAGTGGAGAAGACAGGCATTGTACAGTATGATACTGACCAGCCTAAAAGAATTTTCTCATTTTATTGCATTAACAAAAATCAGTTCTCATTTATGGGGAGTGAGAGCACTGCGTCTGGCTACGACACCAGTTCTGAAATCCAAACGCAAATTGCAAGTGAGATGTATGACTGTAGCTCTTTATTTTATTTCCAACAAAGCTTGTTTATGAAGAGCCTTATCAGAATAAAGTTAACAAGAAAAACTGACATATAGATTTACTAACTGGCAGTGCAGATATCAAAACTGAAGAAGCAAGGAGTAACAGATTCTAAGGGAAAAATACATGTGAGGAAAACCCAGGACAACTCGTTGCTACTTGAAGTGTGCATTGCATCACAATCATGTGCATTCTGCCATGAATCAGGTGGGAATCCAAGCACAGTATTAAGAATATTGAAAGTGAAGCAAAGTAAAGCCTGAATTATTCCCCAGAGATCTGTCAGAAAAGCTGCTTTATCAATAGAAAGCAACATTGCTTTCAAAGGCAATGACCGAAATCAGTGAAGCTTCACCCAAATATCCAAAGTCGTGGTTTTGAAAATATGTAAAGCTGCGTAAGATTTATGAAGCCTAAATCACTTCCCTATGCAGTCTTGCCATTGCACTTCCCTAAGCAGTCAGAAGATGGTGTTAGAGTTTTCCTAGGACAGCTTAATTTGTGGTGGTTACTGAGAATAATGCTAAATTGTCTTTTTTGATAGAAAAAAAATACTGATTTGAAACTTGAAAATGTTACAGTTAATTTATGAAATTAAAAAAAAACCTTGCATTTTGAAGCTGTATTCTGCTGCTAGGTATAAAAACTAATGCTGTTCTTACATATCTACAGGTCACTTCTCAGAGACCTTAAGCCAGTCACTTCTCAGAGACCAGTAAGCCATGTCTTCTGCATCTCCAGAAAGTCCATCTCAACTTGAACTTTAGGTCCTACGTCTTCTTCCTATCACTCCACAGTGCACAATGAGAGAGAAGAGTGTCATGAAGCAGTACAGACTGATGCAACACAGAAAATCAGTTTTTAAGAAGGAGAGGCCAGTAGCTAAGCCTGAGTATGAGCTCTAAACCATGGCATAGTTTGTTTAGTCACCTTCCAGTGGAGCTCTGTGAACAAGCTGAAGCACAGCTGTGAACAGGCAAAATGCGCTGGGCATTCCCTACTAATTTCATTAATTGAATCTTGGACATTTTAAGCATATATGATGCTTAAAATATATAGCATATATGATGTTTTGAGATTTTCATTCTATGGAATTACCTTACTGAATTACTTCCCACCATGTGTCTCTTTGTCTACCTGGCCTCTAAGTAAGTTGTCTTGTGAAACAGCTGTTCACTGAACAGTAGCTTTGTTATTAGGCACAGTTTATGTCTTCTGGTGTCTATAGAACAACTTTTCTTACATCAGTACATTTTTGGAGGCTGATGGAAGATCTCAACCCTGCAGATGGTGTACATGGTTCCTTTTGTGTCCTCTGCTTGTCTGCAATCCAATTCTCATCTTTTGCAATGTTAAGACATCAGAAGTGAATGAGGTATCAGCATCTGAGTCTTCCACTGCCACTCACTGTATATTTATGAAGGTGACCTCATGGTCAGGAATACTAGATGATCTCACTTGTGCAGCAAGCTTTCTTATTTTATTCTGAAAGATGATTGTTGTTCTGAAGTTAAGAAACTCCAGACTGCAAACCAGAGATGATGTTACAGAAAAGATAGGAGCAGATTGTTGCTTTTTAAATAGAAACTATTTTGCATTGCTATTTGGGGTTAGTCACAGTACACAGAAAGGGAAGGGCTGACTTTCTTCTCCTGCACAGTCTGGAATTTGCAACCTAACAGGCTGGTAATACTCAGCCCTGCCTCAGTGTCGTTTAAAGCAAGTTAACTGTCTGGTTACTGATATCAGCCCCACAGTACGGGTTCAGTAAATATCCTTCACAGACTTTCACTGTAGAGCTTTAGTAGAAATATAACTGAATGGGCTCAGTAGTGTTACTTCTCTCCTACAGTCTGTCAGGACAACCCCTGCCAGAACTCTGTGGGCCTCCTGAGCCCAAGGAAAATAGTAGATCCCATCACAATGCTCTGACAACTCCACTTTTTTTAACTTCACATGAACTGGCAAGTCTAGAATATTCTTCTGTCTCTGCTCCCAAAATCAGGGTTTCTGAGTGGTTATCAAATCTCCATCTTCTCCTCAGGAATGACAAACAGTGTTTGGTCCCCTTGATGGCTGCAGGGAGAGCACACACCAAGCAGCCCCAGAAATCCTAATCTCACTTTGCAGTGAGAACTGCACTTAGAAGGAGTTGTTTTCCTCCAGCAATAGGACAGTTTCAACTGGCCTTCTAGGCTGCACAGGCAAATAAATGCTTGTATTTCTTAGCAATTCTGATGAAATCTTTTAGACTGTAGTTCGACAAACACCTCTTTCAGTAGCATCAAGGGAAAAAAAAAGAGCTTATTTTTAACTGAACTCAATCCCCAGGCTTCATCATCCAGTGACGCAGGTGGTAGCCTTGGCACAGCTTAGATGGTAATGCAGAAAGCAGAGAACAGCTGGAGCTGGGATGGTCACACACAGCTGAGCCCACTTGCCCAGCTACACCTTCTTCTCACAGAGCTGCCTTGCTGGGCTACCTTAGTCCTTCAGAGGTGTGTTCATGTTGTTCCAAACTATCCCAGAATCAGGAGACGCATATTTACTTCATCCAGTCAGCATGGATTCACCAAAAACACTTGGTATGTAACAGGAGAAAGCATCCCAAAACTCCTAAAGTTGGCTGGTGTGGAGAAGGGACATGACAGACTGCTTACACAAGTCTGGTGGTTTAGACCAAATTATCTTCAAATAATCTCTTTTTTTGTTATCTATGAATTCAGAATTTGAATAATTTTGGAATAAAAAATTGCACGTTTCTGCTTTTTTGTTTTATTTTCCAATTAGAATATTGGCATAAAATACTGTTTGAACTTTCACAAATATGACAGTTTAGAAAAATTTGGATGGAGTCAAAAATCAACTTCAGTTATTTAATGTGTCACATAAAAATTGAAATTGGTCTCAATGATATCTGTGCATCTTCCAAGTGTTCTACAACTTAAAAGAAGGGTATTTAAGAGCAATTTCAAGAGCTGTATGAATATGGAGTGAACAAAGAGATACCTGAAATGAAAGGTGTCTCAATAGAAGCACAAAGACCGGTGATGTAGGAAAATTTGTCTGAAATATATATCCTACATGAAGAACAGAAGGCCTATTGAAGGTAATATAAACTCGTAGAGCAGGACAAAGGAGAGAGAACGCCATACTTCTCTCACTATCAATGCAAAAATTCAATGGTCTTTTCAGGCAGGCTCATATAAGCAATTGCTTATAATGCTTATATTGCTTATATAAGCAATATACACATTCTTTATACCAAATAAATAAAATTAGCCCTCCAAGAACCACTGCTGCTCATACTTAATAGTTTTTCAAAGCTCAGAGTATTCAGAGTCATAGTAGGAAGCAGAGTGTTTCCAGTCTTCATGGGATAACTGCCTACATTCTTCACTGTAAGTAATGAAAAAATCAACATGTGCAAGCAAAGGTCAGAATTAGTTTTTAGAAGGGAGAGTCTGTAAGCTTCATTCTGTTACCTTAGTTCTACCCCAGCTCTAAATCTCGCTTTGCTACCATATAGCAAATAACCAATATTGCTACCAAGTAGCAATAACCATTGCTACTATCATCAAGCTCCTTAGTATTTCAGACTTTGAAGTCATGGATTAGAGAGGGACAGGACACTGCTAATGTTGCCAAGAAATTTGGAAGGGGTTTGAAGCCTTGTAGAACAGAGCTAAGTTAATCTTAGCCGTAAGGCTCAGAACTTTGAGAATAAATGATTTCCCATATGTTTCTCACGTTGTTCTCCTCCCTGGAGTCAGAGGATCAGGTGGTGGCAACAGCTGGACACAAATCTGACCGCAGTGCGCTGCAGGTCTAACCCAGCACTTTGCACCCTCTGCTGTCCTGTGGCACAGTCGTGAACAAAAAGCATGGGATTGTTCAATGGTCACATTGTCACAAGTCAGTCAATGCAACTGACTCAGCCAAACCAGTAAGGTTGCACTTTCTGGTTCAGCAGCGCCTTTCTTTTTGTTTGCTTATCACGGCTGTTATCTCCTGAATAATGCATAAGATACCGGTTTGCAAAATGCCTGCATCATGTGATAGCCAGGCACACTGCACTGTAAAGACTCAGAAAGCGCGCAGTAAAGAAGACTGAACACTGCTACCACAACATGCAGCTGCTTCCAGAGAAAATAGGTATTTGGTATCATCACTGAGTTCCTTGCTTTTAATGACACACAGATGGAAAATAAGTATACAGAACACTGAAATACCTGTCTTCTATGTCTGCTCTCCTGATTTGAATCTACTCATGCTTGGAAAAAAATATGCATCTGCATGACTGTATGTTCTCCTATAACATAAATGCAGTATGGAACAGATCCTACTGAAGTGGAGAGGAGGCTGTGAAATCATTGCCTTTGAAACAGAAGCCTGAGGGATGAGGCCAGAGGGCCAGAAACACCACAGTGGATTTTTTTCCCCAACAAGGAAGAATTTAGAAACTTTCAGACATAACAGTGAATCTGTGTGTGAGGATGAAGGATCCAGGAAATCTGCAGAAGGAGGGCCTGTTGGGCCAGGAACACGCTGTCAGAAACAGCAATCTGTGTTTAGAGAATGAGCAAATATAAAAATGCAATACATTTACTGCCTGGGCATTCAGAGAATCCAGAGAGATTTATCTGAACTCTACCATGATGCAAATTGCAGACGGTGAAGCAAGACAAAACAGAAGTGTTTGCATTTCCAGCCATGGGCCCCACACTACCCCCAGCTCACAGCCTGCCCCAGCACTAGGGGGCTGTGCCCCACAGCCTGCTGCCTTCAGGATGCTTCTGGAACTTGGCTTGTCCTAGGAGCAAAGGCAGACACATTTTCTGTTTGATATCTTCACCTTCAGTGCTAACGAAGTAGGCAGTAAGTACGAGCAATATGAGAACATCTATGTTGATGCAGGACGAGAGGACTCAGATAACACCTAATAGACAGCAGAGGGCAAATCAGACTTTGACCCTCTTCTGGCTGTGATTTTGTCACATTCAGGAGCCTTCATAGAATCACAGAATGGCCTGCATTGAAAAGGACCTCAAAGACCATCTAGTTTCAACCTCCCTGCCATGGGGTTGTCAATATTACTGAGAAGCAGCAAAATGCAAGGGTTTCCACCTTGGCCTGTATCCTGTGTGTCTTATTTGTGGTACACAACCCAAGGCCATTACCTTCTGGGGTGGTGAACCTCAGGAGGTCACTACTTAGCAGACAACACACAGTGGACCCATACAGCCCCATATAGCCTTATGGAATTATGCTCTCCTATAAAACAATGGCATTAATTCTGTACTGAAGGAACCTTCGTGGTGAATACTTTAAATACTTTTAAACGTATGCACAATGGGGTCCTGATAAAATGGAGAGATCCAGCACTCCATCTCGGTTTGCTGTTTTCCTCTTTCATTTCATTTCTGAGCATCAGACAAAAAGGTTCTTAGAGATGAGTAGATCTCAAGAGAGTTCAAAACTTCTCTTGTAATGCTATTTTGAAAGATGCCCCTCGTTGGTAGATAAAAGAAAACTTTGAAAGATTTGAAAATTTGTATTTATCCCAGATTAAAAAAAGCACACTGCAACCATTTTTAACAACATGCCTCTTACTGCAAAATGCAGATCTGGGTTTTAGATTTGTTGAATCGTCACACTGCATGGAAATTTGAATGTTTTGAAGGTGTGATGATCATTTCAAGAATCAACCCAAGGGATATGGAAAGGAAAATGGACTCCATTAGTCTTCCCCAAATAGTAATGGGAAATTGGCTTGATCCTGAAGGGAGGATAAGGAATGTAAAGTTAAAAGAGTAGTAGCAGTAATCAGGGAGTTAAGAAAGAACTGAATGGCAGAAAGGCAATGGAATATAATGGATGAAGAAATGGTTTTAATACCTGGAATGGGAATGATGAACTGAATTTTCACCACAGTGTGGAACAAGAAGTGGTAACATTTTGGAAGAGCCTTTGTGTATAGGGAGAAGATGAAGGCATTGATGGCTGTGTGTTTTTTAAGCCCGGGAAAATCTCGAGATAGAAAATATTAAGAAAAATACTCGTGCTGCACATGTTAGAAACAGATCACTCGTGCTTCCAAAGCAAAAAAATCAACATACAAATAGCAAAACATCAAAGCAATTTTTGTACTACTTCACCTTAGAAGAATAGATAAATAGCACACAGATCTGCTTCTGCATGTGCTGAGATATGTGCAATGTTTCAGTACTGTCTGTGAAAACTCACCTTAAAAATGATGCACTCCATGCATAATGCCTTACTTCATGGCTGTAAAAACTAACTCTGGTCAGTCTGTTTACCACAAGTGCTTATTTTTGGTTCAGTTCTTGTCTGAACTTTTCCTTGTAAGAAGCCAAAGAAGAAAAAGTTCCCACTATAAGAAAGCACCACATTGGATGGAAAACAAGAAGCAGTATGCTGACCCTCTCCTTAAGCCATCCTTATCACAAGTGCACCCACCCTGTTTTAAGGGAGGCTGAACAGTGGCTTCGAGCTGCAGATGTTCTCATGGCCTGTCCTTGTCCTTCACATGGTCCTTAGGGCTACGGTAATGAAACATCACTCACTGTGCTTTAGAACAGTTGCCAGAACAGAAATAGCTAGTATTATTACCATTCTCATTGCCTAACTAATCATATGTAGAAGCTTAAGATGAGTAGATTGTATCATTTCAATTAATCATACCCAGGAGCAACAAATTATTTAGACAGATTAAATAGAAGTCTTCATGAAAAGCAACTACAAGCACATGACATTTGAGCTGAATTGACACTTCAGTATTGCTCTCTGAGGTTCAGCAGCAGGAAATCAAAGCAGGAGGTTTCAGGTAAGACATGAGATGTATTTTAATGACGAGCTACAGGTATAATTTACGATAGCTTTGGCAAAATGTCAACAACATACAAGTTGTATATACAGCCTGAACATCCCATATGGGAATTAATTCCAAAAAGACCAATGGCTAGATGATATTTCCAGCCTGGATAACCTGGATATCGATGACTTAATTATCTCACAGTAAGATTGTGGTCATAAAATCCTTTGGCTCAATCTATCTGTATGTGTGTGAAAAACCAGTCACTCACATTTTGTGTTCGTCCTAAAATAAGGGCAGTGGTTGTGTTGAAACTGAGTGTCATCCATCGGCTGTTAGCAGTCTGCTGAACAACTCCATGAAAGTTTGTTCACCTTTTCTCCTGTCAGTGACTCAGAATCACTCAGACGTGAGTGGCAGAAATTCATACTTCCAGCACAGCAAGTGTTAGCTGGTAACCCTCCTGATGGCCTTCCTGGGAAATGCTGGCAGTTTACAAGAAGAACAACCGCAACGTGAGAGGAAACAGAGAGAGGATAATATGCCCCTGAAATGTACAGAAACAAAACAATATGCATTGCCAGAAAACTGGTAAAAGCATCAGTCAACCAATTGAGGGGTTGGTTGATTATTTTGCTCTTCAGTTTCGCCTTAATAGACCAGCCTGAACCCATCATCTTCCAGGAAGAATGAGAGGCTGAACAGAACTTTTCTCATCAGATGCTTAAAATTTAAGGCTCAGTCAAGCCAGCAGCAACTCAAAAACTATCTGTAGGCTTTCAATGCATTCAAGAAAACCTTACAATGGAAAATCCTGCCTTGCAGCCTAAGCCATTAATGCTACCAGTAAGACGTTGTTCACCATTTACCTGTTGTTTTACTTTTAACCTGTATTTCTCCTAAACAGAACAGAGAAAACACTGTGGCAATCTGGGGAACAGATTATGCATGTGCTCATCAGATAATACAATTGCAAGAGGACCACATACTTTGTCACAGCACAATTAAAGAAGAAGCCGTATTTTTCATGCAGGGGTACATGGTACATAACCACATTATGCATCTTCTGAAATATTGCCCACATAATCTAGAAAAGAGTGCCACTTTATGGGAGCCAAACAAAAAGCTGTATAATCAAATCCTGGCTTTGATCATAGAACTGTTAAATCTTACCTATTACTGTATTTCAGTTTAAAACAAAGCTGAGCTTTAAATCTCAGCATTTTTAATTGCCATCAGTTGATTTCATTTTAATTTGAAAAAGTACCTGAGAAAAAAAGTGGCGTGAATGATATGTTCTGGTTCTATTAAGAAATACGTTTCTAGACTTGACCAGAGGTATCCAGATTTCCGTCACTTAAGTGCTGGATTACTGTGCTGTGTACTCAGTGTAGAAATTTAGGAAACTTAGTCCATGGACAATGAAGTAAATTGAACTCTGTTACAAGTTTCCAGCATGAAATACATTCTCCTGCTGCTTTGAGGCTGGCAGGAGCCATCTCTTCAATCTTATTCCAGTTTTCAGTGTTAGTTTTGAACTATATAATCCTACACTGAGAAATACACCATTTGTGCTGGCCAGAAAATGCAAGTTCATCCCCTTGGAACAGAAAAGTAAAAAAAAAATTTACATGTCCTGAACTGGGCTATAAAGGAGGAGAGAAAAAGGAGAGATTTTCCAACAAAAAGGACTTTGCAGAACAGTTTCCCTCTGAGAGTCCTGCAGGCAGCAGGTCTCATTGATGAAAGCACCTGTAGGGGAAGAACCAGCCCTGGGTGTGCTGCTCAGACACTGCTCCTCTCTCACCACCCCTCCGGCAGCTCTTCTGCAGCTAATGAAGTCCTGTGGGCAAGCACTAAGAACATCCTTCTTGTCAAAGATTTCAAGGCTGCAAGAAGGACTTTTTCTCTAGAAAAGTCATCCAGAGAGAAGGTTCCAAATCACCTCTGCTGCAAATCCTCTTGACTGATGCTGAGCAGACTTTCTCCTTCCCATGAAATCCAAATGTCCATGCACACCATTTTTAGTGAACTTATTTTACCCACGGGTAAATGACTATGCTGGGGTAAACTGTCCTGGCAGGTCTGCTTGAGGCTGCAGAAGGGATTTAGCAATACTTGGCCGTTGTTTGAGGGAGTATTAACCAGAGGACAAGAAAAAGCCATCACAGTATATTTAAAAATCACAGCCGGTTGGGGTTCATGTTGAATGATCCACCTCCAGTCATTTCCTGGACCATTTCCAACCAATAATGCTTAATGCAGCTAGCAAAAAAAGCAGGCTGAAGCCTCATAATGGAAGACTTTTTCTTGTCTATCAATTATATCTGATAATTCTAATGAAATTTATCTTGCTACACTCTCCTTTTTATATGGCAGTTGATATTTATTAATGAAGAATTCATTCAAAAATACTCTGAGAAGAGATGGAGTTTGCTTATTTTTCCCCACCAGGGATGCACTAAATATCACTGACATCTTTATACTGAACAAACAGAACACAACAAATAAGAGCACCCACACACCAGATAATTACACAGAATGGCAGTAGTGCACAACAGGAGCAGCAGTCCCACCCAAACTATTTTCCTTACACAGTCCCCAAACATTTATTCTGTAGCAATTCTCCCATAAACCAGCAAAAAGTTTAAGTACATGTGGTTTCAGAAACAAGATTTTTCTCCATGCTCAAACTTAAGGAGATGCCCCATTTCAGGAGAGAGGTGGGGAGGGGTCTGGGGACCCAGGGACAGAGAAGGAAAATGTCCCTAAGTTCTTTGACAGTACAGTGAGATATTTTGCTGCTTGCAATCTGTATCTCAGTGTTTGCTCTTAAAAAACATATTGTTTCAAGCTAGTGCTGACTTTGATGCCGGGCAGAACTCAAATGTATGTATGGAACGGAGAGTGGCAGCATTGAGCACTTTCAGTTCAGTGCATTGATCACTATCGCTTACTACACAAGTTAGCCTTTTAATTCTATTATTTTCCTGAATTGCTATCTAAAGCTCTTTATGATTTCCTGAGTCACTGACTGATGCAAAGATGTTTTTTTTACTGGCAAAGGCTGCTGTTGTTTTCCCATTCCTGAGGCAGCAGTGCAGCTGGGCAGTGCACTGATGCCATTCCCTTTTCTGTCACTTCAAGTGGACGTGCTGTAAGAAGTTTATCTAAAGTCACTGAAGTGTTTGTGAATGATCAGTTTTTCTGAAACAGCCATTTCTCAGGACTCTTTGGCACTGGGCTTGTGCCCCCAGCCCTGCCAATGAGGTTTGCTGCTTCCAGAGCACGGCACAAATGGCACTGGCAGCTGCAAGATTCTGGGTGGGCTTCACTGCTCTGTAAAGAACCAGTCTTCAGTTCTCCCAACCCACTTCTCACACCTGCCCAAACCCACTCCACAGGGGAGGTTTCCATGTTTGAGAAGATTACTGTCCCTCCATGCAAATGTTAACGCGCAGGAATCATAGAATCACAGAATCACCAAGGTTGGAAAAGACACCAAGATCATCCAGTCCAATTGTCCACATACCACCAATATCTCCTCATTAAACCATATTCCTTAGTACATTTCCTAAACATTTCCTGAAGACCTCCAGGGTTGGTGACTCCACCACCTCACCTGGCAGCCCATTCCAGCACATGACCACTCTTTCAGAGATTTTTCCTATCATCCAACCTGAACCTCTCCTGTCTCAGCTTGAGGCCATTCCTCCTACTCTTATCGCTAGTTACGCTGAAGAGGCAGACCCCCACCTCACTCACAGCCTCCCTTCAGGCATTTGTAGAGGATGATAAGATTCCCCCCTGTGCCTCCTCTTCTCCAGGCTGAACAATTCTGGTTCCCTCATCTGCACCCCATAAGACTTGTGCTCGAGGCCCCCTCCAACCCCTCAGTGGCTTTCTTTTAGTGAGGGGCCCAAAAGTGAACACAGTGCTCCAAGTGTGGCCTCAGCAGTTCTGAGTACAGGGGGATGATCAGCTCCCTGCCCCTGCTGGCTGCACTGTTTCTGATACAAGCCAGGATGCCATTGGCCTTCTTGTCCACCTGGGCACACTGCTGACTCACGTTTAGCTGAGCACTGATCAACACTCCCAGGCCCATTTCTTCCAAGGCGCTGGCGTACAAAGTCGAGCAGACACATAAGAAGCCTGCTTATGAAAGCTTGATGATAAACATTAGAAGCAAAAACTTTACTTCTCTGAGAAATACCCCATGTGCTATATTCTCCCTTCTCTGTGTTGTTTTTTGTGTGTGTGTGTTTGTGACTTTGAAGGGTTTCTTTAACTGTCCTCCATCCAGTGTCCAGTTACAACTGAACTTGAAAGAGACCATATCCAGAAATTACAAGTAAATGGGTTACATTAACTAATACCATATGACTGTATCTGAGATCGGGAATAAGGCAGAACATGGAGTTACCGGAACGTGTCTGCAGTCTGGGAAGAATCTCTGTTCATTCTGTGCAATTCTGAGCTGCAATAAGATTATCTCCTTAAAATACTACATGCCAGAACAGCTGCTGTAATTGTTCTTAGGCATATCAGACTCTGAACCAGCCAGCTCATAAGCAAGCAGCAATAACAGGCATAGGAGCACGAAGGGATAGTGATATACCCCAACACACTGCTACCACTAGCAAAGGTGATCGCTCTCTGGCTCTAAAGCCAAATAGGATTGCTTTTATGAAATACTTCTCTGCAGTCTGCATTACAAGAAACAACCTGCTGCACAAAGCAAGTCCTTCCTCTATAACCCACCAGCCGCTTATTCATTTACATTAAGATTTAACTTCATGTTTACCTGGTGGATGAAGCAGGCGATGATTGCAGCTGTGGTCAAACTGATCCGGGCTGTGTTGTCATGGTGACAGGCATTCAACCAGCCCCAGAATTTCCCTACAACTGCAGTCAGTCTCTCCTACTACAAAGGAAATGCAATTTTCAAAAACTTCTTTAGGAGAGGTTGCCAGTAGAGCATGGCGTCCTGTGCGCTGTGCCCCGGCCAGGGGATAACTGCAAAGATGGACCCGCGCTGCCAAGCTCCCTGCAGCAGGCACTGAGCTCCCAGCTGCACCTTTCACCTGACAGAAAAGAACTGGAGTTATCCGTAACTGCACGGCTGTGTTAGAGTCGGTCAGCAGCCAGATCACAGGATACTAATGGCATTTCTCTGCCATGAGATGTGGTTTTGCTACAAGATATGGTTTAGTAGATTAGTGGGTAGTAATGGTGATAGGAGGACGGTTGGACTAGATGATCTTGTAGGTCCTTTCCAACCTTGTGATTCTATGGTTCTTTGATTTTTTTTTACGGTATTCTTTTTTTTTTTTTAAATAAAGGACTCCATTCCTCTCCCATCTCATTGCTGCTTTGTAAATGTCTTCATGAAAGGATAAACTGTGGAGAATGTTTTTCTTTAAGTGCTTCTGAAGAACAGACTTTCCTATAGAAATAGCACAAAGACAATAAAAAACAATTGTCTTTGCTTTTAAAGCCTTGGCTGGTGCCGTGAGCAAGGCGGTGATAAAAAATACATGAGTGCTTTATTAGTTGAGGCACTGAACAAATGAGTTCAGAGACAGTCGATACACAGCTTCTCAGTTCTCATACATGACATTCGTTTTCATTAGTTGCTACGTCATTAAAAAATTAATTACTTGTATTTGTGTTCCAGCAACAATCTCCAGCTGAGGCTGGGGCTCACAGCGCTGTCGCTACAGGAACACAGCAAGGACAGAGCCTATCCCAAGGAGACGGCAGCACTTGAGCTCATCCACGGCTGTGAGCTCTTTCTGCCACGAGGCAACACGCTGCTTTATCCAATCTGAGGCACTTCCAGCAATAATGGGGAAAAAATAATTGAATGCAGAATCCTAATCACTGGAAACGGTAATAGGGTGGGACAGCGTAAGGCCTGCTTGAGAAAGAATATGCAATTTGTTTGTTATTGTTGCTACTTCATTATTTTATAAAACACTTCTTCACTACTGGTAGCAAGTTGGTAGAATGCGTCTTAACTTCCCAGCCTATGGCTTCTGACCTGACTTCTCCCAGTGTAACACAGCAGAAAACACAAACGTGTGCTCAAACACCTCACAGCTTTTGTGCTTTTTTTTTTTTTTTTTTAGTTTAACCTTTCACTGTGGTTTGCTTGTGACCTGTGCTGTCTGCCCTTGGGACCAGTCTGATCCTGCATGTTCTCCCTTCCTTGTGCAGTCATTCCATGTGCTGACACCTCTACCTGGCTGCCCAGACTGCCCAAGTGAGAGAAGGCAGTTTGTGTAGAGGGCTGCAGGGCCCAAGGAATGGGTGCCAAGGCAGAAATGCAGCCTGTTATTTCCCCAGCTATACCCTACACAGCAGTCAAATCTCATGAAGAGTTGTCAGCTGGCACATCGACGGGTGTCTGTAGAAGAAGCCGCTCCTTTGCAGCCCCATTTGAGTTTCCATTTTTTCTCTCCTTCCTGGAAGCCATTCACCCTATGAACAGTACAAAATTTGATGGTTTAAAAGGTGTCTTTCAATTTCACCCCCTGCTGTGCTTGATGAAGTTGTTTATTACTTTTATGCTGCAACTCACCCTTACCAGCTCACCCTGCTCATCCCTGTCAGGGGCTCAGCACCGTGCTGCAGCAAGCTGCTTCACGTCTTTGTGGCTGCTAGTGATGGTCCTGAACCCAAGAAAAGTTCTGTCTTACTTTAGCTATGTTATAACAATTGCTATCATCCCATATGTTTTGTCAAAAAAATCCAAACCAAACCAAAAAAAAAAAAAAGAAAAATGTGAAGATATAAAAAAAAAAAAACCAAGTAGGGAAGTGAGTAAACATCTTAAGATAGGATCAACTGAAGTAGGAACAAAGGAAAAGTGAAGGGAAGATTAAAAAAGAACTGAAGTATGACTTCCTTTTTAACGTAATGAAACTTAATCTCTCTTAATGCTTTAGTAGAGATTCAGACATCTGGCTGCATAAATACATGTAGTTCCAATGAAAGTAGGCATGCTAAATATGTTTCTTGAGGAGAAGAATATAATGACATTTTGGGGTGGGATGAGATTACTGACATTAATACATGGCAGTTCTTAGCCCAGCCCTCATTACTACGCTCATTGATTCTGCATACCATGTTTCTTTCACCACTGAGTATTTTGCCCCTCATCCAGTTACAGAGGTTTCCTGTGTCCAGCTGTGCCAGCAGTGCATCCCTCTCCTCAATGCCCTGTTGTCCTCTTCTCTCCTCCCTTACTCTCTTGTGCCTCTCCTCGTTCTGCAGTTCCCAGCTCTCACAATGATGCCATGTTTTCCTCCTGAAGCCTCAAAACCATACTTGGCCTCTTTTGCCCCTCCAGTTGCTGCTTCCTTTCCCTCTCATCTGTAAATCCACTCAGTGTGCAGTTTCTGGAGCAACTCTCCTCACTCCTTTCCTTTCCTACTCACACACTGCCCTGCAGCAGCCCTTTTGAAGCACTCCTGGACTTTTCAGATACCCTTTGGGGTCACCATGCATCCTCAGGCTTCCTGTGCTGGCTGCAGGCAGGCCGGCTGTGATCAGGGTGACTCTCCTTTCTGAAGCCATCCTTCCTTTGTTCCTATCAGTATGTTCTTTCCTTATTCTTTACTCTCTTTTGCAGAAGAGATTTTGTGTAGAGCATTTCTCATCTCCAAATCATTTACTATTGCATTTCGGAGTTGTCTCTTGTCCTCCTCTATCTCCAGTATTCTCATCTGTAAGTTCAATTGTTTCTGCGTAGAATGATTATTGACCTACCCCTTTCTCACCTCCTATTCAATATCAAATCTCAGGCTGTATCTGCCTTCTCTTTATAACCTTCACCCACCAACACAAATTAAACATGGCTAAAATAACAAGAAGCATGGGATACCTCTTGCTACATCTAGCCCTCACCGATTAATTTCATGATTAGCACCATTGCCTCCATCCAAGTTTCCCAGTCAGTATCACCTCAAACCTCCTCAAAATCCTTATCTAACTTTTATTTTCCATACAGCATTTCCTATTCCAACCCACCTACAAATTCTCAGTTTCTCATGGGATTTCTGTGACGTCTCCCTCTGGTCTCCAGGAGCACACATACCCTTCCCATCCCACCTCCACATTTTGTTTGGTCCTCTGCCCTCTCCATCTGCCTGTGCTGCCCACCCACGGGAGCTTTTGGCCATGCACATGACCTCTTCCTGGTGCCTTGCAGCTCAGTACAAAAGTCTGTAAAGTTACCCTCTCCCACCCTGAAGCTGCCTACAGGCATTTACTACTCTGTACACAAATTACAATCAACCTGGGCAGCAATCCTTGTCATGTTGTGTTTGTACAACACAACAGATTTCTGCATCTAGATTGAGATTTCCAGACACCGCTGCACACTGAAAGATTCTTAAATCAGGAACCCCCCATCAGACCAGAGCTCCTCATTCCCTTTTCCACCTCCGTCCCTGCTGTAATGCCACAGGTGTACAACTGAGAACGTTCCAAGAACCCAGAAACTCAGGTTTGCCAGCCAGCACATTCGCAGGACACCACTTGATCAATTTTGTATTTTGGTTATCACTCTGATCTTACGGCACCTGGAAGAAGGCTGGTGCATCACCACCTCTGCGTCATTTTAAACCTATTTCCTAAATGAGCTGTTTTACAAAAAAAAAAAAAACAAATATTTCACAGCAAAAAGGCAGAGTTCTCTTCCCTTCCCTCTGCCCTACTCAGATACGGAGAATCTCTTCCCGCACACAGCCGAGCACGGCTGTCCGGTCCCTGCTGCACCCCCAGAGAGGATGCTCCGGTGTGCAGCGCCGCAAACCCGCAGCGTCCTCAAGCCCACACTTCGCTGCCCTCATGCCTTGGTGGGAGCAGGGAAGAGACAGCGGGTAAAGCACACAGCCAGCCCTACATACACCGCGAACCTAGGGTACACACAGCCCTATGCACACCGTGTAACCGGGCACACGGGGCACACAGGGCGTACAGCCAGCCCCACGGCGGGGACACATCCAGCCCCACAGCTGGGACACATCCAGCCCCACAGCTGGGACACATCCAGCCCCACGCCCCGCACTCAGAAGCCCGGCTCAGGGCAGCCCCCGCCCGGCCGCGCTCACCGGTTCTCCCCGCGCCCAGCTCTCTGCTACCGGGGTCGGCGCCGCCGGGCTCCGGCGGGCTCTCGGAGTCGGTGTTGGTCAGCCAGGTGGACTCGGTCTCCCGCGTCCAGCTCTCGTAGTAGCGAGGCTCGATGGCGTCGGCCCGGCTGCCCCCGCAGCCCATCGCGGCCGCCGCTCACAGCCGCCGCCCCGGCATCATCGCGTCGCTCCCTCCCAGCGGCGAGGCACGGCCCCGGGCTCAGTACGGACACGGCCACGATCACGGCACGGGCCGCTTTCGCTCCTCGTCTCCCACTCGCTCACTCTCTCCGCCCCATCGCCGCCCGGCGTGCTTTCCCCACTCCTCCCGCCTTTATCGACTCCCTCAGCTGGCCTCCCTCCCTCCCTCCGCTGTCCCCTCCCCTCCCTCAAGTCTCCCTCTCCCAGCCCTTCCCCTTTTCCTCTCCCTTCCCCCCCCCGGCTTCCCCGCTACACCTTACCGTGTCCCCGTGCTCCTCCCTGGGCAGGCCGGTTCTTACAGAGTGAGCACGGTGCAGCGGTCCTCTTGGCCCGTTTCTGCAGATTGCTTTATGTACCCGTTTTACATACATCACAGAACCACAGAATCACAGTAGTTGGGAAGAACAGCTGGGGATCACCCAGCCAAACCCCTCAGCTCCCTGCAGCAGTCGGACAGGAAAACGTCCAGGTGGGCTTTGAGTATCTCCGAAGAAAGAAAGTCCAGAGCCTCTGTGTGCAGCCTGTGCCAGTGCTCTGTTACTCTCTCAGCAATGAAGATCTTCCTCGTGTTTGTATGGAACTTCCCGTCTTGTGGTGTCTGCCCGTTCCCCCTTGTTCTGTCCATTTGATTCTCGCCCTTCGGACACTTACCAGGATTTATGTGATCCCCTCTCAGCCCTCCCTGCTCTGAGCAGCCCCAGGTCACAGCCTTTCCTCACACAGGAGGTGCTGTTCCAGGCCCCATATCATCTTTGTAGCTCTCTGCTGGGCTCTCTCTAGAGTCCTTCTTGAACTGAGGACCTCAGATTCTCCAGGCCCCCCATCATGCTCGTGCCTTGCACCCCTGTCTCGTACACCCACGTGCCCCTCCTATATTTCACTTCTGGCTTTTGCAGCGCACTTTTTGCTGCTGTTAAATGGGGAACTGAAGGCACGATAATCAGCGCTTGACTCCAGGCAAATGTATGACCCTCCTCCCTGGACGCATATTGGGAGGCAGCCAGGAATGAGAAGTGCTGCTGATGGGATTCCTGCAAAGCAGAATACAGCTTGGGCCAGTGAGCAAAGCAGAATACAGCCATCCCAGTGAGACACGGGGTTGGATGCTGTCACACAGATGGCGCATGCCCTTCAGGCACTGCAGGACTGGACCTTGGGGGGGGAAATTCATCCAAAATGAACGTTTCTCCCATTCTGTAGTAGAGTGGCAGGCATGGCCGCCTTGCTCCAAGCACCTCATGGAGTGGCACAGAAGCTGTGCACAGCTGGAGCAAAGCTGCAGGAGCACAAGCTCTCCAGAGCGGAATGCCATTAGTACCAGAGTGTGCTGCAGGGCCCTCAGCAGGCCTTGGCTTCCTGCCCCACCACAGGGCCCACTCGGACTCAGGATGGACTTGGGGCACAGAGGGCTCTGATGTTGCTGATCAGCCCTGTGGCTCTGGAAGCTGATGGCTCTTCAGGTGTTCAGCTCACACCTCCATTTTGTAGTGACTTCCAGAGAGCACCCACTGCCACAGAATCCCTGAGAGGTTTTTGGTGTGTTTTGCTGAGCTTTGCTTTAACTTAAACATTGGGAAGTCTCTTACTCGGCCTGTCTGAGTGCTTACATCCCTTTGCATCGCTTTGGTTTAGGTTCTGTCTGTACTCATATGAACTACATCTTCAGACATGACTTATCTAACACAGCCTCCAAAGTATTTATAAGCAAGAGAACAACACAGGGCTCATTCTTCTGTTTTGTTACTACTATTACCACTAGAGAGCAGTGAGCCTATAAAGTAAAGAGGTTCTCTAGCCCTTATACCAAACCACGGTCACTTTTGCAGAGCCCTGTAAAAGATTCACGGGAGCACATTGCCTTCCTGTTCCTGAGCTAATGAAAGCAAGAAACTGCAAAGATCACTGTGCTCACATCCAAATGCCTGAGGCCATTTCTGGTGGGTTTATTAAATCACTCAGATGACAGGCTGGATAATTTTCATGTCAAATATTAAGGCTTGAAAGATGAATTTTAAAAACATCCTTCAAAATAAAAACGTGTAAATAATGAATATATATATATATATATATTTATTAAAGCTTAGTAAGTAAACTGATGGATTTCATTTTCACCAGTTGCCATGTGGCTGTTCACTTTTGCTCCAAACCTGAGCTGAGGACAAACCCCAAGATACGCTGCTTGTGTGAATGGGCCCCTGGCCATAAAGCACAATGAGCTATCAGAGCTAAATGCACTTTCCTGCACGCTGGATGACATGAAAACCTAGTGGTAGTTTCAATACAGCAATATAACAAGAATATTCAATTGAAAATGTTAGCTGTTGCTTGCATTTAGAATCATATCAGGAGAGCATGGAACAGAAATCTGCCCTCAGAATCAGAAGAACTTGCCACATCCAACCAACCCTAGGCATGAGCCACCTGCACAGTGCTGCAGGAGAGGCTGCTACTGGCCACACAAAGTCTGCAGCAATGGCACTAGGAGAAACCTTACGACTTTTTGTTTTCCTTCAGCACCTGAAGTGCTTCAGCCTAGCAGGAGTGAGATTGAGAATGCAATTTTTTTGTCTCATTTAATTTGTCACGCTGCTACCATCATGCTAAGAGCTTAGCAATGAAGTAAAATGTGATCTCTGTCTATTAATCATTAGTACGAGTATGGTCTCACATAAATCCTATTAACAGAGTTTGTGCTGTGCCGTAGCTGTTCTGGTTTCATGCTCTGGTGTATGACACGCAGCAAGTGTGTTTCTAATAGCTGCCAGTAACACCCTCTCTGTATGTGGCTGTTCCATGGTACTGGGAGAAAAGCTGGAGAATAGGCAGGGGATGAACAACGGGAGGGTCAGCTTTACAATTGCAATTTTTCAAAATAGATTTTAAATAATTTGATTTTATACTTCTCCTCATAAAATGCAGGCAGATGTGGTAGAACCCATTATTACTTTCCCCTCACAACATTACAGGGTCAAGTTAACGGACCTGTACCCCAAGGACTTTGCTAGCTTTTGGATGTTCTTTGCAGGCTTTGTTCAAAGCAATGGGAGGTTTAGGCAAAAGATGTCCTACCTGTCTTCAGCTTTTAGGTGGTATCTGAGCTTGCTGTATTAGATGATGTTGTACATCATCTGATGTACACCAGGTGAATCTCTTTCTAGGTCTCAGATTTTTTCATAAACCTGTTCCCTTTCTGCAGAAAAGCAGACAGAAGCTCAGGTTTACTTGCTTACCTTGCAGTTCAAGGCCATGGTTAGGTTGGAAAGGGCCATTTGTCTCCTAATTTGCAGGTGTGCAGAGTATCCTAAGCACCATTGCATTCCTGATAGATGCAGCAGTCTGTTAATGACTCGTGTAGCCTCATGCATAGTAGAGTTCTCCCCTCAGAGAGCCAAAATAGCACAGAAAGGAGGAAGAGGGTGTTTAAGATCCTTGGTTCAACCAACGCCAGTGACTGCCAGCTATCAGCTCAGGTTATGTCCTGCTGCACATCTGAAACCAGGTGTCACCTCTTGTCCTGATGTCATTTGTGCAGCCCTTATGGATTTCAGTACTATATTCTACTTCTTCTCAACATCTTCTGGACTAAGTCACCAGCATCCCACAGACACGGGCAACTGAGGAGTTGCCCACTGTGGCATCTGCAGGAAGATGGGCTGGGCTGTCCCTTTCTGCGTGAGTGTAATTAAATCCAGGGCAGCCTTTGCATCATCAGGATGTCACACAACAGCACTGTGGTTCCAGAACCTGATTGCTCTCAAGTCAGCCTATAGACATACAGACACAAGAATCCAGTATTGCTTAGTGTTACAAATGTTCTGTATATGCATTCCATATGTTCAAGATATGTACATAGTTTCATGTAACTACAACTGGACACTTTTTCTTTTTAGACAGGTATTTTGTGCACCTGAGGAGAAATTAATTATCTGTTTTGTGGCTGTTGGACTTCATCACTCTAAGCTTGCAATATGCCTGGAAGCAAGCTTACTTCTGAAGTTTTCACACTATATCCATGAGTCAGCTTTCCTCCTAACAGGCAGGCATTTACCTCAAGGAAATGATCTTTACTGTAATGAATTCTTGTAAAATACTATTTTCTTGGATTGATTATTCAAATATTTCTCTAAAAAAAATTCCAAATGGGTACCATATGATTTCCACAATACTGTGCATTTACTATGCTCATCTTCTGACAAGGAAACAATGGCATTCATTTATCTTATGTGGCCATTAAAGAAAGTTGCCAATTTACTATTTAAGAATTACTGAAAATGAGATATCTCATTTTCTAGCTACATCTGAAGGTCTGGGGGGATGTCTCCAAACAGCTCACAATCAGAAAAAGGTTAATTATCCCATCCTTCCATTTCTCTTTATGTTTTTATGTTTAAGAATGAATCCAAAATCCCAAAGCCCAGATAACAAAAGATTTCAGATTTGCACACCTGAGCCTGACAATTTAATTTCAAATTAGATTGAACCCCCCAGAAGAACAGCTATTCCCAGTTGTGAATGACTGTGATCCAGCAGTACCTAGATTTCCTGTGATGATGAACTGAAAATTTCAGTCACCTGAACTTTCCAAAGGGAAGTCTTTGGCTACACTTTGTGGTAGTGCTGCCCTGCACATCACCTGCTCTGCTGCAGCTCACCCTTCCTGCTGAGCCCCTGTGAGAGACTGTCCAGCATGCTGTGTGCAGACCAAATTTCAACATCAGTATGCGGAAAGTTAAAATTTTACTCACCTCTAACTTCTGAAAAGTCAGGATTTTAAACATGTTAGAGTTTCCTTGACTGTGGAAATAAGGTATGGTACCTTTGCCTTTGGAAGGTGGCATCACCCTGTGCTGCGTGAACTCAGTCCTCTGGCATTCCAGCATGGCAGGTGGGTGGAAACGGCTTAGCAGAGCAGAGATGTGTGGCAGGGTGATGATAGAAATGGGGTTTTCAGAAAAATAGGATGCAAAATATCAAGGATGTAAAGAAACTGCCTCAAGTTGGGCCATGGAAAGTTTAGATTGGATAGCAGGAAGAAATTCTTCACTGAGCTCGCAGACAAGCACTGGAATGGGCTGCCCATGTTGGCGGTGGAGTCCCCATCTCTGGAGGCATTTAAGAGACACATGGACATGTACCTTAGTGTCTTGGTTTAGAGGTGGACTTGGTAGTGTTAGCTGGATGTTGGACTTAGTGATATTGTGGCATATAGTTGACCATATAGCTCTGTACAGGGAGAGTTTGCTCTTGAACACTTCCTGCAGTTTTGGCTGTATTATTTTTTAACACACAGAGCTGCTGGTTGTTCTCATAGCCATTCTCTTCAGCCCAGTGTTTGAAAGGCATCAGAACCTCCAGCAGAGGCAGTACCATGCTGTGACAGGCAAGCTGAGATCTCCTTTTGAAGATGGTAAACCATCTTTCTTTGGCCCCTTTGGATATCCCAGACCTATTAAAATAAATAAAGGTAGTGAAACATAAATATTTTCTAGGACCAAATTTGTCAGCTGCTCACAGTGTGTTTGTTACTTAAGGGTGTTCCAACATCTATCAGCCAAGGAACCTGAGTGCAGCAGCTCCAGTGCAATCTGCACAGTTACAGCCAAGGAAGCTTCACAAGGCTCACGAGGGCAATTTATGAGTGGTTCTGAGAGAGGAGTAAGCAGCTTGGCTTGCCAAAAGCCAGCCACTGGCCTGGGTGCCAGCTGTGGTCCCACTGCCCAAAGCCCTGCACAGCTCCTGCACGTAACCTGCGTGCTTTCTTTGCACTCTGTTTCAAGACAACAGTTTGTCCCTAGTTAAAAAGGTAAAGCATAAAATACAGTCATAAACTCAATGTTTTATGGCACTGAATAGCATCCTGTGTGGGAACTTATTACTGAAGATGTTCCTGGAAGAATGAATCTGAAGTTTTATGGCCCTAGCACACAAATCTTAATTAAAATAGCTCCAGTTTTTTCCTTCTGATGTGTTCCATCTGCAGATAGTACAAGATTAAGCAGGTACTGCTATGGTTTAATTGGTTACAGGTAATTTATTTATTTTGCTATAGACTTTAACAGCCCAAAGCAACAGCGCAGTGAAATCCAAACACAATTAGTAAGACACTAGGCAAGCACTCAGTTGGCTGTGTGCTACATGGAGAGCTATGTGACCAGGGGGAGTTGCTAACAGTACACACACAGAGTGCATTCTGTCCGCTGTAAACCCTAAACATTTTCTTCTGTACTCTTCTTATGCTTTGCACCCTTTTCTGCTCTGCCAAGAGGGTAGGGAAGAAGGAAGAGGAGAACTGGAAGATTTCATCTGTGGATGTTATCAGGGTTTTAGGTAAGAGTTCAGTTAGAAGTAATTACACTGGATTTTTAAATCTTGTTTTGCAATGTTATAGTCAGAATGAATTAAAACAGCAGAGATTGTCCCCGCTCAATAAGCACTTGGAGTATTTCTAAGCTTTAGCACAACTGAGCTAAACATCCCCTGCTGTGTGAATCTTCTTTCCAGCTCCAATGTTTTTGCTGAGATGCTTCTAAATGGGACTGCAAACTTACCTGAGAGAGATTATTCTGCATTTAGTGCCATTCTTTGAAAATGTGGTTATGAAAGAACCTGACTCGCTGCTCGTTTCCTCTTTTATGCCCAAACACCATTCGGTCTACAGCAGCTCACCCTGAGGCCCCTCCATGCACTCTCCTTGCTACGGTGCAAGCAGTCCCAGGAGCCGCAAAGCAGCCGGGACTGGAACCAGCAGCCTGGCAGTGCTCCCCGCGCACCGCTTTGTACATGAAGATGTGAAACGCAACTGTAAATATTGTGAGGCCTCAGCCATTTCAGTTTGGTACACAGGGTGTGAGTCACCGGTTGCTGCACAGTGCCTGTGTTTGAGGCGTGTGTCAGCGCAATGGGAGAAGGCAGATGATACCGCTATTATGTGAAACCGCTGCCACCCACTGCAGTGACTCACCCGGCGTCACCCAACAGCATTTACATCAGCTTCAAAATACATCTCCGTTATCTGTGCCCGTCTCAGCAGGTTATTTGTTTCTTCCTCCCGATCCTCCTCAGGTCGACAACAACAGGGCTGTGTGCTTTTCTACTGGGGGGTGGTACAGGGCTGGAGGTTCTGCCTTCCCGTTGTCCATTTGTCTGTGACTTTGGGGGGTGCAGAACCACAGCAGCATAACAGCGGCATTTTCCCTTTGCCCTAAATGGCTGAGCCCTTTCCTATGAGGAAGATTGTCTTTATTGGTTGAGATCTGCTGCCTCTACCAAGAGCAAGTCCATCTGCACTATCATAACGTGCTGAAGGAACACAACTGAGCCCTGATCTCCATTTGCCTCTAAGTGCCAGTCTGTAAACAGTGAAGATTCGGGGGCCAGGAACCTAAGAGAAGGACTAGACAGTCTCACTGGTCACTGCTGACATTTACTACTGCTCTGTGCACCTGTGGGCAAGCAAATTGAAGGGGGCAGTGGGTCAGATCTGGGCGGGAGCATTCAGCTGGAGCAGCCAGCTGCTGCCTAGTGGCAATGTGGTGTCTTGCAACTGTTTTGTGCCTGGAAGAATATTAAATAATTAATTGCATTCTTATTTCTTTGGGAAACTTAACTCAATTATTAGTTTCCTGGTTCTCTGTCATACTTTGTGTGCAAAGGGACGTTTAAATATATTTGAGTATTTGGGTTTGAATTAACTGAAATCAGAATTAGAACATGGCTGGAAATTTGGCATTCTGGCTCTGCACCTTATTTCTCAAATTGGAGAAATTGAGTATTCCAGTGTTGGATTGCTGCCTGAATAAATATATACACATTGAATACAGCATATAAAACTAAAAAGACAAAACCACTAAAATATGTATCAAACGTTCTAAGAACACAGAGGGAAACTACTGACAGAGCTCTTCCATCTTTGTGCAGTGATAAGAGCTGGATAAGAGCCGTATGGAGCAGTGGGAGGGCAGTACTGTCAGAGGGGGCTACTGTCACCCCCAGGCAGCAGCAGCTCCTCAGCTGCCCCATCCTGAGAGATCTGCTGGGTCCATCTGTCCATCTGTCCTGTTCCGGAGACACCAGAGCTCCAGGACTGTGTTTAAAATTTGCTTTCACCGCTCCCCCATTACTAATAAATGATACGGAAAGATCTCAGGTACAGCTCTGTCTGAAGGCACAAAGAAGAGCCTTCTGAGAGAGGCTCCTCTCACCTGCCCTCTGACCCAGACTGCGCTCTCTGAAGTGTGGCATCTCACAGGCGTCTCGCACTCCCTAGATTCTCCACATTCTTTATTAGACATTCTCCATGCATCACTCTCCCTCACAAGTACCTAATTCCATGTCAGTTTTTAACAGCCAGAAAGCTTTCTATGTATTTTCTTAAGCCACTTTTTGACCTTCAGAGGTACTTACAGCAATGCGTCATTTTGAAAACCTCAATAATTTACTTTTCCCTAGGAATTGTTTGCAGGTGAAAGAAATCTGACTTCATGCCTTTGTTGGAACTACAGCTCACCAAAGATGAGGCTTTGCAAGAGCTTCTCATCACCAGAAAGCTGTGTCCCATTCCCATCTAGATTTCTTTCCAGAAACTATTTTCTTCCTGCCCAGTCAGCACTGGCATGTTGAGCAAAGAATAATTCCATTTTATTTTCCTTATCCTTTCATCATCACATAGGGAGTAGGCTTTGGAAATCCATTTCAGTATAAGTAACTTTCTCCTAGAGAGGTAAATTACCCGAGTTTATAACCAGTGATATACAGGCATTTTGCTGTGGCATGGCTGAACAATGAGCTGAAGATTCAACACGATTTTTATCTCAGCAGTTATCAGTTAGCAGAGGTGTTTTGAATAATTTCTTCTTAGAGCGATATGACACTGCTGTTCTCCTTCAGAAGCAAAAATTTGAGACTCTGTACACTGTATAATACATTTACATTGTTTTTAAGCATTATGGTTTTCTCTCTCAGCCTTTTTTATTAACTTTTTTTTTTTTTTTTCCACTTTAAAAGGCAAATCCCACCTGTGGTTAACACAGGAAAGAGACAATTTACTAGAATACAGCTGATCACAAATGGCTAAAAATGTATACTAACAGAGAACAGACAAAACCGAGGCATGCTTTGATTTTTGAGATGATGACCTTGGGGTGATTTCACTAGGACTATGGCTTGCTGAGGTGTTATTTGCCACCTGAAGACCACATGTACTGCCAGCAAATAAGCTCCCGTTCAGTGCGCCATTTTGAGCCAGCTGCAGAAGTTAAGCTGTGGAAACTTGGTTTTTTGCAATAGTCCTGTAGGGCTTGAGGTTTACTCACTCACCATCTTCCATCAAGTGAAACTTTGTCATGAATGAATAGAGAATAAGTGTTACATAAAGGCTTGATAGCTTTGAAAGTCACCTTCTCCTAAGAATTTATCCATATTTACTTGGCATTGAATGAGAACTTGCCTGTGTTACCAATACACATGGCAGAATTTCTCCCATGGCAACGTCACTTTTCTTCATCCATTTTCCACAGCACGCTTTAGGTCTCCTGGTGGCCTTCTCCCATGCTTCAGGAGATGAATTCACCACATAGGAGTTCATCAATCTAGAGGACACCAAGGACTGCAGATTAAGATAAATTCACTCTACTCTTCTTTCTGATCTTCTTGGGTAGCGGTGCAGTGCGCAAGGACAGGTGTAAATGAGTTGTAGGATCTGAACAGCGCCAGCCCTGAAGGTCAGGGAGAGAGGAGATCAGGCTCTGCTGATTTCTGGCAGCAAAGGTCCTCTCTCAAAAGCATCAAGAGTTCCTCTCAAAGTACATCAATATGGCTATGAGAGGAGGTTAGCAAAGTCAGTTCTGTCCCTGATAAAGAGATGTTTTTGTTTTTCCTGCTCTTCAGGAACAGAAAACACAGAGGTCTGTGCAAGATGCATGTAGATGTTAGTGTGTGCAAGTATAAAATGCCTATGAGAGGGGATCCAGTGTCCAGGATGTGGAGAAGTTTGCATGTGATCCCAGTGTTGGTCACTTCTGCAGAGGCCTTGAGGCAGAGCTAGCAAATGGCCGTGCTTGCATGTGGCCCAGCCTGCTTCTCGGCCTCTGGGCTCACAGCCTGGCCAAAGCCCTGCACCTGCTGGGCCAGGGAGCAGGATAAGTCAAATTGCAATTCCCCAAATTGGAATCAGCAGGTTCCTGGGTATGCATGGAGTAAAGAAGGAAACAGGTAAAGAAGAGAGGCCTACAGAAAGTCTCCCAAGTCTCTCAGCCATAATCATCAGTTGCCCTGAGTGCAGTGATGAGAGAGGGACTAAACGGCTATTTCAGTAAAAAATCATTTCTTTCAGTAAAATATCATTTTTCATCCGATGTCACCCAGCGTAGGCAAATGCTACCCATTTGTGCCGAGAACATTCCCTGAAATTCTGGAATTATTCAGCTGTTGTTTTTAGAAAACATTGTGCTGCAGATCTGAACAACACCATGGGGCATCACCTCGCTTCCCCAGCAAGCCGACCGATGGGAATTGCTTCGGTACACGGGTTGTTTATTAGCAGTTTGACCCTGCACCTGGGAGCCCTCACCATGAACTGTGGGTTTGTTGTGCATCAGTGCAAAGAGAGCAGCGTGACTCACCTGGACCCGAGAGATGGCAGGCTGATAGTAGCTGGGCTTGGTTGTTGTTTACTGTTTGCGCTCCTGATGATTGAGGCAAAGCAATGAGCCCAAATCTGCTGTCATTGAATGCAGATTTATCACCCATACAACGCGTGTGTTCAGCGTGGGACTGAGTTTGCACACAGCAGGTGGTACCATCACCTTTGTTTCATCTTCCCTGCGTGATTCACAGGGAGGATAGGGAGATAAATACCACACATTTAATAGCTTCAAGAACAGTTAAAAAGCAACAAGAGTAACAGCAACAAAGAATGCTTCATCTTAAAGCTTCCCTGCATAAGACTGCAAAACGGGTTTGTGGAGAGCTCTGTGGAAGGATCACAGTGAGTTGGATACAGCAGAATGGAAACAGTACTTGGAATTTGGCAGGAGATTCAGGTTCCTAAAACTGCCTATGCCCTGCTACAGTCAATGGGGATCCCATTACTAGCTTGGAGAGCAGTTTGTAGATTGTCATTTGGAAAGAGTTCAAGTCAGGTGGGTGAACAAAACACCAAGTGCTGTATGATGTGCAGGCTGGCCTCCTACCATCTAGGAGGGCATGGACGTCCTGTAGGCCCCATTTCTTCCTTGCTTGTCTTCTCAGTTGCCCTATGGCAAGTCAGATGTCACTGGACATGGTTCAACAACTGCAATTAGGTCTGTGCCTCTTCTCTGTAGTGAGAGCCTGCACTTCCAGTGTACACGTAAGTTACACCAAGAGCGGTGCTGTCTGGAGCTGAATTCCATCTTGCATGGTTAGACTGCCTTCACACTGCCCCCTGTGCTCTTTGATTTCTTCCCAGGAGATGTTCCTGCTGATAAAGACACCTTCTCCACATTACACAAAAATATTGGATACTTCAGTATTTATTGCAAATAACAATATACCAAAGCAAAGATTTACTTAAATCAAAATATGATATTGTGTTAATAATTACATGGGGAAAAAAAAGAATATTATTAAAGCTGTAAAGTAACTGACCCACTCATAAAGATTTTTGTAAAATCTACAATAATCTCCTTTTGAAGTCTTGAATCTCACAGATTTGATTTGCTAGGAAAGAGTTCAAGAGGGATGACATCCCTACATTGATATTTTAAGTGGATTTTGTGTGATTGTTAAACTCTTTGGGGTCCCTGAATGAGAGCTAATGAGAGATACAAGGCCTGAATGAGGTAAATATATTATCTCCCAGCAAAGCAAAGCAGCAGGGAAATTATAGGTTAGATTTACCACTTTGAGTGTAACCCGTACCTGATTGAAATAAGTGGCAAGACTGTCTTTAACTGAAATGGGGACAGTGTTTGACCAATTCATCTTTTCCACATTTGAAGCTGTAAGGTTTGAAGTGCTTGGACATTTAAATTTTTAAAGCACTTTTGTTATTAAAACCACTTTTTTCATCTCACCACGAAAGAATAATTTCCCACTTTTTGAAGCAATGTATTTCAATATGGCCAGCTAAAGTATTTAACAAATTTAAAGCCATTTTTAGTGGTTTTAGAATTTATTTTTAGACAGTACTTATGTAATTATCTCAATATATTCTTCCATTTGAAAATTAGACAATTATTAGAAACAGCTACTTTACAGTAGTAACAGTATTACTCATTAGAAAAACAACAAGCTGCATGTACCATCCTGGTGTCAGTTGACCTAATAGCGTTCCCAAATAGTTTCATTATACATTTTCCACAGGTTTGGGGCCCTCTTGAATGCACTCAGTGTAATGGGCCTGAAACTGCCATTTGCACTAATAGCGGCCTCACAGCAGCAATCATAGCGTTGGCCATGACAGCAATGAGCCTCTATTCGACACTTAAATGGTGCCCTAGCAGGCAAACTGGGCAGCGCTTGAAGATGGCTGCAATGTTGCAGCTGTAGATACACCATTCTGAAGGGCCAGGTTCTTCTTTCATTTCTCTAAAGAAAAAAAAAAAGAAAAAAAAAAAAAAAGAAGAAATAACAACTTACACGAACAGGTTTGGAGAACCTCACGCCTTCAGAGGTCAACCAGTGCCCCAAGGAATTTGTTCAGCGTGGAGAAGGAAAGGCTCCAGGGAGATGTTACTGTGCCTTTCAGCACTTGAAGGGAGCTTACAAACAGAAATTTTTATATGTTTTTAAACTAGGAGAGATTTAGGTCAAAAGTCAGGGGAAAATTCTTAACTGAAAGGGCAGCGAGGCCCTGGCACAGACTGCCCAGAAAGCTGTGGTGCCCCATCCCTGGAGGCATTCAGTCACACTGGATGGGCCCCGGGCAGCCCGAGCCAGTGGGTGGCAGCACGGCTCACAGCAGGCAGTTGGAACTGGCTGAGCTTTAAGTTCCCTTCCAAGCCAAAACATTCTGTTCTATTATTTAGCTAACAGACTTGAGAAAAGGAGTGTGATGCTCTAAGCTGCAGCACCTCCACAGTCAGGGAAGCTCATGTCAATACCCGAATGACAACCAGATTTTCACCTAAATCAAGTTGAAGATCTTTGCCACCTTCACCTGTGACAAAGATTGTTGAGAGATAGACACTGTCAGGCACTTGTCTCAATTCTCACTACAAGTGGGTCATTTACACGCCTGTACAAACTAACCATTTTGGACATGTAGGTGAAGAATTTACATCACACCCATTTGACGTCCAAGAAGCATTTTAACACTCCTACTTCATCTTGCTGAGGTCAATCTGTTTTGTAAGACTTCTCCCTGATTACACGTTTCTATTCCCTGCATATTTCTATTAGGCTCATCTAAAGCACGTAAGCATGTAAGCTCAGGATGCTTGTGTCCACATTCTGTTCTGATAGAGATGTACGCACGCACTCTCCCCTGTCCTTCCCCACTTCCTGTGTTTGCAGTTGCTTTCTGTAAAAATTAAATTGTTTGTATGCTAAAGACACAAAACTTAGATCCCCCATTTGAAGAATTCTTGATTGCTTTTTCTATAGGGAAACTACTCCATCCTTCACATAACTTTAAACACATAATAATAAGATGCAGCACTGGAGTCACCCCTGATAATTATGCATACATAATATACTTCTGACAAGCAATTCTGCATTACAGTCTTTTCATCTGATTTCCCACTAAATGAGTGTGGCAGATACTTCTGCTTTTCTGTGCAATAGGGAGCTGCTGGCATTCCTTTGCTACCTCACAGGTGGTCTTCTTAATAGCAATTACAACCTGTTTTTCTGGCACTTACTTACTAGGGGTTAACCTTACCCTTGAAATGAGATGTAAAAGCATTTACACCAACACCAGTATTTCTGGACATGATTTTGCAATGAGCAACTGGGATTCTGGGAATAGCTTGGGTTTAGCAGCTGGTCAAAATTGCATTGTTTCCCTGTTGCCTCTTCAAATGCTTTCTGTACTATTGGTGACTGAGAAATCCATGTATAATTCAATTTTTTCAAGACTCTTCATCAATGGAGCATAATGACTAGATTTACTGAATAATGTGTAATTTGAGTGCATTTTGTTTGATGGCCCTTTAGAGCAGCACAGGCAGCCCCATGGCACGCGTTTGGTCTGGGGCAAACAGCAACAAGCAGCAACAAGCAGGCAGCAAGCCTCTTAACGACTAAACAGCCACCGAGGATCTGGTGAAATATAACCAATTCCAAAACAGTACTGTCCAAGTAGCCTTAGTAATGCCTACAAACATTCACTTGGGTGAACTCGGCCTGTCAGGCTGTTGTTTAGCTATGGGGAATAAAGATTAGGAGACATCAGAATTCAGGACAAGCAAGCAAGGACTGCAAACATGGAATATTTCTAAGAAAACCAAGCTCCTGAGAAGGAAAGAAGAATATTGCTAAGCAACATGAAAGCATTCAGAACTGCAGCCTCTGGTAGTGAAGGAATATTGAAGAACAGCAGTAAAAATAAGACAGGAAAGTCAAAGTAGCAGAAGGACAAAAGCTGAGACTCAGGAAAGAGCAGCCAATGACATGATGAAAGGTGACATAGGAGAGCAGGAGGAGCCTGCTAAGGGCCGTTGTCCCTGGCTGCTCCGGGTGGAGAATGGGTTCTCACTGTGCCGTGTACTCTAAATCAGAATTTGTTTTTGCAGTTGTTTTCCCCATCACATTTTAAGGTGAAGTTAAGTTGAAAACCCTTTCCTGCCCAGAGCCTTGTCTTCCCCTGCTTTCCCCTGGATGAGAGCAACAGAGGGACAGCTGCTCCTGGGCTGGCTTTGCATTGCAACCATGATCTTGACAAGCGCTTCCAACACCCAGGTTTGTTTCCATCTCCCTTCTGCTACCGCTGGCAGATGTGCAGTGCCGCACGTCAGAGCAGGCAACCCACACAATGGAAAACCCAGCTGGGTCTGTTGGCAGCTCTGCTTCCTCATACTGGCCCCACCACTGCCACAAGGCAGGAAATGGCCAAATGGATTTATGGGGGAATAAAGTACCTGTGTAGTCCTGTCCACAGCAACTATGATTTCCTTCTGATGAGACTGGAAAGAAAAGGCAAGCCTGAAATCAACTCAAATAATAGACAGTGTAGCTAAATCCAGTTCTGGAATCCTATATTTTTAATTTCAGATACAATATGAATTTCTAGGTAGCAATTGTGAGTCCACTTCCAGCTCACCAGTAAGTGAATGTGTACAGCAGAGTGTTAATCTCAGAGGAGCATGGGGAAGCAAAGCATAGTAATTATGCACAATACTAAGTATTTCCTTGGTAGTATAAGGCTACAGAATGCAATAACTAAAAGATCAAACATTTAAATTCAAACCTTTATCTCTCAGTAAGAGCTGAACGTTTCCCTGGGACTGCTCCACGAAAGCAGCTCGAGGCTGCTCTCTAGAGGTGGAAAAAAAAAAAAAAAGGAGCTTTAAGACTTTGTTGAAGCACACTTAAGCACGTCATGCAGGGCAGCAGAAGTCCTTAATGAGTCTACATAATACAAAAGCTAAAAAACGCTGTTTTCAGAATAACCGAGCACAGGCCAATAAATAGCAAACAGACCTATAACAGCATGCACGTTCACTTTTTGTTTTTTTAAACTCTAACATGAATGCTACAGCATTGCCAAACAGCATTTGCTATTCAAAGCTGGCTCTCCATTTACTTAACTTAGTCTCCCCTGTAGATTTCTTCATACAAAACAGCTGTGCCCTCTGTGCTTCCCCTCAAACTCTCTTCTCACTGGAGAGAAAGAAATTGCACATATTCTTCCTAGCCCAAAAGTTTCAGAGAAGCATAATGCCGCAATAATTTGCTTATGGGCTCAAATGAAGCTCAAGAAAGAGAAGATCAAATTCATAGAACAGAATGACAGAATCATAGAATTATCTCACTTGAAAAAGACCTTCAAGATCACTAAGCCCAACCATCCACCTGACCTACCAAGTCCAATCACTAAATCACATCCCTCGGTGCCAAGCACACTCATCTCCTACATATCCACCACTTCCCTGGGCAGCCCATTCCAGTGCTTGGCTGCCCTCTCCATGAAAAAACCTTCTTGGCACAATGAAGTTGCACTAGCAGGAATTCATATATTACACTTGTTTTCCTTGGCTGTACAAAATGCAAACGCTGACCTTTGCAAGATTAAGGTGTCACAATTTACTCCAGCAGTAATTCTTGCAGTGACATTACAGAAAGGGCAGGAGTTGATTCACTTGTACTAAAGCACCACTAAAAAGATCCCATCCCCACCAAGTGAAGGGTGCTGCCATTTGCTTATGACTCATCTCACATACTGTGTCCTAAAGATATGAAAGTTAGTGTAAGATAAACTGTGCACTATACAGTATCTGCGTGGAGGCAAATACCAAGCTGCTGGCAAATGTTAGCCTTGTACACTAAGAATCAAACCTGTTAGGTGGAAGACAAACTGCCTTTATTGACATAAGAGATGTGCAGAATTCAAGCATCCTTTCCACAGTGTGAATTCTACTAAAGCAAAGTCAAACCAAATTCATGTACCAGGCATCTGATTACCTTCTCACCACTTCTGTGTCTGGACCAGTCCCTGTGGGCCATGGTTTTCTGCATCTAATAGTTAAGCAGGACAGAGATGCATTCATCTTTCAAAAAGCTTTCAAAAATCAAAAGTATCCCTACGAGCATTAACACGGAGGTTTAAAAGCAGAGTGTTTTAACATACTGCTATATTAAAAAGAAAACAAAACTGCACCGAACCAAAGAGCTGGCATCTGCTGGTCACCCTGGTTTGCTGTGTGTAGCAGCTGTAGTCCTTAAACCAAATGCAATCCCAGAATGAGATTCCTGAATATTGCAGGAGCACTCACACGCCTGTCTCTGCTCAAGAAAAATTAGAACAATTAAGACCATCTTTAACATAAAAAAAAAAAAAAAAAAAAAAACAGTAATTCAACATGTCACCATACTGCCTATGTCTGTCACCTCACCTGATACAAAACCTCTTTTGAATGCCTATTTACTGTTTGCCCTTCTAGGATACAGAAGAACAGGAATTCCTCTCTGTGCCTGGGAGCTGTAGCCATCTTGTGCAGGATTTCCCTCCCTGCTAGTTGACCACCAGCCTCCTGGTTGTTTCTTCCCAGATGCACAGCTTTAGGCTTCTGTCTGCTGAACGTCACACGGTTCTCATCAGCCTATTCCTCTTCCACTGTGACGAGGTCGCCGTGAATGGGAGCCATGGGGTCTGTCAGCTACTCCTCCCAGTTGTACGTCATCAGAAAACTTGCTAAGGGTGCACTCTGTCCTGACTGGGTGCCCCTGTACTGACCCGAGGGCACACCACCGCTGGTACCCACCTGGATGGCCTTCATGCCATGGATTACACCACTCTGACCTGTCCCCTCACCTAGCTTGCATGTTCTCACTGTCCAGTTCTCCCTAACATCCGTATTTCCTCCTCTTCCACCCAGCTCTCTACTTCTCTCCAGTCCAGGTAATGCTAGAACTCACTGAAGGTATTGTTTTCTAATACAGCTTCATTGCTACAACCTATTTGTGAGTCTGTAAAAGCTAACCATCAACATTTCAAGATTCTTATTAAAAGTTTGGTGCGTTGCTATTTTGGATACCTCTGCTGTGCAGCAGCTGTCTCTCCTTCTCAGATTTCAACTATTTCCAGCCATGTAAATGGTAAAAATCCACATGTGCCTGCTTTCCCTATTAGGCCATCAATCACCTGTTGTTACTTATTATAGTACAAATCAAATTTCCATACCACTCACATTCCAGAGAAGACCATACTCTTCATTTCTTCCACAAATTCCTTTTTACCTTAATTTTAATCACTTGGCATGCTTCTCAGAAATGAAGTTTTCAATTTTTATACACTTTAAACCTTGTTCTATTTGCCACAGTTATTTTAACAACTGCAGAAATACATTAAACCAAATCAAAAGGAGATTCTTATTGTAGCATTTTCTTATAAGTTAAATCTAATACAGACCACCTCCCGTTCCTGTACCCAAATTATCCTTCTTCACCCCTAGGAAGGCCCAACATTATCAGACATCTGTTATTCTAAGGCTGGCCCTCCTCACAACTCCTCACAAACAAAATCAACCACTGCAGCCCTAAATAACTCCAGCCCAGACACACCACTGAAAGGAAGTTCACAGCAGCCACTTCCCATCTCAGTCCTAAGTCAGTTTTAAAGGGTACTGCAGTTGTTATTATATATTTAGCAACTGAAATATGGACTATGTTAATAGCAGGTATGACAATTGGTACTAAAACCCCTCTCTATGAATACACTAAATGGCAGCTGTAACATGTATTGTATGGTAGGAAGGATGTCACAACAAGAAAAAAAAAAACATATTAGTATTGGTTGTTAGCACCCCACCTTACCTTCACTTGTGGAAGAATCATCTCAAATCCTGAGAGTCACGAAGATATAAATAAGACAAACATTCATATACAGGTCTGGTGAGCAGTCACCACACTTGCATATTTTTGCCCAGTAAAAGAAATACCTACAACTCTTAACAGTATTTGTGTTTCAGCCAATGGCATTTTTGTGCCAATGCAGGCAGGATGCAGCACTGGATTTAAGCCATAACACATCACCTCGGTTCAGACACAGCCAACTGCAATTAGATGTTGCACAACAAAGTGACACATTTGCACACATATGTTTATTTTTTCCTGTGTGCTTACAGTGCTTCAATTGTAATTTTACAACATTCAGAAAGCACAATTTCATACCAATCTTACATACTTTACATCACAGTTCAACAATGTTAACACGTGTATCTACTAAATCAAACAAACAAAATGGCCATAAACATTTACACTATTCTTCTGTAAACAATTTTTTTAATAAACAGTGGGGAATGGAATTAACACAGATCACGTATGAAAGAGGAATGACCTTTCCCTTAAATAAAGCACTCTGTTTATAAATACTTCAATTCTCTCAATATACATTTACAGACGTTTATTTAAAAGCAGGTTACTACACTTTCCTTTAAAAAGAAAATGTCTATAGATGGACCACTGCGCTTAAAATTCACCTAACATAAGAAGCAAGCATATGGTTAGTAGAGTGTTAAAGGTATTACTTCAACCTCACTTCTGTTTGTTCACACCAACACAGGATTGTCACGTTAGGGAATTTTTACTTGAATTCCAGTAAATTGCAATCGATCTTGTAGTACACATACGGGTAATACTCCTGCTGGCTGAGGTTTAGGCCTGGAATATCCATAGTTGCCTGCAAATAAGTTTTGAAGCTGGTTAGATTCGTACAACTTGGGCTCCTACTCAGAAATTGATATAAACATTCAGATGTTTGAGAAGGCAATCAGTCTTCAAGCTTAAACATTCACTTGAAAATGGGAAATTAGGTAACAAACGAGTTATGACTTTGAGAAAATGAACCAAAACTTTAACATCAACTTTGCATCAATAATTCACACCCATTTCGTTAGTAAACACACTGCCACTAAAAGGAAGGGAAAGGACTCCAATTATGTTCTACTACTCCTGAACTCAGCCAGCGCACACAAATAATGTTACAGGGTACTGATCCAAGAAGCTACACGAAGCTTAGCAACTCTCACTTTAATCATCCCACATTTCCTTCTCCACCAAAATGTCTCGAAATATTTTGGAAAAAACACTAAATATAACTAAAAGATTTCCTTTGTAATTGAACTCACTATGTGATAATTTTTACTCATTTTTTAACTATGAAAAGCACTGCTTTTCAATATAAAATTGAAGCAGTACAATAAGTCTCCCAACACACCAGTTTTAAACATGAATATAAGACATGAAAGTGGAACAGATGACTCCATCTGCACAATTTGTATTTCGTTAGCAGAAAAGAACAATGACACGAGCTTAAAAATACAAATTAGCAACTAAAGAAAACTTCACTTCATTATTTTAAGACCACTGTTACCTGAGGCAATGGATAATTTAAATATTTCTTAGAGGGTCAAAAACAAGATAGGAAACGCATTCAAGTTTCTAAGCCTAATTTCAGATCAAAACTCTCTTTAATTCTTTGAGGATGTGAATAAGTATCCATTCTGCAAGACATCCTTCCATTGGTAGCAAGAAAGAATGCAGTAAGAAGTAAAACAGAACTACACCAGACAGCTCTTCAAACACATTGGTTGCAACTTCACATACCATCTCCTTCGCAGAAGTGTAACATAGAAGCTGCATTTTTATATGGAGACAGTTTTTTCTACCACAGAAAAAAATACAAATGAAGAGATGCAGCTTTTTAAGAAGCTAGTAAGCTTTTTTTTTCGCTTAATCACAATAAACCTAAGAGAAACAATTACAAAAGCACTTACATCAATGATAGCTGCTGCACTGCTGTCAAGATGTTTATATAAGTCATACAAAACCTCCCTCAGTTTCTTCATTGTTTTCTTATTAGGCTGAAGCAGCATTGCTTGGAAGTTCACCGGCAAACCATACCTGGAGAATTTAAGCAAACAAGAGATGAAATAAGCTCTCTTCTATGAAATGTATTTGATATTGAGAAAGAATCCCTCTGCTGATGAGGAAAGTCCACTCATTTCTATTTCTGCAAAATCACTGTTTGCATCGCACATAGTAACACATGAAGCAGAACTTCTTTCTTCAAGCTTAAAATAACAAAACACCTTTTAAAATCCAAGTGTTTACAAAATTCTCAGAACATTACCTGAAGTTTCAAACACTTCCATTCATTTACTAGCAAGACTACCTTTACACCACTAGGTGGAGCATCCAGTTTCTATTCCAGCCACCTTTCCAGATGTGCAGAAATACCTGCCAATATTCAAACTAAGTCAAACTGCCTTCTTTACTTTCAGATTGCCTTCAAAACAAGCCTGCAGCAGCTATGAAAAACAAATCAGATTGCAGGTTTGCAAGATTGCAAGGCCTTTTCTGAAGGCACCCTTGACAACAACTCTTAGCAAAACTAACTTCAAAACACCTTTTGGTTTTCTGACTGAGTTCTTTCTGCTCTGAAAAAAACCCAGGTCTGTTTGAACTACTACAGCAATGTCAACTCATTAGCTATGCTTCTGGATGGTATGAAGAAAAACAAAGAGAAATCTTACAGTTAAAATACTAAACAAGAAAACTACTGTGTACTAGCACACATTTCAAGATGTCAAACTGTACTGCTACTCAAAGCCTCAAAACTTTTTATTCTGAACTATCCACGCTACTCACTTAAACAAAAGCTATAGTAAGCTCTTTTCACAAGCAGCTCAATTAAGCAAGCTAAAAAACACAGCAGAAATGTCTTGCTACAATGGACAGACAACTCCCCTAAAGCACTGAAGGAATGAGATGAAGTTGTCTACCTCAGATGTTCCACACCTGGCAACAAGAGCTACGCCAACAGTTGTTCTTGCTGCCCTACTCCACTGTTTCCTCCTTTGTGGAAGAGTGGCATTAACAAAACTCAAGCAAGTGAAGCCAAGCTAGATGTGCTTTTCTTCCTACAATTTTTTGTTCAGGCCTGTCTCATTACCTTAGAACAGATTCAACAAAAACTCGGAGTGCTTTCACATGAATCCAAGCAATGAAAGCTTCACTGAAATTAACTTTCAGCCATCGCACCAGAGGCCCCTGTAAAAGAGAAAAAAATCCTCAGGAAAAGTTTCAGACTACTAAGGACACTTCAGCAGATACTCAATATTTGTAGTGTGACTGACGGTAGAGTTTGCTATTGACATTATGGCTCAAGGGCGATTTTGCACAAAGCAAAGATAAATTTAACAAGACTTGGTTATCTCTTCAGTACATCATCCCACTTGTTACGGCCTAACCGTACAAAGGGCCATTTTAATAATATCTGATTATTCCATTCAAATGTTTGCCCATTTTCAGATTTCACATATTTTTAGCTGCAATACCAACTCTTGGTTCAGCACCGTTATCCCTGAAAAGATTAACCAGGTGGCAGGCTGACCTGATGTGTCATCCCTGCAATGCTCTCTCACAATCACAAGCTCATGAAATCGCGATGTAGCAATAACAAGTCCCAGACATCTTAGGTTTCTGCAATGACTGGCCTGCACAGACTTACAAACTGTTTCTTCTTGTCGGTTGACAGTCTGTTCATTTCTTCTTTATCGGCTTTCATCTCTTCTTCATTATACTGGAAGTCACGGACCAGAAATCTGCATTTGGAAGTGAATACAATCAGAAGTAGCTATCCAGAGATGCTTCAAAGCACAAGAGAACACATAAAAATAAGACTCACTTGTATTCTCTGGCTTTATGCTTGAAGTCGTCCACTGCCTTCCTGAACAAGGTGACGTTACAAAGGTAACTGTCCTGATCCTCAAAGAGTACACTATAGAAAAATGAAGTTAGAATTAAGGCTCAAGTCATTAAAGACCTGAAATACAATGGCTTAAGTTGTACTTTATTGCTACTTAGACCGGAACATAATTGTAAATAGTCACATGGGATGAGTTCCCAAATTAAACACCCTCTACAGAAAGTAACAAGAGCTTTAGCAACCATTATTAATTATTTCCTTTGTAAAGAGTGACACTTTACCACACAGAAGCACTTCATATGCCTAGGGATTGGTTCAAATTAATATGCTTAGGGATTGGTTCAAATTAAAATCATTTTACTCTAAAAGGAAGTAGATTTGACTTAATACTGAAAAGTTTAGACTACAGAATTCTTAAACATACGTTCTAAAGAAAAAGGGAATAAGGAAGCTGGTGTTAATAAGTGTTTTTTAAAGAAGATGCCTAGATTTACTATTCTATGCTTTCACAGAATCACAGAGGTTGGAAGGGACCTCAAGAGATCATCGAGTCCAATGCTACAGCAGGTACCCCTACAACAGGTCACACAGGCAGGTATCCAGATGGGTCTTGAATATCTCCATAGAATAAGACTCCACAACCTCTCCAGGCAGCCTGTTCCAACACTCTTACCATAAAGAAGTTCTTCTGTGTGTTTGTATGGAACTTCTTATGTTGAAGTTTTACATCACTGCTCCTTGTCCTACTAACACGTACCACTGACAAGAGCCTGGCCTCATCCGTTCATCTCCCACCTCTCTTCAGACATTTATAAACGTTTACCAGATCCTCTCTCAATCTTCTTTTCCCCAGGCTGAACAGACCGAGGTTACTCTGCCTTTCTTTACATGGGAGATGCTCCAGGTCCTCTGCCGTCTTTGTGGCCCTCTGCTGGACTCCTCTTAGAACATCTCTTGCCTTTTTTGAACTGGGGAACCCAAAACTAGATACAGGTAGTCTAAATGTGGCCTCACCAGGGCAGAGTGGAAGGGGAGGATCACCTCCCTTGACCTGCTAGCCATGCTCCTTTTACTGTGCCCCTAGGTACCATTGGCATTCTTGGCCACAGAGGCACACGGCGGCCTCACGGTCAACCTGTTGTCAACGAGAACAATCAGGTCCTTTTCAAAAGAGCTCCTCTCCAGCAGGTCAGCCCATAACCTGTATTGATGCGTACAGTTGTTCCTTCTCAGGTGCAAGACTCTACACTTGTTCTTATTCAACTTCATCAGGTTTCTCCCTGCTGCAAAGGACCTGGGGGGTACTGATGGATGGAAAGCTGGACATGAGGAAACTGTGTGCCCCCGCAGCCCAGAAAGTCAACCATATCCTGGATGGCATCCAAAGCAGCACAGCTAGCAGGTGGAGGGAGGTGATCCTGCCTCTCTACTCTGCACTGCTGAGACCTCACCTGGAGTACTGCATCCGGATGTGGAGCCCTCAGTACAGGAGTGTGCATCCAGAGGAGGGTTACAAAAATGATCCAAGGGATGGAGCACATCTCCTACAAGGGCAGGCTGAGAGAGCTGGGGCTGTTCATCCCAGAGAAGACTCCAAGTTGAGCTGACAGCAGCACTTCAGTATCTAAAGGGGAGCTACAGGAAAGAAGAAGGCTGGGTGATAGGACCACTGCCACAAGGGTCTGTGGCGACGGAACAAGGGGAAATGGCTTCAAGCTTAAAGAGGGGAGATTCACGTTGGAAATAAGGAAAAAGCCTTTTACAGTGAGGATGGTGAGGCCTGAGAACAGGTTGCCCAGAGATGTGGATGCCACATCCCTGGAGACTTTCAAGACCAGTCTGGACCAGGCTCTTAGCAACATTACCTAGCTGTAGGTCTCTGTTCATTGCAGATGACCTTTAAAGGTCCCTTCCAACTCTAAGGATCCTATCAACTCTCCAGTCTGTCCAGATCAATATAATAATGCTTTTTTTGAGAGTTCACTTTGAGAAGAATGTTTGAGGAAACTGTTCTTCAGTGCTGTACTGCTTGTAGTGCTGTACAAGCATTATACAATGATTTAATCTCTTCTTAATACAACTCTAGGTGATGGTTTCTCAGTAATTAATTTAGAATCATCAGCAGATCTCCTACTAGGCTGACACTGATCTAACCCAAACATGAAACCTGGCACAGAGCTGGTAACATCAGATCTGCCTGATCAAAACCCCAATCAGTCAGTTCAAATTAACACAGCAATGCTTTCTCCTATAATTTGACTGTATTTTTCACATAGTAATAAGTTTGTGAAAGTTGCTTAACAGCATTAACCCAATCCTGGCTTTAGTTTTTTCCATTATGCACAACAGTCTGGCAGTGGGGACCCTCGCTAACCCACAAGAAGTGACTTGTTACTATGCACAGAGGACCAAAGTCTACATCTCTGGCTCTTGATTTTTTTTAGCAGTTTTCAAAGTGTATCAAAATATGCCTGACCTGAACTAGATTAACTCACCCTTCCCGCATAAGTGAGGAGTTTGGTAGCTCATCAACCCTAAAGGGAGACAGATTTTAAAACTTTTTCTTCAACCACAACACAGTCAAGCCTGATTTACTCAGATCAAGCTGTGTAGCTAGACATTTTGACAAGTTTTAGACTAACCAGAGTCACTACAGATAAAGATCACCATGTAAAATACAAGCACACGAGATTTTGCATTGAGAACTTACTTGCTGGAACGTGGAACAACCATCTCTGCTAACGTTTCATATTGCTTAACCCAGTCGTTATAATTTACCCTAGAAAATACACAGGTTATGATTATTATTCTAGAAAAAATCCAAATTGAAAAAGTTTTTCAAAACAAATTTAATCATTACATCTTCCAACCCAGCTGTAGGCTGTCACAAATACACAACAGTTTCCCCCTTACAATTCTTACAATTATTGCTAAATAAGCTACACCGAAAAAAGGGAGAAATATTTTACTTTCAGTTTTTGTATAAATTGACAAGCATGTGATTGTTTTAAAATCAAGGAGCAATGAAATCAATCATCCTTCAGCATAAATCTCAGAGGATCAAATGGACTTAATTGTCAAGGTTTATCAAACTTTAACTCAGAAGAGCGTAGTTGTGTACAAAGGGAATCCTCCTTCTGCAATTACAAATGGGTTCACCAGAGCACTGCATACTCTGGAGAATTTGGAAATCTCTGCCCTTCTGTAGCTAGTGGTGAAGGGATCACATCCTTTTAACACCACAAACAAGTCAAAGGTAAAAGAAAAATAACTGACAAGGTAAACCAACCGTCAGTTCTCTGCAAAACTACTGGACCTGTTTTGCCATTGGAGTTTCACAAGTGAGAGACTACTAGCTCATGTGATGAACAGCCCTAGATGCTGTCTTTACAAGTTAGAAATTCCCCTTGTTCCCAGCTCCAGGAAGACAGTCTAGCACTGCAAAGACAAAAGAACTGGCTGCCCAGAGCACAGCTATTTTCTCGTTTCACAAGTTTTTAAAGATATATGTATTACCACTTTGCCTTGGATAATTTTTTTTCCTGTTATTTCAGATCTACTGTCATTTTGGATTAGGAACAACCTGTTCCCAGAAAACCTTAGACGTTACATAAGTTTTTACCAATGCAATCCTGTTTATGTAGTAAGTACAAAAGCAGTCCTACCAACCTGAAAGAGCACAGAGTAAAGTTGCAAAGGGTTCACTTGGTTCATTACGTGGTGAAAGCCAGCGTAGAGCTAATCTGGATAATTCAATCATTAAGCCATCTCACAGAAAAGAACTCATGTTTTTACTCTGTAATTATTTCATAAGGATATCTTCCACAGCATGAATAGCCATAGCTAACGGCAGATAAGAAACAGAAGTATGATCTGCAGTTTCTTAAAATAAAATCATGAGAACCCAGCATTCCTATGAACAATGGAATACATGCATGTGGGCTCATCTGCTACAGGCATCCAATTGTTTTCCTAAGTAGACCCAGGAAGACACAAAGCAATTCCAGGCATCCTCTCTTACAGTATTATATAGCTGAGGGATCTGTTGCTTGATTAAAATTTATTATTTTCTTCTGTTCTTCAGTTAAACAAACTTACTTTGGTACAATCACTAATAACGTGACCAAATATTCTGAGTCAAGTACAAAGTCCTCTTTCTTTACAATATCAGCAAGACTTCTGGTTAGCAAGCTTCCCCTGTACAGAAATAAAGACAACCACAGTAAATGCATGTTTGAAAACTGAGCTGGTATTCACAATAGTTTCTGGTGTCTGGTAATATACACATTTTCCAAAAATATTTCACTTAAGCAATCATTATTAGCAGAACAAAGGAAAAGTTTCTATATGAACATTATAGCTCACTGCCTAAAGTCACTGGAAGTTTTTTGTTTGTTTAGATCAGTAGCTCCACTGCTGTACGGCATTTCTATATTCCAAACACCGCACAGAAGTAGGAAGCCAAATTCTCTTTTAAAGAGGGATTTAAAACCACAAGAACCATCAATTCTCTATGAAATTTGCTATATGGGGCTTCAGAGTTACAACTAAGCTGCTGCAGACCTACACTCATAACCTCAGTGAAGATTTAAAGCAGTGGCATATTGCCCTGTTCACTAAGGAATAAGAACCTACACAGACATTATGAGACTTAGCTGACAAATTACTATGGCTCAAGAAGCATTTATAGCTCAATCATAAAACAGTCATTAACAATAATGGCAGTGCTAAGTCAAATTAATCCACCATTCTTAGAACTACTGTATCTTGACTGTATTTGAATAATCACATGTACCTGACAGCAGCATGCAGCTCTTTTTATTGCATTCTTGCATTTATGCAACACCTGCCCCTCTGCTTGTTAATTCTGATGGAAGAAACCCACTGACATTGAGATGCTTACAGCAAGAACTGGAGTAAGGGGAAAGTCTTCCTTGTTCAGCTAGACATGAATACAGCAGTGCAACACACCACTTTAACAGCGAACTTCTCCCAAAGGCATCAGCAATTTATACTTACTTTTTGGATATTTCACAAGCACTTGCCAATCACAAGTGAGCTGTTACCAGCAAGTCAGCTGGTAATAAATACTGGTTCTATGACAGCCATTGTTCAAGATTGACAAACGCCTCAAAAACACATTAACAACCTCTTCACACATCAGCAACAAACAACAGATACGACTTACGCATTCTTTCTTTCCAAATTCTGAAGGTTCCCTTTTAGATTATTGTACGCCGAGGCTCTTGCTTTAAGATCATTGTCAATCTGGTTTACTCCCTTTAAGATTAAGTAAAAAAGTAACTCAGGAAATGATTTTTTAAATAACAATTTCTTAATTTTAAAACATAGATCCTTTATCTGCCAGAAAGAGCTCGATGAAAAACACACACAAGATAAAATGCTTATTTCTCTAGAGCTTCACTTGAAACCCAGGATATTTTAGGTTATAACATCTATAAAAGAAAATGAGCCAACAGTAAGAATTACACATCCTCTTCTGGATTAGTAGTGTCAACTGGACATGCTACTGCTCCCAGCTGATCAGTACTCCACTACTTACTGTGTTGCCACCCTCAAGCTCAGCAGACAGAGCATTTAAGATCACCTTCACAGTGTAACACAAATTTACTGGCAAACGCTGAACATCATTTCCTTCCTCTGCTTCCTCTATTCTTACACTTTTCTCCCGCTAGAGTTTTAATAACATGAACAACAGTACAGTCTTATGTGTAGGAAAGCAAGAATTAAGTGACACAAAGCATTACTGCTTCACATCACCTACCACTTAAGAGACTGTATCTGCTCAGTACATGTTTTCACTTGTACTTCTCTTTGAGAAGGACAGCATTGTTCATTTGGAAAGACAGAGCATCAACAAAATATTTCACATACCTGACTCCCAGTGGCCACTACTATTTACAGCTTTAAATGTTGCCCCATTTTCCCCCAATCATTTATTTCCCATTTTCCGTATTTTTCAAAGGAATATACAACACATCCTATCATCACTTCCCTTCATGAACTTCTATGTTGCAATTTTACATATTGGCATTGGCTTACAGACATAAAGGAAAGTCTGTTTTACAGATACTTTCTACATTTAATAAGAGCTTATATACTTTGGAATGCCTGAAGCTGCCCAGGTCCAGCTTCAGGGTAGACAGATAAACAGTATTTCAGACAAACCCAATTTACTTCAAACATTTGTCTAAGCAAGTACTACTGGCCCAGCTGGGTAATTTGGCAGCAAGTTGAAGAACAAAACAAATTAAGCAGTAAGTAGTTTGTAAGCATGCAGTCATACTTCAATCAGCACCTACCCTACGCAGTAAAATATTTCAAGTTCACTTAGTGAACAGTTGGCTAACTGTAAGAACTTGGAGCAGTACTGCCTTGGCTTCACACCACTGCCTCCTCCCTCCTCCACAGTACATAGGTACAAGCGTATGAGAAGTGCTAGGGGCATGCATCTGAGCACAAAGCTAAGAGCCTCTCCTTTTATTTGCACCCAGACTGCTGACAAAACATCTGCCTGCATACAGCACTTCGGCATACTACAAACAGCACTTCAACTTGGGGACTCAAACTTCATTTCTACAAAACAGACCTCTTAAAAGTATGTCACTTTGTTACATAGCAACCTTGTTTATGGTAACACAGGTTCACTCGTCTGCACCAGGAAGAAGCTGTCAAAGCATCAACACCCTGGCAGTTTCATTCAACAACAGGTGAACAGGTTGCACCTCTGCAGATATACAGCAATGCTTTAGACAAAATACTCTGAAATAAGAGAGCTTGTGCTTTAAACATACCAGCTACTTACAGCTACTTATATCCTTTGACTGATGTCACTTTTAACGACGTGTGAGGAACATTCTGGCAGCCATTACAAAGCACATCTCTTCATGACAACTTTTTTATACCACAAGAAACAGCACTAACATGTTCACAGCTAGAAGCCAGCATTAGGGAAAAAGCATCAGATACTATGAAGCATGAAGCAGGTGCATTTGGATATCTTCCCAGGCTGGCAGCCTCCCCCTTTCGCTTTTCAACAATCAAAACTTTCAACAACTGTTGAAAGCACATTGCTTAATGACAAATCAAAAACAGCTGATACCAAACTTCTTTATCAAGCAGTTCCATTCATTACTTTCCAGTTGTCAATCCTTTAACCACTCTCAGTTGTAAAGTCAGTAGCCTTTTAAAAGAAAACTTGCACTGACTGGAGTTTACCATAAAAAAGAATCAGCTTTGCCTCCTTCTCAACTACCAGAAAACACAGAGCTGCACACCTCAACATCACAGTGGGACTCTTGAAAATACACTGGAGTGTAACACTGGCAAGAGCCACATTTCAAACTTTGTCTCGCTGTAAGAATTCATAGAATCACAGAATGGCCAGGGTTGGAAGGGACCTCAAGGATGAAGAAGCTCCAACCTCCCCTTCACATGCAGGGCCACCAACCTCCCCATTTAATACTAGACCAGGCTGCCCAAGGCCCCATCCAACCTGGCCTTGGGACCGGGGCATCCACAACTCTTGGGCAGCCTGTTCCAGCACCTCACCACTCTCTCAGTAAAGAACCAGAAAGTTCACAAACACCCTTACAAATAAGAGAGGTAGGCTCACGGTGCTGCTGTAACAGTTTATCAAGGAGAGAGGTACAGAAAATCACTCAGAGAAAAAGCAACCTAAAGATGCCAATTTCAGGCTGAACTCCAGCAAATGAGCAGATGTTTTCCTCTTTCCAGATCATTCCTCTGCTCAACTCAGTGAGGTGCTCATTTAAAGTCCAGCTTCTGGAGCCCAGCTTTGTTGCAAGCAGATAATTTATCCAGCAAGCTCTAGGACACAGGAAAACATGCACTGAATCCTTGAAAATATTTCAACAAACAGTATCATCCCTTCAAGTTCTTTGTGGCTTTCTCAACCAACTTAACTGCTACAAAAAACGAGTTTCTCTTCTCCCAAGTTAAACTTCATACTTGCTCTCTCAAGTACCTGCAGTAAGGTATGAAAATGAAACACTCACTTTCAGCTCCTTGTGAAGAAGCAAGCACTCAGGTTCTTAGATAGTATCATATTTTAAATGCGTGGAATACTTTAATATGTAAATCTTAAAGTCATAATTCAGTCCTTATTCCCACCACGTAACATCACACCGCAGATGTTTTCCAGGAATCATTACATTACTGAACATAATTTCAGGTGCAAATTCATAGCAACATAGCAACAGCATCAAAGAATGTATCAAAGTTAAAGTGTTAATAATGATGAGTGAGAATGTAACTAAGACTTTATAGTGTCTGCAAAAGTTTTAAATAGTTTCAGGAAAGAAACTTGCAAAAGGAATCTGCAGTTAGTGCAAAGCATCAGCCTGCCAGAACTGACATGCAACTCCTCCCAGTTCTTGCATCCACATATCCAACACCAAAGACTCTCTCAAAGGTATCCAGAGCAGCTACTGCACTTTTATTCTTGGTTACATATCTTACCAATGCAAATATCTCCAGAGCTGTTTGAAGATCACAAAACACAGAAAAGAAACTGGAAAAACTCAGAAGATATTTAAAGCAAGAATAGCTCACAGAAAACTCTTTCACCATTCTAATGCAGTAACTTGGTACTCAAGATCTTATTATCCATGCTCACATCAAGTACAAATGAAATCTGCAACATTATGAACACTTTACCAGCATGAAGAGAAAGAAAGAAAACAACCACAACAATGAGATGAGCTTTTCTTACATTGAAGGCTTAGTTTTCACCTCACAGCTGGGCACTGTGGCTTCCAGAAGGTAAATAAACGCTGTGATTTCAATGTTAAGAGTTCACAACCTTCGATAACATCAGACAAGTGTAAAGCTAGTACAGCAAAAAATTAGATAGCAAGTGAAATAATTTGCTAGCTATTTGTTAAATTCATGGTCTTAGGAAATAAAAACAGCAGAGAGGGACAGCTTGTGGCCTTCAGTGAGCGCAGTCTCCAGTTCCTGTCCCCGTCTTGCTATTACAGGCTTGCTACTACTCTCAAAGATGAATGAAGCTGGCAAACTAGAAACAAGCTCTGAACATCACACTGTGCATCAAATAACAAAAGGTCAATTAAGCTTTATAAAACAAACGATCTTACCTTTGCAATAATTTCTGAAATATTCTTCAATGATTGCTTTATCGGATATTTGGCCATATCCCACTGGAACCTTGTTATGTATGTGACCAAGTCAACTGAAGCGATAAAGGAGGACTTTAAGACAGACAATATTGTTTACAATGATCAGCAACCTTTACGTTCCTTCAGAGACTAGTGATGACAGCCCCAAAGGATCAAAGGGCCTTGGAATGTGAATATTTCATATGCAGATCTATAATTACTTGCCATTTTGGATCCTATCATTTCTTCCATGGCAAATGACTCATAGGAAAACTTACTTCCGTGCCTAAACTAGGCTTTCAGACCATCAAAGAGAAGCAGCAGAACATATCTGGATCACCTCCTTCCCTCCCACTCCTTTTACAATGCATGTTATTGTTAACACTTTACCTCCATTAGCCAGAAGATTCTCCTGAACTTTATCTTTACTGTCTTCTAAAACGTCAGCCATATACTGCGCCACCTTCTTTACGACACTGAAAAATGAAAGATTAAGCTATAAATAAGAGGGGAAAAAAATTGCCATTTTGATTAACTCCATTCATAGAGCTGATCTGAAATTGCCTGAGAAAAGAATTAAGAGATTGGATCAAAAACAAAGTGTTAGTTGTTTTACATATTAGCTTTCCAAGAGCACAAACTGTGCTCAGTATCTCACTGAGATACACGTCAGAATTCTCTAAAAATTCTTTTCTAGTGTTGCAATTCATCAGTTCTCAACAAGGTGACATTACTTTCTGCTACACCCCAACCTTCAAGTCTGTAATTTCAAAATCTTAACTCCTCTCTCAAAATAGATTGGGAGGTACAAGCCCATAACTAACAAAAAATTAAAGGCAACTGAGACGAGATACCAAAGGTAACTGAAGAACTACAGAGAAATTCCAGCTCTAAGCCTCATGAGATCTGAGGTACAAGACCTGCTTTCCCCACTAGAAAAGCAATGTTCACTATTGCTCACGTGCCATGCTGGCAACAACTGAGTAATCTAACATAACTTAAACACAACTACTTAATAATTCTCTCCTTGAAACAGAAGATGGCTCCACAGATCCTGGCTATGTAATTTTGTTTGCTCAACATCACTTTCAAAGGACCATTAATTCCTTCAAAATGGACAGTTTTAAGACTTAATGTTGTTTAATCACCTCTGTGGGTTAGGAACCTTCCTGAAGCCTGTAAACAGTATTCTGTTATACTAGAAGAATATGTTTTACCCAATTGCACTGTCATTTCCTGCAGCCATCAGGTTCAATTCTTAAAGTTCTCCAGGATCTGGCAATGCACAGCACTATTACAGGGGGAACCATCTTTCATCCATACATCATGTCCCATTATTCCATAAGAATTAACTTATGGATTCTTCACTCCCCCTCAAGTAAGTTACTAGAAAAAAAAGCATCTTCTATGGGGAGTCAACAAGCTAAGATTTCAGTAAGCTAAGAAGATCAACACTAAAACAAAAAAGATGAAAACAATCCATGCATCATTATGGATTGGTAAAGTGTCAACATAACTGCTCTAATATTTTGCACATTAGTAAAAATAAAATGTTACCTCTCCACAAATGCATCCAGCTTAGCCAGCTCATCTGACAGACCAACCAAAACATCCAGCGTGCCAACCTAGAAGGAAAGATCACAACGTGTTAGCACTTGTATGCAAGCCTAAAAAGAAAACCACATGACAGTAAAAGCCAAATCTCCTCAACAGGCAGCTTTGCAGAACTACAAAAAATACAGCACTCCAATATTTCAGAGTTGTTAATCTAAGAAAGTCACACTTTCTTCTGCATGCCTAAGATATCCCTAAAGTTCAGCGGCACTAGATCGAACTCGCTGTAGCCTGGCACACTGTTTTAGCATTCTAGCCTTGCAGAGCATATGAAACCAACTTTTATACTATGAATTGGCTGCATTTTCCACAAGTCTCTTGCTTCAGCATTTTATTTACTACTTTGGATCAAGTCTGAAATTTCTGTAATTGGGCATCTCTGCGCCGGAAGCAACCAGAACTTTGAACATGCACAAGATTCAATAGTTCTGCAGCAGTCTGGCCAACAAGAGTCTAAGACTTTCTGTACCCAGAGTAATGAAATATTTTTAGATTGTCTACAAGCTTTTACTTTCTTCCACTCCCCAGTGGAGAACACTTTCTTCTCAAAACTCATACAATAGTCTAGAGCAATAGATAGACTTTTTAGGGTCAGGGATGACTATTTCAGACTCAGAACAATTTAAGCAATGAAGATTACAGCACAGTAGTTAAGTATTCCATGATTTAGTTTGTTCTTACACAAACCTCAAACAGGTTTAAGATACAAAAAACCCCGTAATGCTCAAGTTTAACAGCCGAAGAGAGATTTTGTTTTGAGTTGGTCACGTTATAAGAGTTTCTTAGGACTGCTTCAAGCACAGACACATTTATTCATTCTGTTCAATAAAAATAGGACCTATCTACAAAAAGATGACTCTCAAACTCCAAAGTTTCAGCTACTCGCTTATGTTTCTTGCTAGACTGTTATTATGCAGAAATCAAATCTTCCATCTGGCAAAGATGATAGTATCTTTCAGTCTAGTATCTTTATGCCATTCACAGATCTGACTATTCATCTTAGCCCAATTCCTGTTTTCTACAGCCTTGAAGCAGAAAAGAGAACTACTTAAGCAATGTCATAACATCTTTCCCAGACTCGCCTTCTTCTGAGCTACAGCAAGAATAAGGAAGCTAATGTCTTAACTACTCATTTACAGCACAAATAAGTCCCTGAGTAATACAGCTGCTGTTCAGTGGAGACTGCTTCCAATAACAAGCATTCACTAAAGGATGTCAGTCCTAGCATACTTTTACTAGATACACAGAAGCCAGATTATGTCCCACTGTATATAAAGAATATTCTTAAAAGGGACAGAATCTGAATAATTTTAGTACATAGGAAATGCAAGAGGAGAAATGAAAACAAATGTTAATAGCCACAATGGCCACATAAGTTTTTAGTATTAATTCTTCTAAATACTGTTGGCAGCTTACAAGCTGAACGTCATCCTGACTCACCACCAAGGCACCTCACCTCCTCTGGGGAGAAGACTGACATTTGCCAAAGGCCCTCATCACCCCTTTACTAATTCATATCTAAAATAACTCAGGATGGTCTAAAAGTGAATGTTAACCTGGCAAATGGAAAATTCTCTTAAAAGAAGCAGTAAAGCATTGGGTGCTCTGGGTCCATTCCCTAGTGGAGACAGGATGAAGCATCACCCCACTTGAACCATTTCGTGTACAGATAGACAGGGGTGGCATTTTTGCCCTTCATTTTTGCTAATCTTACAGTTCTAAGAAGTTAAACTGAGCTTACCATTCTTTTTGTTCAAGAAGCATCCAGGTGTCAGGTAGACCTTTTTTCTTTAACATGCTGTCTTCCTACCCTTTCTCATCCCTGGTAATAGTAGTTAACCAAGAGAAACATGCTTTTAGAGGAACAACCCTCTTTCCTTCTTGCAGAAATAGTTGAAAAAGCGTTCTTCCTCTTCTCTGTAACATACTGGCAGGTCACACTGGAATGCTCAGCTGGACATAATCACTAATCTACCTGAAGAATGCTACTTCTGAACATAAAGACACCTGCTGCTTGATCATCTCCCTTGTTTTAAATCAACCCATTTCATCGCTTCTCAGTCAGAAAAGACAATTCAGAAGTGAAACAAATAAAAATCAAAGAAAACTCTCATCTGAACACTCAAATCACATGTCTCCATTTACACCTTAATTTCCAAAGTTAATTTTCTTCTCTGGCCAACTGCTGGCAGTAGGAGATCAAGACTGTTTTTCCTGGAAAAAAAACGTATTCTCTGAAAGAGCAGCTTGCTGAGCATTTAAAACTTAGAGTGAAGAATTTTCATCCTAGACTTCCAGATAAAAAGATAATCGATTGTCTAAATCAATTTTTTGGACCCACACATACTCCAAGAGACATCAGCTGTTTATTTTTCTAACAAGGTTCCAAGTATTCATCACCTACAGTTTTAGGAAAAAAAAAGCAAACGCACTACGAAACAAATGTACTTCCTGCACGTGATAGGGAGCTTACCTACCTTCAGGTCTGGAATATTGAACTTGGAATTAGTTGAGAGATTGTTATTTTTTGTAGTTGCTGCATGTAGTTTCTCCCATGTCTGTTGACAGGTTTTTTCCCCAGGAGCTGAAATCAGCCAAAACTCAGTCATCTCTGTGTCTCTATTGCGACGCTTCTGCTTCTCAAGACAGAGTCAAGATGCTGGCAGGAAAAAATGAGAGTTTGGGAAGGAAAGAATATCTGCCATTAGTTCCGATTTAAAGCTTTGCCTGAAGAAAAACCTCTTGTTCCACGTAACTGTAGTGCAGCCCTAGCCACCAGATGAGATTCTACTGACATTATTCACCTGGTTCCATATTCTTCTCCTGTCTTACAGAAATTCTTTCACTGTCTTACACATTTGCACAGTTGCAGTCTTTTTAAACTGCCCAACCCACACATTAAAGACTGAGTTTGCAACATTAACACCTGCAACTCCTACAAAAGATCACATGCAATCTAACTGAAAATAGACCCAGTAACCCAGTGAGCTGGGGCACCTCAGCCTAAAGAGAAGGCTTTGAGGGTATCTGATAGCTGCCTTCCAGTACGTGAAGGGAATCGATGGGAAAGCTGGGGAGGGACTATATGAAGGTGTGTAATAACAGGATGAGGGGAAATGGCTTTAACTGGAAGAGGGCAGATTTAGACCAGATATTACGAAGAAATTCTTTACTGTGAGGGCGGTGAAACAGGTTGCCAAGAGAGGCTGTGGATGTCCCTTCCAGGGAGGCTTTCAAGGCCAGACTGTATGGGGCTGTGAGCAACCCGGTCTGATGGGAGGTGTCCCTGCCTATAGCAGGGGGTTGGAACTAAATGATCTTAAAAGTCCCTTCCGGCCCAAATCATTCTGTGATTCTATGAACATATTACCCTATTATGTAGACACTCATTTCAACATGAAGGAGAGCTCTTTTACCCTTGGTACCCTTGCTCTCATCACAGATGTTCAATAAGATCATACTAATATCATCACAGAGAGTGCATGTACCAAACACAAATTATCTTACAGGGATTGCTTAGGGAAACGCTAACCGTACCAACGGGCTTCCACGGGGGTCTGCAACCAGCACTTCGGAATGGGAGAAGAGTTTTTCTTATTTTGATCACTTAGATGCATTATCCTCCCTAACACACACTAAACTTAGTGAATACAAGGCACTTCACTTATCCTCATGCTTCAATGAACACTGACCGTATAAAAAACACCACCAAGTTTACAGTCAACTTCACCCCACAAGGAGACATGGCCGCAGCTTACACGTGCACTCAAGTGTTTAATTGTTAGATTGGTTTTCGCTGGGAGTTGGTTACACCAGGGCTTGAAGAGGCTTCGGAATGAATGCTGGATAAATAAGAGGAACCAGTTCAGATGGCAGCAGCAGCAAAGCACTTGTAGAAGGCAGAAGAGCCGTAACACAGAAGCCCAAGGCTTTTGTTCAGAAAAACAGATGGAACACTGCGTTCTCAAGCTTTCCATTAAAAATATAAATACATCGTAAGGAAAATGTTTGAAGTTTCCATAGAACATGTCATCTAAGGAAACAGTTACATGTTCACCACGAGTTTGTCTCATTCATTGTGTTAGAGACTGAAAAAGAAAAACACTGTCAAAAATCTAGACGATTTTTTTTCTGGATGTTAACCAATCCACTGCAAAGAATGATCTCTTCAATTAGTGTTTTGGCCTTTTAAAGACGGTTTTCAAAGATTAACCATTTCAATTTCAAATCAAGACAAATGTACTACAAAGTTAAAAACACCTGACAAACTTTGGCAAATCTTTTCCCTTGCTTAAAAAACAAGAACAAGAGCACTTCATAATTCTTTAATACCTGAAGGGAAAATGAATTGATCTTGACTGCTGAGATGAACAACTGTGGCAAGTGGAGCAGCTATTGCTCCCAGTAACCACAGAGCTGGGTAATAATGCTTCTCCTCTGCAGGACTGCTGTTCCTGAAGCACTGCTCCACTTCTAACAGCCCATTCCCCATCCCAGCCACCTCAGCAGAGTAGAGGATTATCTGACGTGGGTGAAAGACTGACAGCTTGGCACTATTCCAGTCAGTTACACAGACTAGTCTGAACAGTGGGGCTTTTTTACGGGGCCAGATATATTTTCAAATAGACACGAGGCAGAGAAGCTTCATAGAATTTTATGTGCTTGCTCCCATATTTGCTCAACATAAGGAAAATGGAATTTGCAATCAGAACTAGGGAACAACAAACAAGAACTGGAAAAAGGAGAAGTGCTGTTACACTTAAAGAGCACCAGAGAATAAAGCAGGAAATACCAAGTGTTCAGAGCATGCAAGAATGTAGACAGCTTTATTTTAATTTTAAGTAAATTACTATTTTACTCCTTAGAACTGCAAATAATGGTGTATATGTATACATTTTATATATATATTTACAGACATACATAAAGCCTTCCTTGAGATCCACCGCTGTAGTGAATTTATTCTCTCTTTAGGTCAGTTGGAATCTGCGAACTGGAAGCCTCGAGATCATTCCGGTCAAAGTTTACCAAACTTGTCTGCTTTCATGTTCTGGAACAACAATCCCAGAGGAAAGCCAAGAATCCAGCAAGTACAAAACTGAGAAACAGCAGTAAGAGCCAATGAGAACTTGGGCTTACAACTTGTACCTCCATGAGTGGCACTGCTCTGTGACATACCACTGAGTGCAAGCTGTCATAGCACTGTCTCACCTAATTACTGTCAGCTATTTTTGCTATTCCTATTATTTCTGAGGCACACTCATAAAAAGCAGAAACATTTATAAATAGATAACCTCATTCCTAGATGGAACTGTCCACCGCACAAATCTATCAGCTTAGACCATTCAATGCACCAACACATTTAATCAAACTTTCAAATCTTCTTAACACTGTTATTTCAGTACTACAGCCACTGTGATTCTAAGCCGGTAGGAATCACAGTCCTAATTCTGCTGAGCACCAATAAAACTACCTGTCAAGAAATGAAAGACTTTTTGAGATGTCACTCTATCTTCTGGCCAACTTAGCAAGAAGTGTTTGCTATACAGCTGGGGAAAAAAAAAAAAAAAAAAGTCTTAACACATTAAGTCAGAAACATAAGAAAGAAAATTTAAGCAAAAATTTCTCTATAGACCACAATGAACTTTCAAAAGTTGGACTTAAATGGAAGTTCTGAGAACAGATTCTGGAGTTTCAGCTTTATCACAGAATGTCTGGGGATGGAAGGGATCTTAAAGTCCATCCTGTTCCAGCTCCCTTCTGTTGCCAGTCCCCAACTCAGGCTGCCCACGGCCCAGCCCAACCTAACCTTGAACACCTTCAGGCATGGGGCATCCACAGCTTCTCTGGGCAGCTGTGCCAGCGTCTCATCTCCCTCTGAGTAAAGAATTTCTGCCTAACATCTAAAGTAAATCTCCCCTCTCTTAGTTTGCACAGGACTGAGCTGGTGACAGCAGTTCTTATAATACTAGTAGGTCATGAAATTCCTACTCCCATAACGATCACCTGGAGTGTTGGTATCTTAAAAGTTCATGAAAATAAAGTAACCCTATCTTGCAGTAACCACTGTAACCATCAGTAATATTGACCTGACCTCACCTTGCTTAGCATTCACAAAGAACGCAGCTCTCACCTGTAAGGCCATAATACCACAAATCCACAAGAACATACTTCTCTCAATTCAGATTTACAGCACTCTTTGAATTCCTTGATGCCTCCACCTAACCATGCCTGCAGCAGAACTCTGATGGGCAATAAAGCCTTCCATACGCCACCGTAAAGAGGCCCAGGTAACATAACCACGCTGTCATGTGCTGTGCCTGCCAAATAAGCACAGCTCATCTCTAAAATACTCTTGAAGTACTCCTTTCCCCTTAAGTTTTCTTCCACAGTATCAGTTTTGAGCCCCAGCTGCTATATCCAGCTGATGTCAGCTACTGAAGCATTTTTAATGTTTCTCATGTTGCTACTTGTAATTGAGATTGTTTAATTTCTGTTCGGAATGGGTTTCCAAAGAAAAGTGGCTCCAACGTCAGCAACAAAGCCCCTGAACGCACACCTCAACTATGGGAACACACAGGCCATGTCAGAACAGAATTCGCGCTGCGTTTCTCAAGAACGATGCAGGAGAGGGAAGTGAAGGCACCGTATTTCCCGTTCAGCGCAAACCTCCCTCAGCAGCGCTCAGGCCGGCCGGCAGTCCTGAGCCCCGCCACGTCGCTTCTCTGCGCCCGTTCCCAGAACTCACGGCCGACGCCCGGCGCGCGGCCCTCAGCGCCAAGCAGCACAGGCATGAGCCGCGGCGGCAGGGAAGGCTCTGAGCCGCGGTCCCTCGGTGCGAAGCGGTACAGGCAGGGGCCGCCCCAATGCCGCCCGCTCCGAAGCCCGGGTACGCAGCGCCTGCGGCCGACCCCGGGGGCGGGAGCCGCGAGCGCAACCGCCGGCGGTAGGCCGGCAGGCAGCGGGCCCGGCCGGCTTCGTCCTCCCCACCGGGCCCGGCCGCGGCTTCGGGGGCCAGAGGAAGACGACGGCGGCGACCCCGCACGGGCCCGGCCGCGGCCTCCTTCCCAGCCACCCCGCGCGGCGCTCACCCGTCACTGCTCCATCTCGCGCCGCAGCCGCGCGCCGCCCGCACAACCACCGCCTCGTCACGTGAGCCGCCGGGTCAGCTGATCTCGCCGCAGCGTCGGTCACGAGACGGAGGAGCGGGGCGGGGCGTGGAGCCGAGCTGCGGATTCGAAACCCGGCGTGGCACCGTGAGGGGGTGCGGTGGGATGGCTGGAGAGTGGGTGGGTATTGCTGTGTATGGAGGTTGCTCCAAAAGTCGTGCCTCCTATTTATTTCCACTAAAACTGTAACAAAGAGCACAGTAAGTTCTCAGCTGCGAAACACTGTATTTTATGCAACCACCACCATTAGCTAGGCATTTTCGCTAGGCAATGAAGAGGAGCTTACATGCTGTGCTTTTAAACATCTGCACCAGCAGAGGTGATCTGCTGTTGCTGTCGCCACTGCTGAAATACACTACCCACCGCCCCACTGTGCTCACATCCACTGCTTGGTCTCCATAAATGTTAGCAAGCATGAGTGAATGTCACTAGGTGCCATTTTTCCTGCATGGAGGATTTCAGTAGTACGCCTTTGTTTCATATGCACTTTCATGTCAGACGCCATTTTGGCAGATTGTTCCTCTGCTGCCATCTGTCACACAGCAACAACACCTAACAGAATATTGGCAGGAAGGTTCAGCCTCTACTGCCATAACACCAACATGAGCCTCTGTTGTTGTGGGCTGACATAATAAAAGAGGAGGCACTACTTTCAGAGCAGCCCTCTTGTGTATATGAATGCATTCCAAAGGATATGCATACCTGTATAAATGCGTATTACTGCAATTCCAGTCCTGATCAACATGCTTATCTCAGGCTTGGTGGGCAGGGTGTAACCACCTTCTCGCTGAGGCCTCTGGGGCTGTCTCATTTCTACAGGGAGAGGAGGAAAATAGAAGGAGATACAAAAAGATTGACATTTATTGACTGAAAATGTGTCTGAACTCATCCATTCTGTTTGGGAAGACCATCCTACAGTTTGGTGTCCCATTCTGTGCCCATCCCTTGGCTCTGGATAACTAGAGTCACTGTATGGCACACAGCCATGAGACCCTGCATGGGCCCAGTGCTCAGGTGCAGCCTCCAGGTGAGGCAGGGAGAGGCTGCACACTGCCAGCGAGTAACTGGGAGTGGGCTGATGCCTGCCCCTAAGTCTGGGATTGGTTGGGAAACTTGTGGGAAACGTGCATGTTGCTCAGAGTGGCCTTGACTGCCTGTGGTTGTGTGGCACTGTGCCTGTAGGACAAAGATACTCAGTTTAAAATTGTATGGTTTCATTCTTGCTGTAGCTGGCTGACTTTGTCAGATAAACTCTTGGAAAACAGTCTTGGAAAATATAAAGATAGTTTGCTGATGAAAACTATAGGATCATAGAATAGTTAAGTTGTAGAAGACCACTAAGATCATCTTGTCCAACCATCAACCCATCACCACCATACCCACTAAACCATGCCCCTCAGTGCCACATCTCCGCATTTCTGATGGTGATTCCATGGGGCAGCCTTTCTAATACCTCACCACTATTCTGGGAAGAAATTTTTCCAAATATCCAAACTGAATCTCCCCTGGTTCATCTGAGGCTGTCAGCTTTCACTCCTGGCACTGTATCCAGGAGAAGAGGTCGACTCCCACCTCACCAGGGATTACTTTCAGGCAGTTATAGAGGATAAGGGCTGCCCTGAGCCTCCTCTTCTCCAGACTGAACAATCCCAGTTCCCTCAGTTGCTCCCCATAAGACCTGTGCTCCAGACCCCTCGCACCTTCATTGCCCTTCTCTGAACACTTGTAGTGTATCATAGAATCATAGAATTGCTCAGGTTGGAAAAGACCTTAAAGATCATCGATTTCTACCACGACCTAACCATACTACCCTAACTCTAACAACTCCTCGCTAAATCATGTCCCTGAGCACCACATATGTGTACTTAATTGCTTTATTGCTTCTGTCCTACAGAAAAAAAGAACACAATATGCCTTCTGGGAGACAGTGGGAAAAGACAGCTTTAGAGAAAAACCATTGCAGTTTTATTTTGGCTCTAAAACTCCTCTTTATCACTTCACAGTGTAATTTCTAAGAAAAAAATAGCATGCTGAAGATTGCTGCAGTACTTAAGAAGTGAATTCCTTCTACTGTTTCCAACTGCTTATTATCTTAATCACAACAGTATTTGGAGAGTGTCTGTGCATGTGCAGGAGCCATGCACAAAAAGCAAGCTACTTTGGTGATTCTTTGGTTTTCATGAACCAAATTATTCTTTCCTGTTTTTTTCTTTTCCTTTTTTTTCTCAAGTATGCACAATTTAGAGCCATCCTGTAGCTGCAAATGAATAGTGGAGAACTCCCTTCCACTGGCAACACAGAGAAAGCACGGCCGTGATAACAGATACCAAAAATGTGACTTCACATAGTCCCAGCCCTATGAACTCTGTGGAGCAAATCCAGGCTCCTATTCTACAAGTGGTCTTCTTCCTTGTAAATATTTGTAGACCTAGCTGCTCCAAACTTCTTAGTCAAGTTTGAAGCATAAATGTTGTGAAACAGCTCCTAATGTGGCAAGTTAGCCTTCCATCACGTTGTTCTTCAATCACTAGAGGCTTCTAAATCTAGTCCCATCATGGAGCTGCCCGCAGCCATTCATAATATCCTAGATGTACTTAAACTGGTAGAATTTTCTTAGACATACATTTTTCACATCAGTCAAAAAAAAAAAAAAAAAAAAGCATACTCTGAAATGATATAGTAAAAAAGAAGCTCACCCACTTTAAAAGTTTGCCAATTTATTTTTAGACGTTTGAGTACCAAATTGCAGCAAGAATTATTTCTTAGTGGCTGAATTATTAACATTCATTCAGCTTTCAGTAGAAACTCTTGTGTACTTAGAAATAAGTACATTTTCTCATTATTATTCCAAGTTATTTTGTGCGAATATGGCAACATATGCCATATATTGATACTAGCTAGCAAAGGCAAGTCAATAGCTATGTTATTTTTGGAACAAGATAAGATTTTTTTTGAGTTATCTGTAGCTCTAAGATATCAGATGGAAAGTTGGCATTAACCTCTGTGAATAAACAGAATAGTCAGTGAATTACACTGTTAAGCACGGAGAAATAGCAAGCATTTCTAACCTGTACAATGGCAACAGTCTTGTTCAACATCTTCATCAGGGACCTGGATGAAGAGACAGAGTGCCCCCCACCCAGCAAGTTTGCTGCTGATCTGCAGCTGTGAGGAGTGGCTGACATGCCAGAAGGTTGTGCTGCCATTCATTGAGACCTGGACAGGTGGAGTGCTGGGTAGAGAGGAACTTGATAAAGTACGACAAGGGCAAGTGTAGAGTTCAAAGCATGGGGAGGAGTAGCCACGGGCATTGATATGGATTTAGGGGATGGCCTTCTGGAAAGGAGTTCTGTGGAGAAGGACCTGGGTACCCTGATGGATAACAGGTTGGCCCTTGTAGCCAAGGTCAGCAGTATTCTGGGGTGCATCAAGAGGAGCGTGGCCAGTACACTGAGGGAGGTGATCCCCCCTCTACTCTGCCCTGGTGAGGCCACGTCTGGATTCTTGTGTCCAATTCTGGGCTCTTCAGTACAAGATAGATGGGAACTACTGGAAAGAGTCCAGCAAAGAGCTGCAAAGAGGATGAGGAGCCTGGAGCACCTTCCTTATGAGGAAAGGCTGAGACCTGGGACTGTTCAGCCTGGAGAAGACAGACAGGGAGTCTCATCAGTGCTTATAGATATCCAGTGGGTGAGAGTCAAGTGGGTGGAGCCAGGCCCATAGGAAATCTGTAACTCTTCACTAGGAAATAAAACAACAAAAATGGAAAAAAGAATTAACACAAATCACAGAATCAATATACTAGCACCCTCAGATTAAACACAATCAGAGTGAGCTTCAGCATGCACAATGAGAAACCCAAGCCTGGCATGCACTAATTGTTAATGGTATCATGGAGAGTGCAGGAAAGGACTAATATTTAACACCAGAGATGTTGTGATATGAGTGGGTATATGGTAGATTAAACAGATATGTTCACTAATATTTTTTATAAACATACTTACCATATCATTGCTCCACGTGGCCTGACAGGGGTATTTTTATGCACACTTAGAAAGAAATAGCAAACAGTCTTTTTATAGCTGGAAAAATGTGTTTATAAAAAATTTTGTTAGTGAAAGGAGAACTGTAGTGGGTCTTTTTGTCCTCAGTTGTTTTCTGCTGTATGTTTAATGGTAATAATATCCTTGAATCATTGCAAACAAATCTCACTCTTTAATACAAATTTTTGTCAAAGACCAACTCTCCACACAGGCTAACGTTCAGTTTTCAATAACTCATCCAAATAACTCTTTTTGGTTCAGTAAAACACTTATGCACAGGCTAAACACAAGTTGACCCAAGCGTGCCAAAGGGCACACAGGGCTATTTGCAGATGAAATTACTGGACCTTTATCATCAAGAAAACTTAACCTAGGAGTTAGGCAAAAGACGGCAGGGTGGCAGTGTTGCCCTTTAGGCCTGATCTTTTACAGCTGCACACAGTGAGTGCACTTCTGAATTTGGAGAGTGAAAATAAGAACAGATGAGATGGACAGTGATGGAAATAACACTACCCAGGGCTAGAATAGCCCCACAGTGCTCATATGACCCAGAGCACATGTGCCATGCCAGGCAGCAATGGGGAGTCCCCAGCTACCAGCACTCTCATTGGAAATCCACACCTGCTATGCAGGAGCCTTGGTCAGAGAGCCCATTGCAGGCTGAGGTCAGAAGCCACTCAAGGACTCTGTCCCATAAAGCCCTGTCGTTTACATAGTGAGCCTAGGTTTCTATTCCATGTTCCCTCTCAGTGATGAATGTTTCCAAAATAAATGAAGTGAAAAAGATCATGCCTTTTGATTCTACTGCAATGATTTTGTTACTTACTTCATTTTCTCCTAGAGGTGGTGATATAAGCCCTGAAAGCATTTTAGAAAAAGCTAGGTATGAAAGCAGATTGCATTTTAATCTTTCTTGATGTTGCCTGGAGACACAAGCCTTAAGACTGAAATTTAAACCTTTGAAAATGATATTTGCAAACTGTATGTTTTCTTCAGCCAAGCTTAGTGTAGCAGACAGAGTGTTTCTTCCCTAGCAGCTTCCCTGTTTTGATCCAAGGAGATTGGGAAAGCTTCAGAGAAGCCTGGGGCCTGTGACACATTTCAGCCATGGAGCTGTGCATCTCTTCCATCTGCACACCAGGTCCGTGTCAGTCCCGCCCTCGTGTAACACGAGGCCAGGGGACGTGCCTTCTGGTCACCATGCCTGCTTCTGCAGCAGCATTCAGCTGGCCTGGCAATGCCAGCAGACCTTTGTGGGGGCACAGCGTTCAGGCAGTTACACGTCTTTCTGTGAGCAGTGTGGTTGGATGCTTTGAGATGTGTTTGAGAAACCAGAGTGGGCTGTGTAAACACCAGTGATTCCAAGTGTCACTTCACCAGTTTAATGCCTGAACCTATGATGAATCTTTACTAAATAATGTTGGGTCGGATAAATTCAGTGTCACGGAAGAGTATTTCAGTGAATTATATCTCTGTGTATTCCAAGAAATTGAAGTGCTATGTAATCACATTTTAAGAAAGATTTTAAGAATGAAGATAGAAGTGATAATGAAGCTCTACTCCCAGGTCTGTAAGCACTCATTTAAAGAAGCAGGACATCCCCCATGCATTTCAGGTGGAACCTTAGAAGCTGCTGTCCAAAGTAGAGATAATCCATGTTACCACCTGGGTGTTTTTGATAGGGAAAACAAAAACTCTGTCTCATCTCTATACAACTGACCAGAGGAATTTTTCTCCAAAAAATTATTTAAAAATTAAATAAAAATTTTTTTTAAAAATTAAAAATATTTGATTGGGGTTATAACCAAAAGTTTTGAATAAGTAAATTTAAGCACATACATTAATTTTGACCAGCTTAATGTATGTGCTTAAATTTACTTATTCAAAACTTTTGGTTATAACCCCAACCAAATATTTTCTATGTCGCACCATGGCATTGAGGAAAGGCCTTAGGGCCTAGCTTGATAAGAAAATATGGCATCGGTGACAGACTGAAGAGCGTCCCTCCTGTGCCCTTGGCTGCTGTTCCCTACCCTGCGTCACCTTCCTTCTGCCCAGAACTGCACCAGCACAAGCATCCTGCAGCCATGCATTGGACTGATGTAGCTAAAAACCAGCCCTCTTTTCCTCTGTTGTTTTTCAGTTGAATAATTTTTTCTACCTGATTTACTCAGTGGCTGTGCAAATGTGTCACTGGGAAAGACAGAGCTGGTGTGAGAATAGGAGGCTGAGAGGGCACAGGAAGATTGAGCTGTTAAACTGTATTTCCACTGACTGCCTAATCACATCCTCACAGAAATACAATTCTGTATTTGTTCACGGTTCTTGTAGTTGTATGTGCCTTATCCTAACTGTAACAATAAATTTGTTCAACAGAAAATTCATGCATCATTTGATCATCTTTACCTAAAGTCTCTGATAGAGGGCAATGTTAGCATAAATCATGGTGTGATTCCCAGTCCTGTCCTGGTTTCTCACAGCCTGTGGATGATGGCATGTTTGGCTCTTTGCAGACGTGCTGCAAAGCTCGTGTTTCACTTGGAGTTCCTGGGATCTGAAGTCTCACTTTGCCCAGCATACCTCCAAGGTAACTATGCTGACTATGTTACACTGCATATTTATTTTTAATTTGCCAAAAGGGCAGAGATTTACCTGCTAGTACTTTTAGATATTTGAGCATTTTCCCCAAGTGATCTCTCTCAGCTTTATTTTAGCCAATGGGCAGGGGGACTAAAGAAATGCTGAAATCCAGGCAGTACATGGGAAGTGCTTGATATGGGAAATACAGTAGAAATGAGCACAGTCTGTTAAAATCAGCCAGGCCTCTGTCCAAAGCACAGTCAAATCTCCAGCAGACTCGATGACCTGTGGTGTCCTTGCTTGTCTTCCTATTACTCAAGATTTCTTGGTCTTGTTCAGTAAATAGAAAGCTTGCAGGAAATGGCTCTCGCTGGACTCATTGTGATGTAACAGTGCAAATAGTTTCTTCAGTGACCAAATCATGAAAAGTGCTGTCGTTTCCTGTTTTTTGGAGCTGATGTTTCTGGACCTAAAAGCAGTAAGCATCAAAGTTTAAAGAGTTTTGTAGCACAGACTTATGGTCTCCAAAGATTTAGTTAATTCCTCCATCTCACCTTTGCTTTCTCACAGGAGTTTGTTTTTCTAGTTTGGCTATAGCAAGGGAAGAATTTAGGGGTTTTGTTCACCTAATAGCCCCACAAATCTCTATTTTTTCAATCATAGGGAAGGTGCAGGTGCAGCAGCTGCTAAGCTGCTCACTAATGGAAATGCAGAGAAATCCACAGTTATAAGCTGATTTTCAAATGAAAATGGTGCTTGGTGTAAGTATTATTATTAATTTTTTTTTTTAAGTACTTACATGGATTCCATCAATACAACTTTGCACATTGAACTTCTGCAATCTCTCAAGGCTGTCGAGGTGCCTCAGATTGGGGGATAAGACTGGGATGGCAAATGTGATCTGCAAGTGGCTTTAGTTAAGTCTTAGACATTGAAGCAAAGCCTTGTCTTCAAAATGGTGATTGGGTCTATGAGAAAGCTGTTGTCTCTGCTATGTGTTTGAAGAAATACAAATTTAAATCCTGCCACACCGAATCAGCTACACTGAACGTATGGGATAGGACTACACCCTTGGGATGCAATTTAAGCATTTTAAAACTGCAATCTGCATATGTGAAATAGGTGAATTTTAACAGCAGGGTGCCAATAAACAAACCTTCGTTCTGTCAAACCTGCTAACAGTCGCAAGACATGTCATCCCAGACCTGCTCTGTGGCAGCAGAATAACACTGTATTGATTTTTCCTATGAAAAGGGAACCTGAAACACAATCAAGCAAATGTTGTGCAATGTGAGGTAAAAGGGATTGTAAAGGTAATTGCGTGTTAGCAGCAAAGCTCAGGAGTCCTGATGTGACATCTGTTGCCAGTAAAACATTGCTTGTTGGGTACTCATTCCCTTACCAGAATGAAATGATCTGACAGAAGGCACCTGAGTTCAGTGTAGCACTCCTCACTAAAGATAAATGATCACCCAGCAGAGGCTTTTTGGATATTTCATCTTTTAGTCTATTTTAAAGGAATATGCCGGGGTTCAGACAAAGAATAAATCTTATTCTCTCTCACTCTTGGAAAGTAGAAACACAACAAATATCTTTCAGTTAATTCCATCCCCATCTTTCGCATCATTGTGCCTTCAGTTTATTTTGCAGCTGAAAGTATTCAAGGTCTTTCTTTTTACTGTCTAGTTCTGAACTGGGCTTGAATAATGTACTGGATTCTTCCATGTCAAATTCCTATGAATCACATTTCTTCTGTGAGTGGATTGACTGTTTTAGTTAAATGGCAAAAATCAGATGGGAGCTTGCTATGAATTCCCTGGGTTTGGAAAATTCAATGTGAAACATGACCTTCTTAAGATAAGGCATGTGTTAAGAACAAGATAGATTGCTAGAGCTGTTGGCATTTGTTACATGGATTTGAGACAGCTGTAAGACAAGCAGGCGCTTTTTCTTGCCTAAAGCACAACTTGGATGCCAAATAATCAAATCTGTAGACATAGTTGTGAGTTAAATGCCAGGTAATGTCTTGCACTTTGCAGCTGAGAAATGAAATACAAGTTTGAATAGTAACAAATCTTAACAGCAACAATACGTGTTTAATATGGCTTTCATTCAGAAAGCTCAGAGTGACATGTATCACTGCTTTCCCTGTTGTAGGATGGAGGATGAAGAACTGGGAGAAGGGACTGACTCCAGAGCATCCTGCAGAGCGTTCAGCCATGAGCTGCGTGCTACGATGGCCACACTGGGAGACTGACTGCCTTTTCCAGGTTGTCTTTTCACATCCACAGCAGAAATTCAGCATTGCATCTGAAATGCAGTCTCTTCGTAGGACTGTTATTTTCTACAGTGCAAAGGCTGCCTGAAAGACAGTGAAGAAGGGAAAGAGAACAGAGAAGGAAAACCTCAAGAAGGATGGAAATGATATTAGTAGCTGTGTTGCAGGTAAAATTCTGCTCCGGAATGGCATGGTCGCAAATAAAAGGAATAGCCTTCTCTTTGGCCATCATAGAAGGAAGGATAACCCAGCTGAACATTAACAGTATGGAAAACTTAGGATTTTCTCATTGAAAAAAAAGTTCCTACATGGGCTTTACACACTGTTAAGTGTTACCATGGCCTCTTGAGTAGAAATATCCTTTTCATAGATCCATTAGATATATGTAATATATGTCTCTGTCTAAACTACTTACGTGGCAAAAATCTCGCTGTTAAGACCTGGCATTTTTAAACTGGTCTGGTTAAAGTAGGGCAGGTTTTCTATTATAGGCATGCTTTAGGGCATGGAGAGGTGTGAAGAGAATCCATGGCTGCCATTATTTCTTTTGAGAATATGAATGCTTAGTGTTCATGAAAACCTAATCCTTGGCAATGGGGTCAGCTGGCTGGTATGTAGGCAGGTAAATATATGTGTATTTATCCATGCATATGCATGTATGTATATGTATATACATATGTATAAACACCACCCCAGGGCCCAGCTCCCTGCTGCCCTGACAAGGGAATTAGGAGAGCCAGGACTGGCAGAGGGAGCAGTGCATGTTGCTGTGCTTTGTGGCTCATGCTAATGTGCAAACTGCTGCACTGTCTGCTCCAAATCCTTCAAAATAATTAAAAAAAAAAAAAAAAAAAAAGCCTCAAGATTGCACCTTCACATTTTGTCCATGGCCCTTGGTTTTCCTCCTTTAATAAACATGCAGACCTCTTCCTTGTGGCGACTTGGCAGAAAAAAGCATGTGATATCACAAGCTCTCACTGTAGCTTAGCAAGTGTTGCAACACTGCGGCTGGCTTAGGCATTTGTGGAGACCTTTTGCCTTTGCAGCTCGCACATCCCCTCAGTCTTAATGTCATGCCTCCGAGCTGCAGCATTAACCCAGGCCTTCTGATCTGATAAGCACTGCTTTTTTGCAGGGAAATGGTATCTGAGTTAGATCTGGTACTGAGTGAGTCCTCTGCTGAGCCCGTGATGTGCATGAACTGCTGGATAGCTCTGCTCAGGAGGCTGTTTTTACAATTTGACTTCTTAATCCTCAGGGTAAGCTATTTTTGTGGAAATATATATATGTCTAAATACGATTTTCTGAAGTGTTTCTTAGCAGAAAGGGAGCGTGCAAGGCTAATTCAGATGGAGGGTGACCATCTCTCCAAGACCAGAAGATTCCTGCAATCCACAACAGGTATCTGTTGTTACAGGGGAGTGAGCAGCCATCCCAGAAAGCCTCCACCCCGTGCAGGGATGGGGCTTTCATTCACTGGGTTTGACATTTGGGGAATTTTCACTTTCAAGTTATTCCTGACTTTATAGAAGACATAAAACACGAGTGAGTGAGAAGCTGCTCAAAAGGAGTAACACTCTCACGGGTCTATAACAATGACAAAGGCACACCATTTTTTAAAGTGACACACATAAATGTGTCATATCAGCTGTTTTGTGGGATTAGCTGCTCGGCTTAAGGAGCCCTGTAACCTTTCCCAGAGTGTAGTCAGCAGAGGAAGGGGCAAGAAATGTCCTAATCCTGATTAGCTAAGGATTGGTATAAACCTTGACTGCTTGCAAAATTTCAAACTGTTGCAACTCTGCATGATTTCATTCATGCCATGCCCTTGCTGAGCCTCACAAAGGTTTTCCTGTTGGTAAAATGAGCTCTGTCCCATTGCTTGTAGCCAGTTCCCTCTGGGAAGCCCCTGCACAACCCTCACTTGGTGGTCACTGAAACAGCTCAAAGTTAAGTCAAGGTGTGTGATGGCTTGGAGTAATGTGAAAGAAGGAGTAGGTTGTAGAGAGAGTAGAGAAATTGCTTGCAATTTTATGGTTAATGTGGAAGATTAAGTTTCAGTTTTAGTATTCTATTCTATTCTATTCTATTCTATTCTATTCTATTCTATTCTA
>NW_024884253.1:18809506-18827415 GCF_019232065.1 Centrocercus urophasianus
TATTCTATTCTATTCTATTCTATTCTATTCTATTCTATTCTATTCTATTCTATTCTATTCCATTCCATTCCATTCCATTCCATTCCATTCCAATCCATTCCATTCCATTCCATTCCATTCCATTCCATTCTATTCTAGTTTCATTTACAACTTAGCTGGACATCTAAGCTGAGAGTGATGTGGAAACATTTATTCTGAGGGACTTTCCCCTTAAAGGCAAGCCTGCAGCATTAAAGGTCTCACAAGCTGTGCAGAGGGCTGGCAGCAGTTTCTGAGCAACAGCCAAAAATATGTTCTTGCAGCAGCATTTCCACACTAATACAACAAAATCAGCTCCGCTACATATGGAGTCAGTGAAACCATGTTTTGGCAGAACCCTGAACTCCAACTGCAAAGACGCAAGAGCAGCCATCCTTTTTGCCGTCTTATTGTTCTTTGCCTACGGCAGTGATAAAAATTGTGTCCATATGGTGAGTAGAAGCAGTCCCAATAAAAATATCCTGGGTCCTTATCCCTTCACTTTTAACTTACCCTAGACTTATTCCAATTGCTTTAAAAAGCTGATCTCTCTGCTGGCAGGTGAGCTGCATCGTGCTGAAGTTATGAGTTCAAAGGGAGGGAGAAGAGAAACCCCTGATGTTGCACTGCTGCAGTCTCTCTTTGCTGAGGGGGGAGGAGGGGGGGAAACGAATGCCATGGATATCACACTCTTTGCAGCTGGGACAGAGAAGAGGTTTCAGATGACTCGAGCAAAGGGACTACAGTTTCAGGATAGCACATGCCAGGAAGGACATTCTCTCCTACCTAGCTAATTCTGAAAATATAATGTGCAGCCGCTGGCTGATCCGGGGGAGCCTCATGCTTGCACAGTGCCTGCCTGGCGGTTGACCTAGTTGTGCATGCAGGGAGTCACACACAATAACCCATCTGTCAAGCCACTGCAGAATTCTCTCCCAAACAAGCAAACAAGAAATTAAAGGAAAGCTCCAGCCATGCTGATAAGCTTGTAGAGACACACAGGGCTTGTTTGTTCAATTTGGGATTTGTTTGGTCCTCTCCTTGAACCCAGTGAAAGGGAAGGCTGAGAACAGAGCCTGCAGGAAGACTCAGTGTCTGAGCGCCCACCCTGCTCCATGTCCTCCCATGTCTGGGAATTCCCTCTGCTGTGATCCCATCTTCCTGAGAGAGAAAGGCACTGGCTAACAGGACCAGACTTCAGGGGAAATGTGCACGGCAGTTTCTGGCCAGTTGCTCCCTGGGTAGTATGATGTCCCTAAAGGATTGTCTATAAACTTGCAGGCACTGGTCTAAATCCTTGTTATTTCCAGAAGCAAACTAACACAAGAATTGTCCTGTGCTAGCAAACACACCTTTTTTAGCCCCATGTGTTTTGGGACCATGTAGATTATTCTTAGAGTGGTGTCTTACTGAAGTGTATCTTGAGATGGCTGGAAATGGCCCCATCAGCTCTTCTTACTGAAAATAAGATCCATAGATACCCCTTCTCAGTCTGGCTGTATCTGTGAGGTGAGCACTGCACCTCCTGTGGGATGGTTGTGTGCATCATTCAGCTCAGGGATCTTCAGATGTAGAGCTGTGATCAGCCCTGAGGCACACAAAGCTGATCTGCATGCAGTATGTTCTCTTCATGAGAACGCAGATGAAGGCAGGCTGGCCTTGCTCTGTTACAGCCACATTTCTCAGGATCCCAAAGAAGATCACAGACTCTTTCTGCAACATTTGCATGAGAAATAAATGCCCTAGGGCCCATTCTTCCTACAGGAGACATCAGCATAAATGAGACTCTGCAGAAAATCTCCTTGCCACCTGCAGGACAAAGGGCCAGCACAGATCTGCTTCTTATTTGTAAGGCATTGCACTGCATGCTCAGTAATCCCCCAGACCTACTGTCCCTCCACGACCAAAGCTTTCCTCTCCTGCGACAGTGCAGTTGGGCTCTGCGCAGCAGTGCTGCCAGCAGGTCTCTGCTTGGCTCCTGTGCAGCCCCAGTGAGCTGCAGTATTCTGCTTTCCCACTTCACGCTATGTGACCACCAATGTATTAACAATCTTCTGAGAACGTCAGTGCAGCAGAGCAGTGAACATTTTAAGCTCACAGAGTCCAAGAAATGGGAAGAGGACTTCAGCTTTTCTTTTTTTTTAGCTTTTAATTGTAAGATAAATACCAAATAACATCACTCATTTACTATGCAATAGAAGTGTCATCTGTTAGAAAAGGACAAACAAAGATGCTAATATAATGCAAACTCAATCTGTGCTCCAATACTTGCTACAGCTTCTGACTGGATGTTAAAAATCTGCCACTCTGCTCTTGCCGGGTAACTGCTCTGGATTCTTAGCCAAGAGCTGGCACTGCTGAGCCAGGGTCACTCCAACAGCAAGACAAGGTCCTCCATTCAGCGGAGTGAGGAAAATCCCAAGGCATATGGGAGCAGGAGTCAAGGCAGAGCTGCTGCAGGTTTTCTGCAGTGTTTTAAAAGGGATGCTGTATTATGAAAGCTGCTCCAGAACCATTCTGTCCTATGTCATTAAGTCAGAGGCAGATGGTGGTGGTATGGCAGTAGAGATTGAACCTTCCAGACAACATTGTGCTACATGTTGTTGCTGTGTGACAGATGGCAGCAGACAGAATGGTGTCTGACATGGAAGTATGGATGAAGAAAAGAGGTCTCATTGATTAACTCCGTGCAGGAAAAAATGGCACCCACTGACATTCACTGATGCTTGGTGAACATTTATGGAGACCAAGCAGTGAATGTGAGCACAGGGAGGTGGTGCGTGGTGCGTTTCAGCAGTGGCAGCACTGACATGAAAGCCACATTCTGGATGGCCATGCACAGCTGTCATACCACAAAATGAAAAGAGTCTCAACCAGCTCATCTATATGAATCAGCTAGTGATGATGACTGTGTTGAAAAATAGTGTTTTGTAGCTGAGAATTTGCTCTACCAAACAGTGCTATTGTGTTCTTTATAGCTGTTGTGGTTTCCATGGAAATAAATAGGAGGCATTGCTTTTGGAGCAACCTACGTGTAACAGTTTGTGAACGTGGAAATCTCTCCATTTTTTATTTTTATTTTTTTTTTCCTCCTGGAAGATGTGTATTTAAAAACAAACAAACAAAAAAAGCATCCTGTTGTATGTTTTCCTTTGCAGAGTTCACGAATACAGAAGGGCCTTTTACACAAAGATCTTCCTCTGTACCACATCTAAACAGGGAGTACTTGCTGTGCTCCTGTGGGGCTTGTTCTGTGGAAGGAGGCAAATGCAAGGTTTGGGTTTCTTCCCAAGAATTCGGCAGCCGCATTGCAAATAAGATCACTACTTACATTGCCCATATTTACATAGTCTAAATATCACCCGAGAACGTCAGCTGCGAGAATCTGCGTCACAGACATTCCTTTATCTTACTTTTTGCAATGCACACGTCCAGTCACTGTAAGGTGTTCTTTGTTGCAAATCAAGCGTCAAGCGCAATTAATGCTTAAGTACAAATCTGGAAATGTTTCCAAGAAGGATTTCCATCCTGGAGTTTTTAAATTGCGTTCGCCCTGTTGTGAGCCAAAGCAAGGTTGAAATACAGAGCGGAGGACTGAACAGGCATTACCACATGGTGCTGATTGTGGTTAGCACTGCAATAGCTTTCATTACATGGATCATTTGAGAAGACAGGTAACGTGTGACTGGGCTTACCAAAATGAGTTACTTCTCCATCTATTAGTAACGTGCTGGCTTGTAGGAGATGAAGCTGGAAAATAATACCATTGTAACTGCAATTAGCAGCACACATCTGAAGAGTATCTTGAGCTTGTGCTCCTATTATATTTGGAGTTGTTATGACAAGTTTAACTGTTATGTGGCCTCCGGGGCTGAATTCTGCTTAAATAATAATGATAGTAAAATGTATTTGAAGTATTTTAATGTATTTAATTGATGTATTTTAATGTATTTGAAGCACCTATAAAATTCCTCTGCTGACTGGGGCAGCGAGGATCATCTATGCTTAACTACAAAGGTTACTACATGGAAACATTTCTTTTTCTTTTTTTCAGAAAATATTTCTCTTTCTGACTTCCACCTTACTACATGAACTGACCTATGGTTGTTTGCAGTTGTATATAGCTCATACTGCATGCTTAGGACTTCTTAACCCGAATCACTGCAAAAGAGGAATTTCAATTTTTCCAGTGTCATTAGTTCCAGCTGTAATTTCATGACCCCTCTTCTCATTCCCTGCTTCCCAGCACACACAAAGCAGAATGCAGTTCTTTGAAGCTGGTGCTCTTCTGTCCAAAGAGACCATCTTGGAATGACTGCTAATGCATGCTCTGCTTCATATTCCATCTCCCGAAATACTGCACATTGACTTTGCAGTTACTGTAGTGGATGCTAATATCATTTGCCTTGTTGTTTATGACTTAAGTGAGGCTATTTTTAATGGTGTTCTGGCATGTCAAATTGTAAGCGCATTTTTGGCAAAGAGTGCATGCAGCTCCTGGCTCTTCACACTGCTCAGTCACTTCGATCAATGCAGACACTGCCATTACAGTGACACCTACAGAACACATTAATGCAGCCTTAATTACTGATACAGCTGCTCTGCCAAGAAACAAGCTACACTGCATCATCCAGATGATTCTTTGAGGGCATTTATGCTTATTTTTTTATCCACAGCATAAAACCTCTTGACCGTTTGTAAAGTTGGCTTTCTTAATCACCGTGGACCAACTCCATACATTCCCCTCAAAATGTATTCCCCAGAGGCTTAAAAGACTTCATCTCCAGCATTGCATTGCAGAAAGCTGGATTTCTGGTCTGGCGCTTGGGTTGACTTCTTCCTTTTTTCCACCCTCCAGCTTCTTTGGAATATCAGGATTCTGATCTTCCTGCAACTCAAAGCAGTTAAATGCAATTTCAGGCAGTTTTTCTGCTTGAGGGCATAATTTCAGTTTGCTCGTTATGACAGCCTTGCAGTACAAGTTATTATCTGGCACGGGTAGGTGTATAGCTTTGTATTTTCATTGGAATCTCATTTATTCTCTGTTCTGGGAGTGCTGAAAGCTTAACATGTCATTAGTATTCTTTCTGGTCTTTTGAAAACTATCAGCTGCATCATTATAACACAAGGAAAATGGGTCTCTCTCAAGTTCCCCTCCTATTAGGGCATGCAAACTATGCAAAACCCTCATTTTTGGCCTGGGCTGAAGCAGTTGAACACAGAATCGAACATTAGTGACAACTAATTACACCGTCCGGAGCCTCAGAGCAGCAGAAGAAAACATTGCTTATCAAGGAGGATGAGCCGAGGCAGTGACCTGGTTTTCCCAAGTTGTGCACAGACGATGCTGGGAGCGGCGGCTGACAAGGAATGCTAGTGGTGTCAGGCACAGGGAGCAGCCCCGTCCTGCAGGCAGCACAGCTGCATGTGCTCCCACCAGCCCTGTGCCCAGGGGCTCCTTGGAGTGCTCTGCAAGTGTTCCCTTTGCCTTATGTGTTGCTCGTTTGCTCATTCAGAGTGCCAAGCAAATGTATGTAGATTGCTCCATAAGTAATGCCTCCTATTTATTTCCATGGAAAATACAACAGCTACAAAGAACACAATAACACTGTTTGATAGAGCAAATTCTCCGCTACAAAATATTATTTTTCAAAATAGTCACCATCATTATCTACATGCTTTTGTCAGAAATGTACAAGAGCCAGCAGGCTGGCACCAGAAGTGACCATGGCCTCCTGCTGACACATTTACTTGTGTGGGCACCAAGCAGCCTCCCTGCTGGAGGAGGTATACAGGAAGAGCAGAGCATAAGTTGTATCCATTCCTCTTCCACTGAAAGAAGAAGGCTCTGTTTGCTGGATCCTTTCCACCTGAGAAAAAAGATGGAGATGTCGCTATGCGCAATACATGGGGCTACATAGGGTTTGAATTTTGAGTGGTCCTTTGTGGTCCAGCTGGGAGCTGGACTCAATGAGCCTTGAGGGACCATTCCAACTCGGGATATTCTGTAACTTTCTGACAGGTGGGGTGACGAACACATCTTGCTGAAGTGCGTGGCTGCGCAGTGCAGCCTGCTGCCCCAGGCCTCCTGGCCCAGCCATACTTAACCTGCTAGGCCCCTTTTCTGGAGACAACAGACCTCAAGGAAATGCTGGTCAGGCCAACAGGCTGGCACGAGGCAGGCTGGTATCTGGACAATGGAAGCATTCTTCTGATCAGAATTTAGAAACCAGACAGCTTAAAAAGACAATAACAAGACAGTGCTTTGGAATAAAGGGCCCCAAACACAACAGTGTCTTAGCGGTGGTACTGCAAGAAGGATCACGTGTGCCAAATCTTCTGTTGTGTTCGCTGTTTTTATTCAAGGTGAACAGATTTATGAACACATGATATGTGTGGCAAAGAAGGATGATTTGGATGTCTATTCCATTAATTCTTCTCAAAGAAAAATGGCAAGGTGCCCTTACAAGCCCGTTTCTACTTAGTGCTTGGCAGAAGGGACAATCCATGTTTTTAAGATTTCGCAGTGACACAATATGGCATTTGGAGTGTTTTTAAGTGCTTATTTTGAATCTTTGGTAGATTTTTTGAGCTATCTGTAGGGATCACATCTTTCTAACATCTTCAATGGAACTGAACAACCAAGAAGAAAAATCCCCTACAAAATAGGGAGCAAAAACCATCGAGATCAGAAAAAGAGACAGTGGGAGTAGCAGAGATATTGAGACAAGCAAAAAGTCCCTGAGGAATTGGGAAAATGGAAGGAAGAAGAAACTTCAAGGCATTGCAGCAGAGTGTGAGACCAGCAGTATGGCTGGGGACTGCAGCCAGGCACAGCTGGGAAGAGCTGTGAGAGCAAAGGGCTTGGGGGTGGGCCAGGCAGGAGCACAGCGCCTGCATGTCACTGCATGTGGCAAATTAGAAATCTCAGTAGGCTTTCCATTGTTAGCTGTACCAGAAGACTTCCCACCATGTTGGAGATGTTATGTGTGTCCTGCTTTTGCCACCATGGAATTTCAACAGACATCCAAAGTCTGCCATTCATAAATTATCCCTAATACATTGTAGAAGTGGTATAATTTGGGCAAGCCATTTTTCCTAAGTCTAGGCCCTTATGTTTTAGGCCAGTGGATGATGGCAGCGGTTCTGCTGCTGTTTTTGGTTTTTATTTTGTAAGGCATGGCATTTGCATTCCTCAGCTGCATGAATAAGACAAGGCAAGGGTTGATGTGGAAATTCAGAACAGAGAGTAGTTGGATTAGCTCTGTGGTAAGCAGCATTGCATTTCAAGGGCTAACAATTCCTATGATCAAATAGTTGTATTTTCAGGGACTATATCCTCTCTTCATTAATTTGTAGTTGCCACGATGAAATCATGATAAATCATGATAAATCATCTCAGCAAGGGAGGACAGGGGGGAGGGTTAAGTTAGAATTGTTTGGGTTAAATATAAGAAGATCATCTTGATTTTACAAATTTCCAGGAAATGCACTGAAGAATTCTTGTCACAGACATGAAGGTCTAGTTTTACGGATTCCCTTTTTTGTCACTGTGACACCATTTGGTGGTTGTTGTTGTTCGAAGGGATGATGATGGAAACAAGGCTAATTTTCAGTAAATTTCATGAGTATTCAAATAATTCCATAGCGGCCCATGCAACAGCTGGCTCAGCATAAATGAGAGCAAGTCTTTTTAGAGGTCTTATTAACAGTTTTAAGGAGTATTATGTGAACAACACCATAAAAACATTTAAATTCAGACATTCTACTTAAGAATATACATTCATTAAGTGAATGTAAATTAAAGTTATCATGAAAAGGCAGTGTAATTAAGATTTCTGATTTGTGTAATGATGAGAAGTGTGCACTAAATTCTTAGTTTAAGAATTCTTTGTGAAAGTGATGACTTGGGCATTGACAAGGATGTAACTGTAGATGAAACTCTTTCATAGAACAAGTTTTTGGTTGTTTTTTTTTTCCAGACTTGAATTTGGAAATTATCATTTTGTCACAGTTTCCAATATATTAGATTTGTTACATGCATGAGTATGACCATTAGCTTTGTGTAATAAACAGTTTGTTGTAAGAAATAATGTAGCATATAATCAAAGCAAATAGTAGATCTAATCGCATTCAATTTATCTTTGGCCATGTCCAATCTGGTGTGGAATTTAAAAGGAAACTTTGTTCAAGAATTAAATGGAAGTCATTGAAACCAATTACACTTAAGATTGTGTTTACATGTAAAATCTGAGAAACACAATCCCTAGTTTATTATTATAACCAATCTTCTGAACCCTGCTTCTCCTATAGAAAAGGGTAAGCATTCCTTTGGCTCCTGAGGGCAAACCTGGAAAAAAAAGAAAAAAAAAAAAGAAGCCTGTAGCCCTGTTCTGTAACCAGAAAGAGATCAGGACCAAATCCAAAATGATGGAAAGACACTCTGCTTTACACAATTCTTCCCCACTAGGACAATCAGTTGTGGAACCACAGAAGCCTCCCTGGTATGGTGTTGTTACTCTACCTTGCCTCAGGCACTGTGGAAGGGGGGAAGCAAATTCTGAAATGCACAGGAAAATTATATAAAATGGAGAAGGGTATAGAAAGAAGTTGAGAAGAAGGAGAGGATGGTGGTGTTTTTTGCTAACAAAATGAATTTTCAAGGCTGTCTGCTGAGTGGCATCAAAGAGGAGCATGGAATCTCGAAAATGTTCGTGACCCAGAGAACATGTTCCTGCCACATCAATGCATTTGTGGCACTGTCAGTGCTTGCAGAAATTTCAGTGAGGCTGCATCCTTCTACTTATTTCAAAATAATCCATTGAAAACAATTTGGTGCCTTCGAATCTTTTACTCACAGGAAAATGTATTCTGCAAAGCATTCACTGTTACTTCTTACCATTTCAAGCATGAACAGAATTATCTGCCCCCTTTGCACACAGTTTTTAACAAAAAAACAAATCCTGTTCTCAGAGTTGCAGACCAGTTTTACTGGTGATTCTCATGATGGTCAGACAGATGGTCAGACCCATGGCACAGTGCTCACTGCTGTCAGCCACTGTTTGCCATCCCCAGTTCTGCAGGTCTCCACGAAGAGGGGAGCAGCAGAGCCACAGCCCCTTTGCCTGGCTCAGCGCAGCAGCTCTCAGCAGCTTGTGCCTCCTGCCCACTGTTGGCTTTGTCAAGCCTAACCCTGCTGCCTGTCTGGATCTGCTCTTAGGATCATACCTTGGGTTAGGAGTTGTTAGAAACAGGTGAGAACTCCTGGCTCGGCAATGCATCTTCTGGTTTGAGAGTGCTCACTGGGCCACACATTCTGGCTGCTAGGTATGAAAAAGAGCATCGGACACCAAACAAAAGATACCCAGATTTCACTTTTATTTCCATCTCACATCTGACCCAGGAAATTTCCTCACATTCTTGGGCAAAGTGTGGCTGAAGTCCTGAATAAGATGAATTGGCTCAGGGGACTTTAATGGCAACAAAATTAAAAAGGGATTTCTTTTCCTGATTTTGAGGACCACAGAAAGGATGAGCCTAGAAACAGAAATTACAAGCTACAGATCTTAGAGATCAGGGCCAGCCTCAAGAGAACATCAGGTACATTAACACAGCTTGCTAGAGATCCAAAAATCCAGCTTGATTGCATCCAAATAGGGACTCAAAATCTTGTTGACAGACCATATCTTTAGAAGCCCCAAGTGCTAGCAGCAGTGCTCTGACAACTCAGTGCACAAGTTGGAGCTGTGCAGCTCCTCTCCTTTCAATGTATGTGCAGATCCTGCAGGTCTTTCTGTATGCTCCTCATTGTGTTTTAGGAATAATTATCTCACATTGGTCTCTGCTGCCATACATGGCATACAAGGGTTTTCTTTTCTTTATGGAAAAAAATTCCTTTTGAGGAAGTCTGTCTTAACTTCTAATGCATGCAAAATTTCAGATGCAGAGGGCTGTGAATAGTGCCAGTCTGCTTATCTTACTCCTGCTAATATTAGTAAATCTATTCATGCAAGTAAACAAGATTCATCTTAAGTGGGTCAAATATTTTTTTGTTGAAAAGAAAACAAAGATATTCAGAGGCCTCTCAGATTGACATGAGGTCTCAAGAGATCATTCTCCCCCTCACTGCTCACAGGTCACACAGGATGGCAGAGAGGGACACTGATGAGTGCAGTGTTCCTTCAAGGCTCAGTTGGAAAACTTCCTCTCTGAAAACTGAGGGAACTCGTGCTTGACAAAATGCCCTAGCAGCCAGGGAAGCTCAGTCAAACCGCTGCATCTGCTGTCTGGAAAACACAAGAACACGTGTGTCTTTGGCAAGCTGAAAGGTGAGTGACAAGAATTACCAGCAAGCGTAGGAGTGTGAGAACACTCCTAATTGTGTAGAGCAAGGATCAAATTTGGGAAAGACTACTTATACAAAACATACAGGGCTGAGAAAAAAAAAATCTGGATGGAAAAAAATCCTTGCAAGTGTAACATACAGCAACACAGATGTATGGACAAAAAGCTGGACATGAGCCAACAGTGTGCACTTGCAGCAAGAAGCCAACTGCATCCTGGGCTGCATCAACAGAGGGACGGCAGCAGGGAGATGGAAGGGATTTTTTCCCTCTGCTCTGCCCACCTGCAGCACTGTGTCCAGATGTGGGGACCCCAGCTCAAGAAAGATGTGGAGCTGTCTAGAGGAGGGCACAAAGATGATCAGAGGGCTGCAGCACCTCTCCTGTGAAAGGCTGAGGGAATTGGGCTTGTTCAGTCTGGAGAAGAGAAAGTTGCAGAGAGACCTCATTTTGACCTTTCAGCACCTAAAGGGAGCTTATAAACAGGAGGAAGACAGACTTTTTTACATGGTCTGATAGTGATAGGACAAGGAGGAATTGTTTTAAACTAAAAGAGGGGATATTTAGATTAGATGTTAGGGGGAAATTACGTACTCAGAGGGTGGTGAGGCACAGGCTGCCCAAAGCAGCTGAGGATGCCCCATCCCTGGAGGCATTCAAGGCCAGGCTGGAAGAGCCCTGGGCATTCTGAGCTGTGGGCTGTAACCCTGCCTGCAGGAAGTGGTCTCTAATGTCCCTTTCTATCCAAGCTATTCTGTGATTCTATGATTCCAGTCCAGAAAATACTCCCTCCATTCTGTAACCACTAGTAACAGCACCATACACATTGCTTTAACTTTCATCAGAAGGCCTGGATGGCACGCGGAACACTTCATCTCACTTCAGCACTTGGACTGCTGCATTTTTAAGTTGATATGGACCTATCCCCGTTCATTAGTTCACTCTTCTGGGAACAGATGCCTGCTGTTTATCCATAAGGAAAACTTCATGCCTCTTCACCAGTCTAAAGACATTCATAATGAGAAAAGATAAATTTCACAGAGGCCGAACCCTGAGCCACCGCCTGATCCTGCAGGTTTTCATGATAATCTACAGTACCTGGACAGAAGGAGCTAGAATGTGAATGATCAATACACAATTAAATCTCTACTACATAACAAGTCCAAGTTGTTTCTAACTTGGGCTGAGCTTAGGTCTATTTCTTGATAGTAGGAAGACCATATTCTATTGCAGGTACTTAAAGCTATTGAATCTTCTTGCTGTTAACTAGTTAATATACCGTATGCATGCAGGTTACTGGACTCCACAGTAATGCTCATATTTGAATATTCTCTTTGATAATCCTCATTCAGCTGGTAAGATATCTAGTTCACAGACATTTTCTTTTAGTCTCTGGTCATCCACTCAAGGTTTTTGTAGAGGTGAATGACATTTTAGTAGTGGACTAATAAAGGCTACATCTGTAAACAGCAACTGTGGTTATAGCATATTGCTAGATACTCCCTAAATCAAGACTGATTTTTTTACTTTAGAATTTTCTAAAACAACCAAATTGTGTTACATATTTGTGATACTCTTACACAGTGCTTTGAGCCACTGTTTCCATTAATTTTCTATGCGTCAGATCACCCCACATGCCACTATAGAAGCTATGTCAGTCAAAACAGTGAGCCTGTATATACTCATTTTTTAACCTTCTCTTTGTTCAAATGACTTAGCGTGAGTATGAGATGTATTCTGTAAATATTCACTGCGTAAACCAGTCTAATCCAAGACCAGATCTGATTTCTGCTGCAGCTATTTTGATCCGGCCAATAATTCAGCAAACATAGCTGAGAGGCGACTGCTTTGTGTGCTAAGGCAGAGACGTCTTTCCTCCCACCACCTCTGTGCTTTTAATAATTATGAATCAATCCTCCAGCTGCTTATCAGTGTTTCTTTCCACTGGACAGGAACAGTGATAGCTCTGAACTATGCAGCAATGAGAAAGGTACAAAGATTCGAGTACCAAAAGGAACAGTACTGCCAGCAGGTCCCATTTATATACATTGTTCTACTACATAGAGGCTGCTGGAAATCTGGCACTTCTATAGCACAGTGGGAACAAGGGGTCCTGTCATCTGTCCCCGTGCTCATTTTCCTTTCCTCCTATGCCTGCTCTGTGCACAGCCATTCCTCCCCTACGCAGCTCAGACCAAAATGAAATTTTGACTGCTTCTTTCCTCCTACTGCAATGGCTCGGTGCTCCTGCTGGACAGCTACAGATTGCTAACTGTTCCTGGCACCGGAAGCCTCCGCATGGACGTGAAGCCAAGAAGCCAAGAGAGAAACCATATTGCCAAGTCCAAGTATTCTGAAATTGCAGCAACCTTTTCCCTACACAAAAAGTGGGTTATTATGTGTATTTATCTTCTGCTGCTCCGTGTTTTCAGTAAACACATTTCAAACTCTTCTCTGTGATCATGATTTTATTCTCGATGGAAGCTGGAAATTCTTGCACACCCGTACAATTCCTGCACCTGAGGCTTTAAGAAAAAATACTGATGACTGCAGGAGCTGGCAGCAAAGAGGGAAGAGGAAGAGGAGACGGAGGAGGAAATAATCTCATTCTCTCACCTGCAGGAGCGGAATCTGATCCCTGCTGATGTCTGATGATAGAGAGTGCATCAGAGAGGGAAAGGAAATGGGAGAACCAGAGGCGAGAAGAGGTAGCCCATAGGAAGACATAAAGAGAAGGAAATACTTTGGGTTAGTGGAGAAGGTCATCAGGCTACACAGCCTTCAGACATCTGCCCAAATCAGTTTGAAACTCCTGACCACAGGCTTACCTCACCACTGAGTATTTTTTGCATTCCAAAATGAGAGGTGGGGAAGGGTGTCCTTCCTGCTCCTGTTTATCTGAGTCACACGGATAAAACCTAATTTTGTCTATATCCAACTGTCAGCAGTGCGGGAAACAACACGTGTGGAGGCAGAAAAGGAAACGTGGTACAAGAGCCTCACAATTGGAAGTGAGGGCTGTACCTGCCTTTTGTGCTCCCCTGGCTTTTCATCTTACAGAACACAACGCAAGCTGTTACTCTAGTAATCCATGAAGCACATTGTGCATGCAGAGCCACACAAGGTTACTAACTGAAGGATTAAAACTTAGTGTAGACAAATGTTAATGAAGTGAAGGAATTGTTACTGAACTTCTTGCATTCTGCCTGTGAGTTCAAAGCAGCATTAGTTTTGTGAAGTACAATGATAAAACTACATACACTTTCAAGCTGTGACATCAGTTTTCTACTTCTGCACTATTGTCACCAGTGAAAGTGGAAACACTGCATAGAGTGTGGGTCCTCATTCTGTATGTAGTTCACTCTTGAACAGCGTGCCACTTCTTTTTGTTTCTTCAGTAGATTGGAGAGGATGAAGTTTATGTTTCTGTTTTCAAGTGTTGCTTCCCCCACGAGCAGGAAATCCTCCCTCCCTCCACGTTTTAAAATAGCTGACAGTGCCCCCAATTAATTGCATATCAAACTGAACTTCTTTTTCCTGGCCTATGTGACTGTCCTCCCCTCCTCAACAGTAAGCCTGTTTTCATGTGCACGGTAAGAATATTAAAAACATCCCCTATCTAGCAAAACAAGAACTCCTCTGGGAAGGTGCATGTAGATGAAATGGCAGCAACTGATGTGGCAGTCACATTCCTCATGCACTGCTGAGACATCTTCAGCTACTGCCATCACAAGATAAGAACACAGATAAAATGAATAGTTCTACATGGAACTACTGTTGACCTATTATTTTTTTACTGTTGACCTATTTTTTTTTACTTATTCTTTCACCATCACTAAACTCCTCCAAACTTTTAAACTAAAGCCTTTTCCTAGTTTAAATCCCTTCCAAAAATACATCTTAAAAAATCTGTATTACCTAAGAATATAGCCGTCTGAATGGCTCCTCTAGTTATATCCCTATAACCTTTGTCCTCCCCTCTAATCCTTCCTTGCTTTTTGCCTGTTAATGATTCACATTTATGGTACCCTTGTCCAGGATCTGTCCAAATCTCTCTTCCTATCTCTTTACAGCTTTTTCTTTTTTCTTTTTCTTTTTTTAGTATGTGGGTTATATTTTTGGGTTTTCGGTGATTCCTTTCCTCCTCCTGCACTTACTATTCCAGAATAGGAACTCAAAACAGCAGGCGAGTCACCAATGAGGAGTGTAGCACAGAACACACTTGAGAAAACAGCAGTGCAAACTGTTTATTCCTGAATGCAGGGCTTGTCACAAATGTATGCAAGATGTCCATTGACTTCTGCATTAAGTGCCTGATTTTACTGGCTGATCTGTATCCTCTTAGTGCTCTTATCGGGAAAGATGAGACACCGCACTGAGACTGCATACATTTGTCAGCTCACTTCCTCCTCATTTAAAACGATTCGCAAAAGAGAAGGTGACAACAGATGAAGAGTAAACAAACTCCATCACTGCATTCTGCAGAACTTCTGTCTCATTCTATTTCTGCAGAGATGACAGGTGTGTGTCTATTAGCCACTTTTCTACATTCTCTCTTCTACAAAACTCAACAAACCCAGCTTTACCTTGGAAGAAAAAAAATCCAACCTGCACTAACCCACAGGATTTTGGTTTTAATTAATAAATTAGTGTGTTCTTGGGTTAACAATTACCTTCCAAAACAATTACTTTCCATCCTTTTCTATCTTTTCTTAGCACCTAGGAAGCACTACAACTGCTTGAAGGAGCTTTAGGAACCTGGCAGCCCTGTGTGCTTTGGAAACTAACATGGCAGGACTGTGGGATCAGGGTTCAGTTCTCAGCTCCACCACCAAGCCCCTTGGTGACCTTTACCTGAGCACCCTGTCTCTGAGTGGCTGTTTTCCACCTGCAGCATGAGCTGTGCTTCCTCACAAGGATGTTATGAAGTAATAAGGACCTTAGGATGTGCAGATGTACGAGCACCTAAGCGGGTAGGCTAAATCCCATTAGTTCATGTATTTACTTGTCTTGAAACTCACCTAAGAGTGAGGTGAGTTAGGTCCCTTCCAACCCAAACCATTCCATGCTCGTTCTCCTCCAGTGAGCTTTGCTCACAGCTTAATGCTCCATGTATCAGCAGCAGGCTTCCGTTCCCTTGGTGAAGCAGGCTCCTGGCCGGCTGCGAGGACCCGACCTCTACCACCTGCTCAGCACTGCATGACACAGGCCTGGTCTCATTGCTGTGGATGTTGTTATGGAATGGAGATCCAGGCTGTCACACAAAACCCGCCTTGGGCTCTGAAGGATGCCTCTGACAGCTCCCGACCTGCTCTCTGCATGGAACTACAAAAAGGGCTGCAAAAAAAGGTGGGTTTTCGAGCACTGTCTTCCAAGGGCCCCGATTCTGGAAACAACTCAGCGTCCCGAACCCAACGCCTGTGTCATACACCCTTCGCTCTTTCCGCAGCCCCTGCACTCCCCTTGCCCGGCTGTTCACGGTGCCGTTCCCTGCCATTCCCGAACTGGCGGCTCAAAACAAAAAGCTCCACTTCCGAAGACGCTTCGGCGCCTCAAAGAGCGGCGGACGCGGGTCCCGCTCAGCGCGGCACTCGGGCCCCGAGGGAAGCGGCCGCAGAGCGCGGCCCGCACCTGCCCCGGCGGCCGCCTCCACGTCGGCGGATCGGGAGCGGCGGGGCAGCGCCTCCTCCGCCGCCGGCACGGGGCGGGCGGGAGCGCAGCCAGGCCCGCGGGGAGCCGGGTTTGAGGCGGGAAGGCGGGAGCGGCGACGGCTCTTCCCGCCCCGCAGCCGGTGACGCGCGGTCCCGGCCCCTCCCCGCCTATAAGAGCGCTGCCGGCGGCGCCCCCTGCTCCTCTGCCCTCCGCGCCGCTCCGCCGCCCGCGCTCCGTTCGCGTTCCGCCGCAGCCCCGCGCCCCGGCCCGCTCCGTTCCGTCTCGTCTCTCTGTGTCCGTGCCCTCCCATACCGGCGCTGCGCTGCGCTTTCCCCGCCGGTCGCCCCCGCAGCCTATGGCCCTGGAAGGCGCCGCTGCCGCCGCCTGTATTTCTGCTGTAGGTTCCCACATCCCTCTTTAAAAATTCCGCCTAAAAAGAGAAGACGATTTACCAAATCTTTCGGGCCGTTATCTCACGTGAGTACTGGGGCCGGGGCTGCCCCACCCGCGCGGGGCACCCGGGGGCCGGCGGGAAGCGGGGCCGGGGCTGAGGCTGAGGCCGCCGTCACGCTGCCCGTTCCCAGCCAGGGCGAGCCCGGCTGTCCCCTCGCCGGCGGAGGCAAACGGAACGCGGGGGGGATGAGTCACGGCCGGGGTAGCCCCTCTCCCCTGCCGCTGCGGGGCCGCTGCCGCCGCCCGGCGCTTTGGGGACGCGTCCCGGGGATGGGGTGGGCGAAGGGAGCCGCGGGCGGAGGGTCAGCGGGCGCCGCGCTAACATGGCGGCCGGCCGTGCCCGCCGAGCGGCGGACGGGAGGGGCGGGCCGGGCGCCGGGGCCGCGCTGCGGCCGCGTCGCGCTCCCGCGGGGCTCGGCAATGAGCGAGTGAGGGGGCCGCGGCGCGAGGGGAGCGGGTGGGGGGCTCGGCGGCTTCGGCGGCCCCAACATGGCGGATCCCCGCGGAGGGGCTGCGTGCCGCCTACCCCGTCCCCCGCCGGGGTGGCGGGGGGAGTTCCGTGCCGCCGGTGGGTCCCGGCGCCGTGGGGAGGGCCGTGGGTCCCTCGGGGCGAACGGGCTGTCCGGCACGCTCTCCCCGGCACGCCGGCCCCGCTCCTGTCACAGCCGCCCGCAGCGCTGCGGGCCGCCCTGCCGGCCGCGGTCCCGCCGGTAAATGACAGCCGGAAAGGAACGCGGGGCCGCCGGAGGGGCCTGGCTGCCGCTCAGGGGAGCCGGGGAAGCAGAGGTGCTCGCGGCGTGGCCGAGGCGTCTCTCCTCCGTTTCGCAGAGGCCATGTTGTGTGTCTGTAACGGTGGCCATCCATCCGGGTTCCTTCCCGAGCTGTCACACCTCTCCTCCCCTCACCTGAGCCGCTCCCGAGGTGGCCCCGTGTTACCTCGGCTGTCCCTCTCAGTGCGGCTGATGGCAGCGCGGTGACAGCGCGAGGCAGGAGGCTACGGCACAAGTCATGCGGTGTTGCACAAGTGGCTCTTTCCGGCGTGAGAGCAGAAATGACGGGGCACGTTGCCTCAGCACCAGGAGGAAAAAAGGGGAGTCCTTTGCTCCCAGTCAGCTGTCTGTGGCCAGAGATGTTCCTCCTCCCAAGAAGCAGAGAAGGCAGCAGAAAAAAGCTTGTCTCAAGGATGCACCGTTTCCCCCCTCCTTGGTCAGTCAGTACAGCTGCAGGTTAGGTGCTGCAGCTCCTTCTGGAAGGCTCCTGCCTAGGGCTTAGCCTCCTCAACGCGGCTGCCTCTGATGGTCCTGGTTGCTCAGCTGGCTGCTGCTAGCTGTGCTGTGGCTTTTTGGGAAGCATGGAGCAGAGGGTTGAGTTGTGGCCCAAAGTGAAGCATGAGCGTGGGTGTCAGGGTGTCCCACACTGCTGGTCACAGCAAGCTGCCATCAT
>NW_024884253.1:18827483-18998246 GCF_019232065.1 Centrocercus urophasianus
GTAACATGTGGGTAAGGGGGCTGCAGCCGTAGGACACCTGAGATGGGTGAAGGAAGGCACTGTGGCTGTTAGTAGGCAGCACCACAGTTGTCAGAGACCCAGGGAGGTGCGTGTCTTTGCCAGGAAACCTGGTTATGGCGAAGAGGAAAATGAGTGAGCTGAAACCTTCCTCCTAGCTCTTCCGATGCGCATCTCTTGCATGGTGGAATCCTGCACAACCCATGCATGCCAGCAGATGGGAGAAGCAGAGTTTCCAAGCTCTGTAGCAGTCTCCAGTGACTGAGCATGATTTGGTTGTGAACTCCCGGTTGAAAATAGCCACCTGGCACCAAAACACAGCGTCCCACAGAGTGGGATAGCTGGGTCTGCCTCCTTTCCCAGGCAGCAGTGCGGCTGGCTCTCTGTGCTGCATGGTGGTGGGTTGGGGGATGCTGCTCAGTTTCAACCCCCACCCCAGCTGTTGGGTTTTTGGCTCTGAAGCCCCGGCACTTGCTGCCATTCTTTCCTTGATAAATGTGAGAGACAGCAGTGCTGGGGGGGGTGGTGGGGGGTTGTGAATAATAGTAATGGTAGGAGGGGTTTGTTCCAGTCTGGACTGGTCCAGTCTAGTTCTTCTCTTCCTGTCACCCTGCAAACAATGCTGCTGCTGCTGTGGCTGATGCTTGTGACACTACAGCCCCCTCCCCATGTGTTTGGAACTGTGGCGAGTGCAGGGAGGTACCCCCTTTCTCTCCCCCCTCTGCCTGCAGTGGGCTGAGCACACCGGCCTCCTTCCTTCTCACTGCCAGGGGAGAGCAGGCAGCCACCAGCTCCCAGGATGTAAAACCCATGAAAAAGAGAGATTTCCACAAGAATTTGCGTGGGGTGGCATTGTCTGGTGGCAAACAGCCATGCAAGATTTTCTCCTGCTTTACTGGAGGCAAGATGAAGGCTCACTGTGTCTTCCGGTGCTGCAACTGTGTGGAGGCTTATGTTCTGGTTTAGTTTGGTGCTGGTGGCTGTTTCTTTTTATTTTGTATTTTTAAAGAAAAAGCTGTTGCAGTAATGCTCAGCTGGAGCGTATGATTTGAGAATGATTCAATCTCTCCAATTAAAGGAGAGACAGTGTGCTCTGGCAGGGAGTTTATACTGTCTCTTCCTGAAGGGATGCTTAATCATGTAATGGACTAATTCGGGTTTAATGGCAAATTTCAGTTTGAAATGCAGTTGATCTAGTGCAGGAGAGGGATGATGGGAGAACTGCTGGCAGACCTGCGTGTTCCTCAGGACAGCGTGCACAGCCACACTTCCCTCAAACTGCCTCACAGAAATGCCTTGGCACTGGGCTGGAAAAGACCCATTGTACCAGAAGAATAGCTTGTGTTATTTGTGGACCTGAGGAGCTGGTGCCTCTGAGTCTGTCTGTCTGCTTGTGTGAGGCCGCTTCTAGATATTTAGGGTTTGGCTCCTAGATATTTTATTTCAGATAATTAGATTTTTTAATTATTATTTTTTGTTTATTTTGGAACTTGAGAGATGCAGTAGATCATTTTAGCAAAGAAAATGAATTATGCTCAGTTTTGTAGGCCTGTCTGTGTCAGGCTTGGGATCTGAGGGCCATATCAGCTAGAAAGGGCTCAGGCTGATGCTCGTAGGGCGCGTGATGCTGACACAGTTGTTTAGGAAAAACTCTGATCTTTGAACAGCTAGGGTTTTTCTTGTTCCTCAGGATAATGTTATTGGTTTGGTACGAAGTACAGCATAGCTCGTCAAGCTGCATGCAGTCAGACTCCAGGCACCTGCTGGTATATTTACAGATGGTATATAAATACATGCATATAGGTATCACTTGAGTATTAGAAGGCAAAGCACATACCCATAACTTCAAGCTCACTGCTAAGTGAAGAACACTTGTATACCTACTTTAAAACCCTTATACAGTGGAACTTGTCATTTGTGCTTCATCACATAGACAACATTGGCATTGTCCATGTGAATTATGGGCATCTGCTACGCCTCTGTGGCTTAAAACGGTTGTCCTGCTCTACTGCAGCAGAGCAAACTAACTCTCTGTTAGTTAAATTACTTATGGAGCCTTATGGAGTAAAGTTGGTATGCTTTAAAATCATATTTTCATCTCCAAATGTCTCCTTCATGCAGATTTGCCAATATGAAATAAGTCAGACCGTTTTCTATACACTTGTGTAGATTTTCCAGACAAATAATCTTTGTTTAAAGGAAATTCCAAAGGGCTTTTGGAACTTGGAGCAGTTCATGATTAGCATACTACAGAAAATGATTGGATTTCATTCTGACTTCATGGAAGCTGTGTCTCTGCGTGCTTTCTTGGGCATGTGAGAGCATTTATCAGAAGAGTACTGCTGATTATATTTGTCCAGAGCATGTCCTTTTATATGCTGCAGTAAAGGTCACACATTCCTCCTAGAAGTACCTGTAGTCAGTGACTTATTCAGTAGGAAGGTAAACTTAATTCAAAAATCATTGGAATTTGTACAAGTTCTTGAGTATAGTAAGTACAGCATGACAACAGTAAAATGGGGCTCCTGGCTTATTTTAAGAAAGTGCCGTTGTATGCATAATCTGAAAACAAAAAGTTACTGACTTCTTGCTTTAATGAAAGAAGGGGATGATAAAACACATTGTATATACATTAATTCCAGATGGCAGAATTCCATAAGCTCCATAATTCGATCGCAGTTTTGTTGGTGATATGAAGCTGGGAGGAATGGCAGACATGCCAGAGGACCGTACTGCCATCCAGCAAGACTCGGACTGGCTGGAGGGTTGGACAGAGGGGAACCAAATGAAGTTCAGCAAGGGCAAATATGGAGTCCTAGACCTGGGGAGGAATGATCATGTGCATCAATACAGGTTAGGGCCTGACCTGCTGGGAAAGAGCTCTTCAGAGAAGGACTTGGGAGTCCTGGTAGGCAATGGGGGGAGGAGGGGGGGGACGACCATGAACCAGCAGTGTGCCTTTGTGGTCAAGAATGCCAGTGGTATCCTGGGGCACGTCAAGAACAGTGTGGTTAGCGGGTTGAGGGAGGTGATCCTTCCCTCTACTCTGCCCTGGCTGCATCTGGAGTACTGTGCCTTGTGTTGGGCTGCTCAGTTCAAGGAAGACAGGGAACTACTGGAGAGAGTCCAACAGAGGGCCGGATGATGATGATGAGGGGCCAGAAGATGATGAAGGGCCTGGAGCCCTCCCCTTTGAGGGAAGGGTGACACCTGGGGCTGTTCTTTCTGGAGGAAAGAAGGCTGAGAGGGGATTTCATTAGTGCCTATAAATGGATGAGAGTTAAGTGGATGGGGCCAGGCTCTTTTTGGTAGTGCCCTGTGGCAGAAGAAGGGGCAGTGGGAACAAACTGGTGCACAGAAGTTCAGTCTGGACATGAGGAAAAACATATTTACTTGGATGTGAGCACTGGAGCAGGTTGCACACAGAGGCTGTGGAGTCTCCTTCTCTGGAGATACTCAGAGCCCACCTGGATGCTTTCCTGTGCGACTGCCGCAGGGAGCTGCTGTAGCAGGGGGATGGGCTGGGTGATACCCAGAGGTCGTCCCGTCCAACCACTACTATTCTGTGGTAATATCTCAGGTAATTTTGAGTAGTGAAGCTTATTTTTAATATTATATACTACAGAATGCTGATGGTAATTTATAGCTAAAGCTGATTTCTCTTCTTGCTGTGAAATAGTTACTCTTTAGTTAGAGTACAGTCATTTATCTTTCCAGTAGCAAGAATAACTGGGGAAATATACTTTGGTGGTTTGCTGTAATGCAGTTGAGAAGATGATTGTTTGGGTTAAGAGAAGCCAGATCTTTGTAGTCTGCACATGTAGTCTCATTGAAATAATGAGAGCAGCAAAGACTTTTTTTTTTTTTTTTTTTTACAGTACATTGGTACTTTCTGGATTTCATGCCATAGACCACAACAAATTTGTGGAAACTTTAGCACATGCTGGGTTTTCACACAACCAGTTCTTCTGTATTTTGTTTATTTCTGTGAAAGGGATGGTTTCTTTTAGAAGGAATAACTTCTCGGCACAGCTGGTTAGTGTCTCTTGACTGCTTTTTGTGTTCTTCATACTGTTTTGTCATTGCTTTGCCTTAATTTTAGCCATGTACTTTAGAAAACTGCTTTGTTGTTGTGTGTAACCGCCTTAGTCTCTATGGGCCAGCCAAGATGTTTCCTCATTCTTGAAGGCAAGCATAGCTTTGTTTCTTTTTCATGTCTTGTGTATGGTGTTCAGCTTCACTATTTAAAGCACTTTTTTCACCCGCATGCCACCTGGGTTCATAGCAGAGAAAGGGAAGGTAGCAAAGGAATTACCAAGTACAAATCATAACAGTTACAGAGATACAGGTATTTCCAGGAGAGTGGTAAACATTGAGGCCTTCCTTAAAGCAGGAGCTCTTTGCTTCCAGGTTAGAGATCTTCCAGCTCAGGCAATAAAAGATAGACACAAGCAAGCAGTTTCACATGCCCATTTTCTGCATCTCAGCAGTGCATCATACATGTGACTTGGTTTCACCTGGAGCTTACATTCACAGCTGAAAACGGCACTGTATGTGATTGTAGACTTTCCTAAGGGGAAGTTGCAGACCTCCTTATATGCAGAACTGAAAATGCATGTTACATCTTTGAACATAACGTTTTTCTTTCATTCTGGCTATCAAATTTACCTTTGTATGCATTTCTTCCCACAGGGCAAAATCTCTGATCAAGTTTACAACTATCCAGAAGGCTTAGGAGAAGTGCTTTATAGAGAACAGTTCGACTTCAACGCTGAGCCACCTTGGGAACCTAGCTGATGATAGTAGGGTTCCATCTCCTAACTTGTCCATGTAAGTCTTTTTTCCTTGCCCTTCATCTGTATATGGGCAGATGAACACTTCCAAAACTGTGGATAGTATGTATTGGCTTTCTGATCAGCAAGATAACTCTCTTTATGTAGATTATTGAAAACTGAAAAATGGAAGTGTGTATGGTGTCCTGGGCTTTCATTCAATGGAGCACTTTAATTTTTGTACTTATGTAATTCTTTTTTCAACAGTGTTATCAGTTTCTGTGGGACTTCAACACATGTGAGTAAGCTTTGTAAATAGTTACTTTTCTGAGCTAGGACCACTAGCTACAGAAACCCTAAAATAAAATGCAGTAGCTTCAGTCTCAGTGTTAGTCATGTGTTGGCACTGCTTGGCATTAGCATCAAATCATGATTTTTCTGAGTACTTTGTGATTTCTGAGGGCGTTTTATGCTGAAATAGTTAAAATAGTTAAAATCTGCTATTGTAAACAGTCACTTGCTGATCGTGAAGGGTGTGCCGCCCCAAATGCCTGTCTCTATTATTTGCTGCTTGTTGTTCACTTCCACAAATAGTTGTAGTTGAACTGCTGTAAAAGGTGGAATTCTGTGCTGAATGGATATCATACACCAATTACAACAGCCTTTAAATTTTAATAGGCAAGCAGTTACAAGAGCAGAACAAAATCCATGATGAATTAAAGCAAACAAATGCATGTAGCAGATTTTAAGGAGTACAGAAGACTCTGGAATGTGTGAGGTTATTCTGTTCTGTTAACATAAAACAATAGCTTCATACAGTTTTAACAATACCCTTAAATCATAGAATCATTAAGGCTGGAAATGTAGCATCTGCATTGAGCTGATTTTGCAACAGTATTACGTCTCTCCAGATTATCATCTGGTATTTTTAATGTAAAACTCAAGAATGAGAATGGTTAGGTGTGATGTACTGAACAAGGTACTGCTTGAAGCCCGCAGCAAGTTTAACTGCTGGTCATGGTAGCGTGACTCCTAATAACCTTGATGACAGTGCCCTATGAAAACAGAGTGGTAAGGGAAGCTCAGGGTGAGCACAGCTTATTGTGATTTCCATCTTTTCTGTCCAGGGATGGGGTTCTTCTGGCTGTGTTTAAGACACGATGGAATTAGCCAAATATAGCTGGCTCTATAAAGAGCACTGTTCTTTTCAAGTGAATATAGCTAGCAGTGAAAATTCTTTGAATATTGGTGGTGTTTTATTGGTAACTTGATTTTTTTTTTTGTAAGTGAAGAGCTGAAAGTTTCCTTGCTTAGCTTCTGAGCTGCAGTTCACTTCTGTATGTGGGTAGAATTGTCTTCCATGGTGGTTTGTGTTTCGATAGGATGAAAGTGAAGAAGCAGTTAAAGGATAGGAAAGACAGCAGAATTGTTAGGAAGAGGGAGGCAATATAGTATAAAAGGTACTGGAAGATAATTTGGATTTCTTTAAACTGTTCAGTCAGTATTACTTCATGAGTTTCCTTCTTTATGGAGAAGGCTGTTCTCTTTACTGAGGCTGCAGCAAGTAGTGAGAGGTGTAGCTTGTAATGGAATGGAAATGCCAATAGATTTGCTGTATTCTGTGCGCTTACTTTGCTCTGGGATCTGTTATGTCTTCAGCACAAGTACACGGTATGTAAATGTAAGTAGTTCAGTATTGAATGTAGTGGTGATGTATGTAGCAGTGCTCTGTAAATGTTTGCCTGTAAGTCGGTGTGTTTTGATGTGCTGAAGCAGGGAGAACTGCTTCAAACACAGTTGAGAAGTATTTGAGTTAGGCAGCTAGTTGGTAGTTTGAGTCCTGTTCAACTTGTGATTGAATGGAGGAAAAGGTCAGCTGAGCTTTTAAATGTAACTATTAATCTTATGTTACAACGGGACTTTTATATAAATCTTCTGTCTGAAGGTGTACTTATATTAGATTAGATTTGCTTTCTTTCTAAATTCTTCCCCTCCTGCTTCTGTCCTTGTATTACACTGGAGAACAAGGAAGAATTTAGGATGTAGTTCTGCCTTGCTCTTCAGGCTCTGCCTTCCTGAGCAAACAACCTGGCAGCTGTGGCCTGAACTACTGGTCTTGAAAAGATCTGTGCTATTTATTGCCATGTCTGGTAGATCAGAAATGGGGGAAATTACCAATGAAAATATGACCTGTTAACCATTCCTGCCTATGCCCAGTGCAAGTAGCTGTTATTTGGACAGGCTGGCCTTAAAGAGACTTTCTGTCTAAACGGGGCTGGGCGGCAGTCATGAAACAGGAGAGCTGGGAAGGCAGCGAGGGGTTGAGGTCAGGATTGGGAAGGATTAGAGGAAAGAGATCACTGTTTGCCATATAGGCAAGGAGAAGTGTTAATATGTTACCATGCAAGTACGTGTGCAATTCCAAGGATATTTCTACTGGGAAGCTGTGCTAAGCTTGTCAGCTTTCAATAACGTACTCAAACATCAATGAAGAGGAAAGAAAATTCTCCAAAGTGTATCTCTTGCAGAAGGCTAACACCTGAGTGGTACTCTGCCATGACCCTACTGATGGGCAAATTGAAGATGCAGAATATTCACTGTCATTGTAAGCAGAGAAACCTGTGCCTTGATTGACAGCTGTGACTGAGTGATGTTCACTGAGTGAAACAGTCTCTCAGAGTTGTCTTTCAGGATACTCTGAATACAAATGGGTGTTTTTTGGTACTAAAAACAAAGGACTCGTTTCTACTTTTCTGGTACACCTGCTTCGGTGTCTAATTGGCACTATTAGTGACAAAATGTTCCTACTTCTTTCATCTCTTACTCTCAAAGAACACCAGAACAGTAAGGAATGTGAGATGAAGCTCTCCCACCTCTTTGCAATTTTTGCATTGGTGTAATTGTTAATCTTATAAATATTTATATTGCCCAATAAGGCATGTAGCTGAGAGGCATTATTGGAACCTGTCTAGTTTGCAGGGTCTTCATTCGTTGCAGGGGAAGCTTGGAGTGGGGAAAAATAAAACAGCTTTTTTTTTTTTTTTTCAGAGCAACCAGTATGTAGTTCTGACAGTGTAATGAAAAATGCAAATGGTGTTTTTGTTATGAATGTTTTGCACGTGACAAGCACGTGTTTAGGCACTTCTTGGAGTATTTTAATTTTCTTGTGTTCCAAATGTTTGCAATAATTGCAGCGTTTGCACATTTGAACTTTTATCTTGAAGTTCTTAATCTGGGAAATCATCATGCTAAATCCTGAGGGGCCTGAGGATGTATTGCTTACTTCAGAAGAAGCAGCTTTGTGCCTACATAGAAACCTCATGCTGTTTGACAGCTTTGATTGCCCTTATTAAATATACATCCTGGAGCATTGTGCAGGCTGACACTTTGGAAGTATAATAGCTGGTGAAGTTTGTAAAAACTATGACTTAGCAATAAGTCAGCATTCCTAACGTGGCCATTCCTAACGTGGCCTGAACTTTGAGCTCTAATTATCTCCATCTACAGATATAGAAGTCTGAAATCATCCTTCTGATTTCCTTTTGCGTGTGCTTATTACATATGCATTCTTGATTCTCTTCCTTCCTTTGAGGTTGGGGGCAGAATAAAAGTAAAGTTCTGTAGTACAATCCCTATCACTTTGCATCTGTTAAAGAAAAATCTCTTCAGAATGCACCATTTTGTGATGTTGCTGACAGTACTCATAGGAATTTTGGTTTTCTCCTTGTGAAGTCTCCTTTTTCCTATCTTGGTCTCAAGAAGACTGAAGAGAAGTAATTTCTGCTTGCACAGGAGGCATGGGAGAGGGAAGGGATGAGCTGAGGCTGAGGACAGAAGTTGGTAGGCCAATGTTAGCTTTTCTTACTGCGTGGGTTTTGCAAGATGGAAAGTTCAGATGTCACAGGCATGCTTAGAAAAAGGAAGTGTTCTTTAGCAGGCTTGGGAAGGTTGTACTGAGTTGTTCTGGTTTCTTGCAGGCTGTTTCGTTTGCCTGTACAAGTGTATGGATTCATTTTCCTCTCTGCCTCTTGACCAGAAGGTGCTCTTGATAAAGTGAAGCATAGGAGACAGTCTCTTAGGAAGTGACTTGCATCAAAGCTACCAACAGGCTCTTGCTGCCTGATTAATCCTTGCTCTGGTTTAAAGTTGGTGTGATCAATTAGTTGAATGAAACACAAATGTTTTCACCATCTTTCATAGAGCTCTGTGCTTGTCTGAAACTAATATGTTCAGTTTGTGCTCTCAAACATTTTTCCTCGACTTTAAGTTGAAGATGAAGTTAGATCTTAAGTAAATTTACCAATAAGTGTTCTTATTGTTGTTTTTGTTCTTGAGGAACTAATGGTGGTAGAAAGACTTCATCTCCCTCCATGCTTTATTTGAACCTGTTCTTTTCTTCCCCATAGGATCTCCCTGAAAGTTAAAAGGCAGCTTTTGGAGAAAAGTTGGCAACTTGTCTCTGTAAACTGTGGACACCAGAATCGTTAAATACAAAAAATAAAATCTTTACTTTAAAAGTACTATGAAATTAGTCTAAATCCACTCCCATGTAACTCAATAAATACAAGGGCTTGGAGAGAGAGAGAAAAAAGGCGGCTATTGTTTAGACCAAGCTTGGTTTGCAGTCAGAGGCAGCAGCAATTAGCCTGCAGGGTGTGTGCATGTCTGCTGAGTCTGAAGTCTATTCACTGCTTGTTACTGGTGCCATTGAATGTCCTCAGAGCTTCCAACAGTGCAGATCTGTGCTTTGACCCAGAGGGGTGAACGGAGGTACACCATAGTGCAGTGGAAGGGAGTCTGACTGCAGGCTCTGGAGTGTTGGAAATGCCTCATAGTACCAGAAGGGTGGGAAAAGTAAAGAAAATCTAGTTACTACCCTTTTACATACAAGTAGTTCTTCAAATTATTTAGTTTTGGTTTCAGACTATTCAGCAGGCTTGAACAGGGAATTTGGAGCTTATGGTCAGAAATGCGGAATTTGCCCAACAGTGTGAGGGAGGAAACCTCGCTCACTTACGAGGCTTCTGTCAGCCCAGTTGCTTCTCATGTGCATTCATTTGGTTGCAGCTAGTTAGAGTTCTGACAGATCAGATGTGGGCGGGGAGGGGCAATGAGAAGCTGGAGTCATGGGAGGTCATCCTTCACAGAGTTGCCCTGCTAGAATCTGGTCACTGAGTCTTGTTGAAGTGAAGAAAAAGTCATGAGACTGTCCGAAGGAAGCTGTAGATTGACATGTAACAAAATATATTTTTCCCTGAAATGAACACCTCTCAGTGTAACAAAATGAGAAACTTGTGGTTTTTGAGTGGCTAATGTTACCTGCTATATTTGAATAACCTGCTGAAAATGGAAATGGTTTTGCTTTTGCATGCGTTCAGGATGGTTGTTTACTTATTCCTCTCTTTGGGTATTTTTCTTGCAGCTGGATGACAAAAGATCTATTGTAGGAGAAAGAAAGTTTAATGTTCTGTTACACAGCTGCCAAGTTCCTGAGGATGCGTGAAGGATTTTTAAACTTAGTTAAACATTGGGCTGCTTAAATCATAGCAGGAAGGAGTTATTCTAAAAGGTCTAAACTCTGCTGTTAACGTTTTAGATGTATTTGTTTGGGGTTTTTTTACCATTGGTTTTCTAACACTCAAGAATAGTATCAAATCTTCAATAAAATACTAATGCCAAATTACTTTCCAGGAGGAAAAAAAAAAAAAAGGTTACTTTGCTTCTCTGCTGCTGGAAAGCAGGGTTACTTTATGGAGCTGAGTGTACTCAGGTCCTTGTTTTAATTATCTGGGAAATCAAATACTTTGTTGGACATACCTGTTCAGAGTGTGACAGCAACTGCATAAATATGGTTGTAGTGTTCACATTTGTTTCATTGATCCCAAGTCAAACTTATAAGTTAGGTTTTTTAAAGGAATTTTATCTGTTACTCACAAACTTCAAAGGAGGTAGAACTCTGCATGCGATTTTCCTGGCTGTTGCAGTGTCTACCACCTAGACATTGTTTTTATAATTATGATTTACTCAGCACACTGATGTCAAGATTTATCTTACTCTTTCATAATTGTTTTGGATCTGCAGGATTCACTTTGTGTATGACTCACCTAACACGAGTATGCTGAATAAGAAGCATACTTGTCTTTATCATTCATCTCCTGAATGTAACTGAAAGTTCTCATTGCCACCGAGTTGAATGCACCTGGCAGTAAGTCATTCTTCTGAGAAGCAGAGCTGGCATACCCAAAGTGAACTGTGCAGAAGGCACACAAAGCTCGTGCCAGGGTTTTCCTTGCTACTGTCCATAATGACGACAAGGAAGAGCAGCTGCTCCGTAGCTGGTTTTCTTACTATAGCTGAGTGAGAAGAAGCTTCATCAACATTGTTAACAGTATGAAAACAGTTGTGTTGCAAATGGTGATTTTATTTACTTATTGTGAGGAGGCTGTGGAATAAACATGAGCCAGGGCTCATGTCATGGCCTTGGGAGCATTTGAAGCCAGAGCTCTCCTTAACTTGTAGAGTCTCATTGATGTATTTTTTTTTAACCTTCAGCTGTAACGTTTCTGTCAACATTTTTAATTAGAGAAATGTATGATTTTTGAAGGCAAATACAGATGTCTTGAGAAAACAATCAGCTTTGTTTAATAAACACTATTCCATTTCTGTCAAGAGATGAAGAATTGTGCCTTTTTTCTGAGTGACTTATGTTCTCTTTGTCCAGTTTGTTGCATAATTTAAGGACCCGGATATAAGGCTTGGAAGTCCATCCCTTGTGTTTCTTGGTTTATGACTGTCGGCTTTGCGGAATACGGCTGAGATGAAAGGATTTCTCGAGGATGCAAATTACTCCATTGGCCTGTTGGATGAAGGAGCAACTCTTGCAGATGTTATTGACAACTGTATTTATGAACATACTCATGTAAGTTCTATACATCTTCCACGTCTTCTGGTTTAGTTCTCTTTAAATCTTCAAAGTAGGTCAAGGCATTTAGCGCTGATGAGCTGACAGCAACAGAGGAACAGTCGGCTAAAACTCACTTTACAGAGTAGTTACCTATTCTCTATTCTAACTCTACTTTGCTATTGTTTGTTTGCTGTAGGCTGAGTTCTGCTGGGGAAATGTGGGCAGCAGTTGTTACCTCCTTTAGCATGGCTATCAGGAAAGTAATCTTGCTGATGTATTAAATGTAGGTTTCTATCTCATTCCTTCAAGAAATGTTACTGATAGAGGGATTTAGGCCAGGAACCTGAAATTTGACAAGTAGATATTGCAGAGTTAAACAATTTTTTGCTTATCCCTTGAAAGTGTGCCAAAGTTTGGGCAAATAGCATATGCTGAGCCAGCTTAAAGCCATTTCTGTGGTCTGACACGCTCATATGGTTATATGTCTTCCCCACGTCCTTCTTTGTGTAAGAAGTGCACATAGAAGGTATGAGGGCACATTGTGAGGTGCAGTTTTTTCTTCTAAGAAAATAAACTGGTCTGAAAACTGTTAAGGCTTAATAATCCACTGGAAAAAAATAACTTTAATTCTGTTGTACAGTAACAGTTTTATTGAAATAAGACTTCACTCATTTCTTAGGGCGTAGGCAGATGTTATGGACTTTGTTTTGTAGACAAGGCTGTAGAAAGAAAGAGCTTTATGAAGAATGAAGTTTCACTAAGCAAGTCCTGTATCCTCAATATGCCGCATCTATGAGTTGTTCGCTTTTTCCCTGGGTTTATCAGAACTAATGTTCCAATGCTCAACTATAATAAAGCAAATAGCTAAATCCCATGGCCTTCTGAACTCAGGTAAAGGATTCCCAAATCCTGATTCCTAATATTCTTTTTCTGTCTAGCAAATAAATAGGTAAACTACTGGCAACATGTCATGTCTCCAACCACTGGCTGGCTCACAGAGGATAGCTGCCTCCTGCTGCTTTCATTTACTCCTTTAGCTCAAGGGGTAAAGGCGTGTGCCATGGATCTAAAGCTCCAGATCCCATTCCTGCTGGTGACCCGTACAGGGGGTCAGTATGCTTCCACCCGATGGAATTTCTATTTGTGTTTTTTTTAAAACAGAAATAAAGACTTTGTGTACAATAAGCCACAACAGAAAGTTTTGTATCTGCAAAAGTCAAGTGCTAGAATAATGTGTGATGTACAGTCTTAATTCAGATTGATCATGTATTTTGTGCTGGTCTGTAACATAAAGGAGGCTATTTGTTTACAGGATTGTTACTGAGTGCACATTTTGAACAAATACAGAATGATCAGTTTGGATTTAGGTCCTCTACATCGACATCATGACTTGGTATTAAGCAAGATTGTGGTGATGGATGCACGAGAGGGACTGTTGCAGTTCCCAGAGAATTGTGTGTTTTCTTTAAGGCTACGTACTTGACTCTGCAACCTTAACACATTGAACTTGGGTATCTAAATTCTGCTTCAACTTTGTGCTCTGTAAAACACGGAGAAAACAGTCTCAATACATTTGAGTACATGAATTATTAGATATTATCAAACAATTTTTCAGTAAAAATAGCTGGATTCTGAAATAATGGTATTACATTATTGTATACTGGGAAAAAATATATATCTGAGCTGCAAATCATGTTGAGACTGAATGCTTTCATCCTACTGGATTTTCTTCCTCCAAAGCATTGCAGACATCTAAAAGTACTGAGTTGGAAGTGATTTGTAACCCATTCTTTATTTCTAGATAAAATCAGTGTTTGGCTTTCAAGTAGTACCTTTTGTCCAGGAATTTCAGAGTATTGTCTAGAGACAGCATTCATAGTGTCTTTGAAGTGGTAGGTATTCCCTTTGATTTCAAAGCTAGTTCAAATTGCTAGGTGAAATCTTAAATGAGGATTGCTCAGGGTCAAACCTAAGTTAATAGGAGGAAAAAAGAGAAACGTGATTTTTTTAAATGACTTTTTCATAGGTTATTTGTGTCTTGACAGTGAACTCACAATGCCAGAGATTTTATTTTCCTAATTTTGTTTTTTTAGACTGGAAGAAGAGCATTTTATGTTGGTGATCTTGGAAAACTTGTGAAGAAAAACATACAATGGCAGAATGTGATGGCACCAATAAAACCATTTTATACTGTAAGATGCAATTCTACTCCAGGTGTACTTGAACTCCTGGGAACCCTTGGGATTGGATTTGCATGTTCCAGTAAAGTAAGTTTCTGTTTACTGTGTGTCTGTGCCTCATTTCTTTCCACCTCTCTACTGTTTTAAAATCAGTTTCTGTTATTAACTCCCATGTTTACATGCAGGAGTTGATACTTTAAGTTATACTATGTAACTGGTTGTTGAGAATCTATACTTCTATCCTAGAAATGGTGGTTGGTTTTCTCCTTGGCTTATTTGAACTGTTTCTTACAGTACTGGAGTGCACATAATAAAGACTTGGTAAAGATAGCACACGTGACTGAAATCTGTTATATGTTCCTGTCTTTCAGTCTGAAATGGCTTTGGTGCAAGGCCTGGGCATTTCTCCTGAAAACATTATATATACAAATCCTTGCAAGCAAGCTTCTCAGATAAAGTATGCAGCAAAAGCTGGAATAAACATCATGACTTGTGACAGTGATATTGAGCTGAAGAAAATTGCACGTAACCATCCAAATGCTAAGTAAGTGTCAGAATTCTGGTTCTGTTTCTTACGTGGTAGAAACTTAATTTCGCCAGTGTTCTGGGTTGTTTGTTGAGCTGCAGCAATGATATTTAGGTCCTTAATGCAACTCACTTCTTTTTTTCTCTTCTCTTTATGGCACCTCCCTTGAAGGTAGGGTTTTTTCCTCGTCAGTGTTTTTTCCTCTGGGACTCAGCACAATAATAAGGCCCTTGTTTTTGGAGAAATCTTGTAGGATAATCTTCTTATAAAGATGTCAGACATCAAGCTTTGCAAGTTAAACACCTTGTCATCTGCAAATCCATTCTCTTCCTATTTTGTGCTGGCTTCAGTATGTTCTGTTTTAAAGTTAATGGCTTTAGCCAAAGCCCAGGTGGAGATTATCAGCAAATGAGCTTGTACATTGAGTCCCCCCTAGGGTTGGGATGTGCCATGAGGTCTGTTAAATACTTATAGGTATTTCCCACAATTAGTGACTCCAGTTCTGTTTCCAGTTACTTATGGATTGACTCAAAAGCTTTCAGTTGAGATCATGAAAGCTGATATTCTGGCTGTTCAGACATTGCTGCCAGTGCATAGTGGCTTACTTTGGATTGATAGATACTTGCTTATGCCATTAAGCATCACCTCCCTCACATACTAAGGCTTTTGCCATGGGCTACATCTTTTTAAAATAAACAAGAGCCTAAGTGAATGTTATATTGCTTCCCAGTAACTGATGTTTTATAGCTTCCTGCAGACTTCATCGGAGCACACTTAAAAATGGAATTCCTGGCATTCTTTACAAAATCCTTGATTGTAGACAGTCCTTAAAGATTCACATAATCTCAAAACTGTGGCCATAACTGAAGAACTGGGAAGATTTTAGAGTCCAGTGTTTGGGGGACTGCTTATACTGCATAGTTGGGGTTTTGGTGTCTCTTTTTTTTTTTTTTAATCTCAGGAGCTAATATTGCTAATATTGCTAACATAGCACGATTGTAATGATTAAATCGTGCAGCCTGGCAGTGCTTTGCATGCTGGAGAGTACTTCCTGCACAAAGAATGTAATCTCTGATAAATAATTTGTGTATAATTTTGACATACTTGGTGCATTTGAGTGCTTTTATTATGCTAAGGCTGTCCTCTCTATCATTAGCGATCTACCAGTTCTAACTGGTGTCTTCATAGTGTTTTAGTAGGGTTTTTTAAATTCCTTCAAATCTTATCAGCCTCTTTCAGCAGGTGCTCTCTATATCAATGGCCACAGCAAGAGTAGTTAAGATGTGTGTTTTTCTTGAGACAGAAAAATGGCAAAATGGGAAAGCGGAATGAAGGAGTTGCCAAACTGTACTAATTCTCAAGGATCCCACAGCCTAGTATATTAAAGGTTCCTGATAGCAAGGCACAAGAAATTCTACAGAAGAGTTGCAGATTGCCATTAAAGTTTTCTAGAAACCTGAACTCCAGCTCTCCTACGTGGTAGAGTTGTTTGCTTGCCCTTGGTTTGGTGGTTTTTTTGTTGTCATTTTGATTTAAATTCTCTTAAAATTTTGACACTGATTAAAACCTGAATACTGAAGTGACAACTATGGATTTTCTTCCTTTTTCTTCCTTGCTATAGTTCCAAAATGTCACAGTCTCTATATAGCTGTGTTCTTCTGATGTGTGGCAGTTACAGCCAGGCTGTTTCTGTTCACAGAACTGCTTCACTTCAGCTGCAGAGCTTTTACCGTGGGTTTATGCTCTCCCTCTTGGTTAATTGTGATGTGCTCCATGTAGTCTGTATGTATTTATTTATTCATGATGCAGCTTTTCCACATTGTTAATGGAGTGACCCTCTAGTCCAGTGGATGGGGGAGGCTGCAGATTTTCTTAATGAACAGCAGTTTGATTTCCCAAATGCTGGGGGTATACTTGAAGAGGTTTTGATGTGAACGTGCCTTTGCCCCTCAGTGTTACTTCTGGGCAGTAAACTGTCAGCAACTGACACTGCAGTTTGCCGGTGCTGCCCAGATGTCAGCTTTGAGCAGAGGGTGTTCTCGCTGCCTGTGGCTGTTAGTGCTCATTGCAGTGCTGCTCCAGAAGAGCTATAGGAGAAGCATGGCAGGGGGGATGACCCGCACCTCTCTCCCAGTTACTATGCCCAGCCAGAAATGGGGGGGCCTGGGGGAGGAGAGATGCATCCAGAATGCGCTTTGGGTCAGACCTGGTTCACCAGATGTTGTGTTTGACCACATCTGAGATGTAAGCGACTGAAGGAGAATCTCTGTGCTCTCCTTCTGGGCTACCAAGAGGACAGAGAAGGGGAAAGCATATTACAGTCACATGTGGTTTTATGGGCAAGCCTATTATGTCAGAAGGTAACATTCTCTTTTATTACAGCACCCAACAGACTCTTGCTGCTACAATAGAGTCTTAGTTGCTGCATTTCGAAATCCCTTACCCTTGTTGGCTCCATGTTTTAGCCCCTAATTGCTAGTTTTTTCTCTGTACAGGATTGTTTTTACTAGGTTCACTTGACTCATCCATCGATGGAGCTGGAGTACTGACAACATTATCAACATACTTCTGACAGTCTTCAGGCTTCACATGTGCTGATGATGTAAACCAACTGCCCCAATCATCTTCCCCTTCTCTTAGGCTCTTACTGCACATTGCCACAGAAGACATCACTGCTGATGAGGAGATGAATATGAAGTTTGGCACCACTCTGAAGAACTGTAGGCACCTCATGGAATGTGCTAAGGAGTTTGGAGTCCAAATAGTTGGTGTTAAGTGAGTAACTTCATTGTTCTCTGCTGGCTGAGCTGATGTTTGTGTGATGTGTTCATGACTTAGAGCTACAGCACAAAAAGGCTTTTTTATTTTTTTTTCTCCTTTCTGGCACTTTTTTAAAATAAGGAATTAAAAATTCTAGATCATGAGCTTGCTAGCTGAGCGCTTGTATCCAAGCAGAAATTAGTATGAAATACGATAACTATTTCTGACATCAAAGCAATTAGAGTACTGAAAATCTTTCCATTAGTGTTAAAGCAGAGTTTGGAAGCCTTTCCTCTCCTAGCTGTGTACTCCATCTTCCATGATAACTTGTTCTTTATTTTGTTTTCTTTTTTCCAAGCAATAAGCAGCAGAACAGATCTCATGCTCTATCATCAGATACCTTGAATGATTTTGAACAATGTGAATACAGTATTGGATTTTTCAGAGTTGGGTCCTGTGTCACAATTTGGTCATGTCAAGGCATAGTATTCAGAAAGGTTTTTCACTTGCAAGGGCAGGAGTGAATCACAGTATTCTGAGAGCTTTCAAATGGTCTGTGGAATTTTAGTTTTAAGTTTGACACAAAGATTTCACTGTTGGAAGGAAAAATGCATACATAAGTTTGTTCTGATTTCAGCTGCTGGTGTACGCTATGCTCTATGCTACGCTCTCTTGCTTTCAGGAAGCAATCAAACAAGTAAAATGGGATGGGCTGTCAAAACAGCAAAAAAGTATTTAAAGCAAAAGTTGGATTTTTAATTCAAAATGAAACTGTTTTAAATCTGCCATCTATCCAAAACTGTGTTAAACTGAAGCACGGAAGTATTATAATCACTACAAATGACAAATCTGTTTGAAAATCATTAGATGATGCTACAGAGAAAATGAACATTTGCTTTAATATCCAGAATGTTTGCGCTAACTTTAACCAAGATGACAGCTTTTAGACATTTCAAGTTTAAAAAGCTAAGTTACTCATAACCTTTGTCTCAGATTGGCATTCCTTAAATAAATGTACTTAGTGTGGTGGTGCAAATGGGTCTGTGTGTGGTCTGTCCAGAACCAGCACACTGTACGAGTCTTCAGAAGCCTGTAGGAGCACTGGTGCTTGGTTAAACACCTCAGTTACTACTGGTGTTCTGATACTACCACACTGGACAAGGAGCCAGAGGAGATTCAGGAGCCTGTGGGAGGGGAGGCATTGGTACTGATCTGCTTCCAATTACCTGCTCACCGGCCTGCTATGAAACTAAGACCTGGCCTGAGGTAACTGGATGGTGGGACATGCTCTTCAACACCTTCTTCCCAGTGCTGCAGACAGTGGGTGCTGTGAACAGTAGGGCCTGAGCTTGGATGAGATTTGAATGACCTGGGAGAGAGGGTATGCAAGCAAGGCAGTACAAAGAGGATAAGACATGACTTCCATCAGGTACTGTTAGTGGTGGCATCCATGGAGGAGGACTTTATCTGCTTTGATAGCACAGACTGAAAAGTTCTGTGATTGTGGCTTTTTTTTAAGATGAGACAATTGTAGGACATTCCTAGCAGCATGAGGCTGTGAAGCTAGATGGGCCTTATGTGCAAATCCAGTGGAAGAGAAGGCAGTCATCATCTGAGTTAATGAGTTGTCACACAAACTTCCCTTGTGCTGTTTAAGGCTGAATTACTTCCCCTGCTGTTGTAGGTAGTGAACCTGTTTGCTTTGTCTGAAAGCTGCAAGGCTCTGTGTACTAACTGTGTTTTTTTCTTACAGATTTCATGTTTCAGGCTCTTGCAAGGAACTGCAGACATACATTCATGCTATATCTGACGCTCGGTGTGTGTTTGACATGGCTGTAAGTAGGATACTTAATCACACACATGTGCTGCAGTGGGGGATCCACTCTGCCCTAATCATGCTAACCAAACAGCTACATTATTCCCACAGTGTATCAGTGTTAAGGAAAAGCTTTTAGTAAGGGGCTAAATACTTCATTGTGAGAGTGCTAGTGGTAAAGCAGACTTGAGAATCCTAATAGAGGACAAAAGTTAAAGAATGAATTACTGTCTCCCTGATAGTGAGTAACCCAGTTTGCCAGTAGCTATGAAGCATAAAGTTTTTACAAGTAGCACTGGAATAAGTGTTGATATACTTACATAGCAAGTATCTTTGTTTTCTAAGATGACCTACTTTCCTGGAGAAGAATGAAGCTAAATGGCTGAAATAAATAACAGCTGCTACTTTTCCTTTCAAAAACAAAACAAAATATTCCCAGTTCTGGTGAAGTTTTCTTTCTTTGAAATTCAGATCTCAATCCCGCAAATTTCACAGTTGGCTTTTTTCAAGTTGTTGTACAACGTGAAGCATTTCTATCTTGGCAGTTATTGTGATGGAGGTAACTTGATGTGTGTGATTTCTGAGGTCATTTGTTACAACATTTAAATGTTAAAAGGGGTCATATTTTGGTGGGATCTGAAGGTGGGTGAAGACAAGTGGATCTTTTAAGGTAAATAAGTCTTGCTGGCTCATGTAAATAAGTCTTGGGTGTTTTATATGCATTTCCCACCTTGCAAAACCCCAAAATACCATTCTGGAAGTACCTCTTTATAAATAAGCAACTCATAACCTAAATAAAGAATCGGAGGGAATGTGAGTTGATCTCTGCTGTTAATGTTGCAGTTAGTGTGTTACCTGTGACAGGTTGCACACAGGGCAGTAGAAGTGAGGTGCTCACTGATCTCTGTCAGAGTGCACCACCCTGGTTGGCAAACACTGTCTGAACACAGTAAATGACATGAGATGGGAATTGGCATTTCTGCAGTACTTCTGCTTGAGAGCTGTGCAACTGGGCTCTAATGACACCCTCATGCTATTGCTACTAATTTTAATGAAATGGTGCTAATTTTTACTATGATACAGCTTGTTCACTGGACTGTTCTTTGCAAGTATGCTCCAAGTATAAATACATAGACAATGACTATGGTAAACAGCAATAAGAAAGGTTTGTAGTTACAGTTGCTGTGTACTTACATAATGTTCTGCCTGTGCATTTTAGGAAGAATTTGGCTTTAAGATGAACATGTTGGATATTGGTGGGGGCTTCACAGGTTCGGAGCTTCAGCTGGAAGAGGTACGCCATTTGTCTTGAAAGCTGAAATTTGTTTTGATTTAGGAAGTCAAAGTGTTTCTCTTTGAATCTACAGTTAACATTAATGGCTGAAACTTATTCTAAATTCTGTGTTAAACTGTAATCCATAAGATCCAAATAACTGGAGGTCTTTTATTTACTTTTGTTTCCTCTTTACTCCTATTCACAACGAGTGAGCGCTGACTTCCATAATTCAATCTTTGAGATAACTTCTGTAAGGGTGGATTAGGCTACTGACTAATTGTTGGTGTGGTTGGCAGTTATGTAGCTGGTTACTCTATTGCATGGTCTGCAAAAAGATTGTTCAGCATGCTTTGGGTTGTAAATGGCACTGCTACAAAAACTTCTTGCACTTTGTTGTAGAACTGAAGATGAACCATCTTGCCTTCAGGTAACTCTTAATGTGGATTTGGCCTGAACTGGGTCTATGCTATTCAGTTCTGCAGACAAAAGGATAACCTGTTTTGACTGTTCTGTCTTTCTGAAGACAAACTTGAATGTAGGACAGTGAAAGCCACTCAGTGACAAATTGCTAATGACAATCAGAATTCTTTGTGAGCTTTAACTGTTCTGTTACTGTTCAAAATACTGTTTAAACTTAAACCATGTACTTATTGAAGATCTGAGGGTCAGTATTAAACAACTTACTGTGTTTCTCATACAAAAGCTTTCAGAACCAACCACAAAAATGCACTTCTGGTGTTCTTCTATTTCAATACAACTTTATCTGTTATGCTGAAAAAAATTTTGAAGAGACTTGTGTTATCTGAGTGTTATCCTTTAGCTTAAACTTTGGCTGGGAGGAGGGACTGCTTGATTCTCACTTGTGGTGCTCAGTCCACAGTATTTTAGCATGTTGAAAAACTTTGTAAATTTGGCCCTTCTTGTAAGGACAATCCTCATAATAGAGGAACGGAATAAGCTTCGTGCCATGCTTTTCTGAACTTTTTGCTTCTGACTGACAGTGTGTCTGTATCTGATATCACGTGTAAGCTGAATTTCATGTGTTTATCTGACTTAAACTTCCCAGGTTAATCATGTCATCAGGCCTTTGCTGGATGTCTATTTTCCTAAGGAATCTGGTATTGAGGTGATTGCAGAGCCTGGATGTTACTATGTTTCATCTGCTTTTACACTGGCAGTTAACATAATTGCAAAGAAAGCTGTTGATTGTGACAAACTTCTTCCTTCTGGAGGTAAGCAGTGTGTTTCTTTTACACCCTGTGAATTGGTGCAGATAACTGCACTCTCAGTAAGAAAAAACTAGTTTGTCTTGGTGTATATTTAATGTATGCCTTGTACTTCTATGCCATGTAATCCATGTTTTTTTGTTCTGGCCATATGTTATCTGTGAAATGTAACAAAGAAAGTGAGATTATTAGGCATTTCTAGTTTACTTAATGGATTTGACTTGTCAGTGGTTAGGCCAAGATCGCGTACTTTACAGAAGGTGCATTGGAAGGTTCTGTACTAGAATTACATGATAAAACATAAAATAGAGTGAGTTTTTTTCTCTGCTAAAGTAGATGTTGGATTAATATTACTCAGAGTATTGCTGTAGTAATCTTGTTAAGCCTCACATCTAATGCTACAACTGAATCAATCTTGTTTCGTACTGCTTACTCTGTTCATAATCTTCCTATTCTAATCATTAAGTCCATTTTCAGTAGGCAACATTTAAGTTGGTTTGCATGCATTTCTTTTGTGATAAATAGACTCTTCATAACCTGTTTTCTGATTTTTTTTTTAATTTTTTTTTTTAACCTGCAGTGGAGCAAGCTAGGAATGATGATGAACCAGTATTTACATACTACATCAATGATGGTGTTTATGGTTCTTTTGCAAGCAAATTGTCTGAGAAACTGAATACTAACCCAGAGGTTCACAAGGTGAGTCCTGTATTCCTCCAGGATAGACCTTATTACTGTTATAATTCACAGATTACACACAAATTGTATATATTGTACATACAGTCTATATATGTAACTATAGGTTTATAAAATTATCCTGATGTATGCTTGAATATTGTTCTTATTGGATAACCTAAAGCCTGCACTGGTACGTGTCTGTACAGAAATACAAGGAAGATGAGCCTCTGTTCGCAAGCAGCCTTTGGGGTCCATCCTGTGATGAGCTTGATCAAATTGTGGAAAACTGTCTTCTTCCTGAGCTGAGTGTTGGAGATTGGCTGATCTTTGATAACATGGGTTCTGGTACCTTAGGTGAACAGTCCACCTTCAGTGACTATCAGAGGCCACTCATTTACTACATGATGTCCTTCAGCGACTGGTAAGAAAACTCTCAGCAGTTGCAAGATTGTTTTTTACCTATTTCAGGAGTATACTCTTGCCTAAATGTTTAGAACGGCTCGTACTGGAAGATGCGGGTGAGCCCACAAATGGCTGTGTGTTCTTGAGAGCTGTGATAAAGCTCCAGCTTCATTAGGGTTGGCAAAGGAAAGCAACATATCTAATGTGGACTGTGCATTTAGTGGTTGTTGTTTCTGAGTCATAGCTGCCTACTGCCAGATGGCAGCTGTTGAGATTTCCCTAATAGAATTAGAAAACTGTACAGCTACAAAACTTTGCATGTGCAAACATGCAATTAGGCAAAACTAGGAAATTCCTAATACGATTCCTAATTGTGACTTGCAAACAGCATTGGCATCGTAGCTGTAGGAAGCTGTAGGTCACAGCATTGATGCGTAGATGGTATGAGTTGCATAGTGTTCCAGTCTCTAAGAAATACATTCCTGCAGATGTTCTGATGGAGTCGCAGCCTTCCTGCGCCTGCTGTGTTCACGTGTAGGTGATTCTCCCTTCTGCTGAGACTGAAGTCAACGTATCTAGAGGCGGTAGACTTAAAATGCCATATTCAGTATTAAGTTGTACACAAAACTCCGTATTACAACCCATACTTTTCTGCTGCAGGGATGAGATGCAAGATGCTGGAATTGCTTCAGACACATTGATGAAGAATTTCTTCTTTGTGCCTTCTTGCATTCAGCTGAGCCCAGAAGACCGCTTTTCCACTGCAGCTTAAACAGGCATTAACGCTTCATTTAGACCTGCAGTTGCAAGTCTGTAGTTTGTCTGGTCAACATTCCAGTGTGGAAGAAATGGAACAATCTTGAAATTCAATTCATTCTCTTCAAAACTTGAAAAAATAGTAATAGCTAATGGGGACCAGGCAAAACAAGCTACAGCTACAATTCACCGGGGGGAGGGAGGGTTAGATAATGGCATCCAAATTTAAACTTATGTTTATTCAACCCCTGAGCGTTTAAATATGCAACAAAATGGATGACTTAGTGGAGATGGAAACCCATCACTTGGGTTCTTCAACAGTTTACATACAAGTACACAGTTTTTATACTAAGGATTCCTGTTAGAAAAGTCTTGTAAAGTTATTGTCTTTCGCCCAGATATATCAAATGTCAGTGGGAGACCAGTGTGACTTCATTAGATGTTTAGTGTATTTAGAATGTGTAAATTTGTGCTTTGAACTGTAGTTTAATAAATGTAAAATTGCATCATAGTATTTGTTGTATTTGACCCTTGATGTACCCCTTGTATGATTGCAATAAAACTTTGTGTAGATTTTCATGTTTTTCAGGATACCTTTGGGAGGGAGCAGGCAGAAGAGGTAGCTGTAGAGCAGATAGATGTCTATGTGATTGGGAAGCTGCCTTTTCTTTTGGCCTTTATTGCAGCTTGGCATTAAATTGTAAATAATTTAAGCTTGATAAATCTGTATAAAATGAAAATCTGAGTACATTTCTGGAAGGCTAAAATGCAAGTTGTGGTGTTAATTTGGTGTTAATTTGATAGCATGACTATAGTTTCAGTTCTGACAACCAATGGCAAACCTGCAACAGATGACAAATGTACAAAGGAGAGATAGTGGTCATAACTGGTGCACGTGTAGTGCCCCCAGGGCAGCATGGGTTTGTACAGCTTTACAAGCACTATGAGTTCTGTAGCAGTTCTGTAGCAGGTTGCTAGCTATTATTATTTTTAGCATTCAACGAGTTGTCTGACTTTCAATTTCAACTTATTCTGTATAGCCCCAACTCATCAGAAGGGCCATGCAGGTCTTCAGACACATCAGTGCTGTCCTGCACTGGGCTTAATTTGAATATATCCACAAAATAAAAGTAAAGCACGCTACCAGAAGTACATACACCAAATGCACCAAGTAACTTGTACTGCTGCACCAAGTAACTTGTACTGCTGCAACCACCTGGGGACTCTCTTTATTACTGGAGCCCTTTGATGTCTTCCAGGTGCTTTTCTTTCTCATTTTAACTGTGTCTGCCCCGTGTGAGAACTGTGGAGGGCTCTCAGGGTTCTGAAATGGTGTGTGTTGTTATGGATCATGTAATCAGAGGGGACTGTTCTAACAGTTAGATGGAGGTATAATTTCTACATTTTAGTTGTGAGTGTATTGTGAGAGAGCCTCGCAGAATGAAGAATTGAGGTTTCATAATGTGATGAGTTGTACTTGAAACTAAAGAAAACTTAGCAGTGCACAGACCTGTCAGTTAGAACTTAACTGGCCTATAAAACTGTCCTGACAAGCTGAAGTACAAGGTGACTTATGTTGAAGGTAGCGTTAAGAAAAATGACTGGATTAAATGTAGAAAAAGGGAAGGAAGGAAGTAATCACAGTTGGAACCCTACTCTTTTTTTGAACCTGAAATGATGAGCCGTCTCGACATTTTAAGAAGTCGGTCTGCACTTAGTTCAATCTACTTACTAAAGTTTTTCTTTAGGCAGAACAGACCACACCATTTTTTACTGTAGAATATGAGCTATAGTTGGTTAAGATATATAAAAGAGCTGTTTTGAAGTTATTTTCTGTTAACTTGCAGGTCACTTTTAAGAACAAGGCGCCTCCAAATGATACAGTCAGAGCAAAAATAGTGATGGTACTTGAAGGCAGCTTGCTATTGAAAGAATGTGAATTTTGAATGCAGTATGTATTGCAATTAATGTTGCAAGTGTTGCTATTTGTTTATATTGTTATTGCAACCTATAATCTTTACTGAAAACAAAAGTGGAGTGATTTCCATCTAGTAATTACTAAGTAGGAACTAGCATAGCTTTGTCATGCTGAATACACATCTGCAACTCCACTTGTTGCCCAGACACTGCTCCTGCTGGTGCAGCTGGCTGCAGTCTTGGGATTGTCACTGAGTGCAAGTTCCTGTGTGTGGTCTGCACGTCCCTACCTGTTTGTTGTACCTTCACACCCTTCAGCTGCATCCCGGTTCCCAAGGAAGACACAGGATAACAACTTGAGACAGCACAGGGTTACAACTGGCTTTAAGCTGTGCCAGCTCCCTCAGGAGCAGTTGAAAGGATTCCGCCTTTGAGGTGTGTGACAGCAGCTCCACACCTGGTGTGCATTGGCTCACACGAAAGGAAGGGCTGTGGATCCCTCACTGCATGTGTTACTACCATTGTTTGTTGTTTTAACAGGAGTTCTGCACTGGGAGTGCTTGCCCTTGGGCTAGGGAAAAGCCCAACCTGTTAGCACGTGCAGCTCTTGCCCAACGGGCCCCAGCTCCTGATGAGCAGATGGTGTGTGTTTGCTTGTGGTGATGCGAATGGGAACAGCAGGGGAGGTAGGTGGAGGTGGGCAGTGGCCATGTGCAGATGTGCTTTTTAATCGGTTTGTGGACTGTTCTCTGAGAGAGTACGTGTGCCTGTCTCGTGCAGAGCCACAAGCCGGGTGGTGCAAGTGGGAGCAGTGCGAGGGTGACGTGCCATGCTGGCAGGCTGTATCCTCAGCGTAATGAGCTTTCCTTCACTTGATACTTTAATCCCTTTGCAGCTGCCTAGTCTATAAGTTAGGTGTGTTAATAGGTCAGCTGCAGAGGATGAGGCTAACTGTTCTTCAGAGGGAAGAGGGACTCAGGTAGGTGGGGGTTTGAGCCTTGCAAACCCTCAGCCACAGGTGGGCAGGCTGCTGGGCCGGGGTCCCTGAGGGCCGTGTGTTGCCCTGCCGATACCTGATTTTTTTAAATATGATGCTTTGATTTGATGTTCTTTACTTGGAATGCTGCAGCAGTGTGAGCCCTGGCCCCTGTGGGATGTGCATTGGGTAATGATGTTTCCTGCTGTTGCCAACTCAGGACAGGATAGAGATTCAGTATCAAGGAAAAGTAGTAGAATAAGCAGTGTCAGCTCCAGAAATTTACAGCATGGTTTAGTGAGTGCTGCAGTTTTAGATCCTGGTTGTATTACTTTTTTTGCTCATCTCAGAATATGACCCTTTCTCCTGCTGTCAGGAAAACCTCAGCTGTTTGGCTCTGGGCTCAGTGCAGGGCTGAGCTGAAGTGCCCACAGTGAGGGTGGTGACAGGATGGGAGCTGATGTGCTGGGTCCCTGCATGCCGGTGGGGCCCAGAGACGTGCAGGCTGCAGGCCTGGCTGTGAACTCAGCTGATGGGGCAGCAGCCAGCAGGGAGCTCCCGCCACCAGATGCCTCTGCCAGCCTCAGCACAGCCTGCGCCCTCCCCATGTGGACATTCCCATTAAAAGCTCCTGTCTCAACAAGTTACTTTCCAACCAACTCATTGGCCCCCCTGGCTTTTGTCAACCCTTGTAGCCCCCTGCCTGGCCTGGACTCACAGCCGCTGCTGCCAGCAGGGCCCACGCTGGGGTGTGGGCACAGCTCTCCTTGCAGCACTGTGTGTTTATCTGCTTATCCACCAATCCACTTTTCCCTGCAGACTTGGGAGCTGGTACCTGATGCCCACCCATTCTCAGCTCCCCCCTGGGCTGTGAGACCAGAACAGATTCTGTCAGGTCAGATCCTGGGCTGGGCTCCAGTGGGCATGGGGACAGGCAGAAATAGATGAGGAATTCCCCTCTCCAGCTCATTGCAAAGCAATGTTCTCTTGGTGCTTTATGGAAACATGCACAGAATAAAGCTGCTTGGCTTTATTGCCATTCAGCATGCTTGCTTCTTGGTTGCTCTCTGCGTTTTGCAGTTTTCTTGGGGCAGGGACTCCCCTGCTGTCCCATAGCTTCTCTGGGCAGCTTGTGCCACTGCTTCTCTACCCTCTGAGTAAAGAATTTCCTCTAAACATCTAACCTAAATGTTCTCTTTCAGATTTTTAATGTTTCCTTAACATGAAGCAGAGGAGATTTTCATTTCATGGCAGAGCTCAGGAGCTCTGTCAGACAGTATTCACCTTTCACATAGCAGTGGGCCTGTGCTGCACTTCTGTTCAGAAGTCTGTTTATCTAGAAAGAGCCATCTTGTATACCCTTGTACTGCTACAACACACCTGGAAGGAGAAACTCTGAGCTCTGGTCACTCCTTCCAGTTCTCCAATTCCGTATCAGGTAGATAGTGAACACGTTATAAAGTCTTTTATCCTATCTAGCCCTAAGGAACTAATTCCCCCAGCCTCTTTTACCAAAGTCCCTGCACTCGCTGATATTCGGGCTACCTGTAGGTGGTTGTTCACTCATAGCCTCCTTGTACCTCTTGAGTCTCACCACAGATGTCTGTCTCTTTGCGTGGATGACATGAGAACTGAGATGAAAATGACACTACATAGGGTGGTAAGGGCTTGGCCTGGGGGCTCCCTCACAGAGCAGCAGCCAGGGCCCTGCAGCAGGGGCATGATTACCCTTCCCATCAGTTTGGGGAAAATCATTCCTTGTTTTGGATCACCACCATCTCTGCCTTACAAGAGCAGGCACTCTGTCTGGTTCCAGTGGAAGCAACTGTGAGAGAAGGATGGATTTTTCCTCTCAATTCACTTTAGCATTTCATCCTTTGTTCCTGTGCATGAGTGAACTCAGTGAGTGCTTTGCCACTACAGTGCAAAGTCCATCCTGGAGGGGAACCAGTGCAGTACAGGTGTGGTACAGTGCTCTATTGCACCTATTGAGAAAGAATCAGGCAGGCAGGAGCATGGGGCAGGCTGGAACCTGGCTGCTTCCCATCTCCTGCAGCGTGTGCTGTACTGATAGCAGTGGGGCCCTGCAGCACACAGCACACCTTGTGGCACACCCAGCTGCAGGCGCTCAGTGAGCCTCTCATTGCTTCAATGCACCTCACAGCCTCTTGCTGATGCACTGAAGTGAGGTCTCGGGTTAGTTGTCTTGCTTTCAGTACCGACCCAAATACTGTGAGCCCTGGGAGCACTGAGATACAAAGTGCAGCAGGAGCAGGGAGCTGAGGAGCCCGGCAGCCTCTGCACGCTGCTGCTGCATGATGGCTTCCTGCTCAGGCCACAGAACAGTAAGCGCAGCCCTGTGCAGCCTTTCACCTATAAAGCACTGTTTACAGATTTCACTCTTCACCTTTTTTTGGTTGCACACCAGTACCCTTCTGTGTGTGCGTGCACTGCAGCTGGCAGAGCCATATGGTGTTTTCCTGATGTATTTTTGAGTGCAGCTCTGTAATGGTACAGCTGAGAGAGGCTTCAGATGAGAAAAACTTTCCAGGACATCTAATCTGTATAAATAACCCCCACAACAAAAAGCCATTTTTAAATTTATGGTTAGTGCTGCCAACCTCCTTGCTATCCCTCTCAGTCCAAAATTTATGCAGATTGTAGCTTAAGAGTTTCGCTCTTAATCAAAACAGCGAATGGATGTGATAGATGGGCACGTTGAGGGAAACAGATGCTTTTAAAAAACCCACTTAAACTTACATTTTCATTTGTATTTTATGGCAGCAAGAAAGGAGTACTTAAAAATAATTCTGGCAGGGGAAAGTTCTTGCCTCGATGTACTAAAATGAACAGAGTTATAGCTGAGATTTCTGGATCTGTCCGAGCAATTCAAGTGTCCAAGTAAAACAAAGCAAGTGAGCATCAAATCCACTGCACATCCCTGAAATCCCTCCTGCCTGTGTGCACGGGGCCATGCGTACACAAGTACGTGGATTTATGAGCAGAGCAATTACTCTTCCAGGGATTCTGAATCTGTAAACACCTAAAAATGAACTCCGAATATATGGGGTGTTTGAACGACCGCTCGGATAGTGCATCGCATGACCTGATCAATATTGATTATTTAACAAGAGTAAATTCGACCCAGAACTTTTTAAAACCTTAAGCTCTCTAGTACACACGGCCAGTAGGATTATTTAGGGGCATCCAGCCAGAATTGCCACACAGCACTGCAGTAACCAAACAAACCCACCTACGCTGTGATTTTGGGCTATTTATAGTCACTCCAAGAGCAGAAGGGTTTGTCCCTATAGGGCCATGCAGACGCAGGTCTGCTCCTGAAAACTGCAGCTTCACATCCCAATCCAGATTCATAAAGATGTTTTAGCATGGGCTGCTGCACTGTTTCTGTGTTTTAATAGACGCTTTTCAGACACAGACTTAACTATGTAAGTTACATCTGTATGTTGGCTTCTCAGCTTTGCCTTCCACAAGTATGTTAACCAGGACAATACCATATCACTGATTTCACTAACCCTGCAAGCATTCACAATGCCTCTGATTGCTGCTACGTGAAATCTGAGCCTGTAATTCACTGCAGGTGAGGAAACGCTCCCAAAGGGCAAATCAAACCCATAAAATGTGACAGCATAGCTCACAGCATGCAGAAAACGCTGGGGTGGGGTACAGCAGGGATCTCACACCACCTTTAGGAATTCCCGAGACTTCTCTTCCAGAAGACAGAGCAGACAAAGCTTTCTTGGAGGCTTTTCACAGGTGTGACCTGCTCCAGGGAACTATACCTTACAGCCTAGAGCTGAAGGCAGCAGCTTTTGGTCTCATCTGGGGTTAACGTCAAAGCTTCCTGCAGATGAAAGAAACCAAAGGACTTCCACTTGTCCTCCTTTTGTCTGTATTTGTGTTGCAGCCCCAGTCCCAGACGCTCTCACTGATGTGAGCAGGACCCATGAGGAGGGCACTCACTGCTTATCCACCTCGATACTTGCGAGGAAGGCTGAATATATAAACAGAACAAAACATGGCAATGTGCTCACAGAAGGCTCTGTCAGATTAGGGGGTGGGGGCCCACAACAGACTCCTCAGCTCTTGTTTGCTGCCTTCTGTTCCACCTACACTCACAGTGCTGTGGGAACTGTCTGTTTTTGGGAGGGATCTGAAGAGGGTTCCTGGTAACCATGTGATCCTGACCACTCAGAGCGGAATGGGACCGTTTTCTGACTGATGATTGTAATCATTCCAGCTGCAAAACACACGCACGTATAAACATTACAACATCAATGTTGATTTTACAATGTCTGGTGTCATCAAATAAACAGCAGCCTTCGGGAGAGGCTCCTGAACGCAACAGCTGGACGTAAGCCTTCTTCTGGTGGTAGTTTATCTTTCATCTGTCTTTCAGTTTTTCTCAGAATAATTCACTACATAGGAATCAACAGCTGCAGAATCACGCTCTTTCTGTCTGTCAAATATCAGCATTTCCTGTTCCTAAGTAGGGTGAGGTGAGATGAGATAGTTTCACAAGAACCCATTTGTGTTGCCACTACTGAAGAACAGACTGAGACTTTTCAGCAGTGCTCATGAAGAGACTGAATGGACCGCTGGGAAGAACATGTCAATCAACCTTCAGTCATCCATTCCAGTATAAACAGCTTATCCACCAAATCCACCTCAAGTTGCCCCATCAACAGAAAAATACTCAATGTTAAAAGTGGAAAAAAGAAAAATCATAAAAATAAATATTTCTGGAAGTAGTGAGAAACAAGTGCCAATTGCCTGCTGGGATAATGGACCTAGTTATAAGCAAGCCTACTTTTTACTTTACTTTTTTTTACACAAGGTACATTTCTGAATCAATTCTGAAAACTGCAGCACAGAGCAGAGACCTGTCTGACAGCTGGGCCCAGAGAAGCAGACCCAGGGGCCAGGAAGAGGTTCAAGGTGGACATTTCCACCCAACAGAACAGAGCATCAGTGATGGTCAGCCGCACATCATGTGCCCAACAAAGAGGAAATGAGAGGAAATGGAAGCTTCTCATGCAGGGCAGAGGCAAACGAGCTGAGCCAGCAGTTTTGGGAAGCCTTGGTTTCCTACATGTTGGAGACCACTCTCATCTCTTGTCTGTTCCCCACCTCAACAGCCTTCTTCTCCTTCTCCTTGGTCCCACAGTAAGATTCAGGCTTCTTCATTATCATTTTCAGTATCTCCTCTCTCACCCCAGCTCTCAGGCAAATCTCTCAGCAGCAGAGGGCTGTGCTATGGCTGGGCTGGAGAGAACGTGGCCAGTAAACCCAGCCAGTGAAGCCTGAGTGCTTTGCCCCTCAGAGCCCTCCTCTGTCAGTTGATGGCTCTGCTCACCTTCTGGGTACTCACAGTGGGATTCCCCTCACCTCACCAATCTATTTTGTGGGCTTACCTACCTGCAGAAGCCATCCAGGTTCCCACCATCAGCACTGGAGACGGAGTCAGCAGAACTGAGTGCAATTCATCCCATATCGGGGTAAAGATGAAACATGCCCAAACCTCATGGTTTATATTTACCACCACGTCAACAGCCATAAAAGAGCTATAAAAACAAATGCTTGTGCTACAAGCAGCTAATCTCAGATTAATCCCACCCACAAAGTCTCTGGGTACAGTTACATTCACTTTGCTATCTGAACCAGAGAACAACCTCGGGATCAGGGCCATGCAGTACAGACTGGCCTGCTTCCCAGCTGCTCAAACAAGGGTCCTCTGGAGCAGATGATGTGCACTCATGGCAGAGACAAGCAGGAGCATGAGAGCTGTGCCAGAGCTCTACCCACTCCGGGTCTCCTTGGCCTCCCCAGCCAGCGCACTCACCAGCACAGGCCCCACCACACAGCCCTCGGCTGCTGTTTTGCAACAGGTATGTGTATAGACACCTGCAGCCTTCCAGGCATTGACCTCATCTGCAGTCCCTTCTTCCCCTTGGAGAGAGGAGACTTTGGACTTAGAGCAGTTGACTGAAGGGCTGTCCCATTCTGTGCCGTGCAGCCTCATCTTGAGCACTGGCTGCAGCTTGGGCGTCACAGTACTGGCAGGAGATTAAACTATTAGAGCGTGTCCAAAAGAGGGCTACAGAGATGGGGATGGGTCTGGAGGGCGAGATGTACGAGGAGCGCTGAGGCCGCTGTGTTTGTGCAGCCCGGAGCAGAGGAGCTGAGGGGAGGCCCGATGGCGGCTGCAGCTCCTCACAGGGAGCGGAGGGGCAGCGCTGAGCTCTGCTCCGTGTGACAGCGACAGGGCCCGAGGGAACGGCATGGAGCTGCGTCAGGGGAGGGGCGGGTGGCGGTCAGGGACAGGGGCTGCAGCGGAGGGCGGCGGGCACGGAACGGGCTGCACGGGGCAGTGGGCACGGCTCCATGCTGGAGTTCAGGGAGCGTTTCAGACACCTGGTTTGGATTCGGGGTGGGCCTGTGAAGAGCTGGGAGTTGGACTCGATGACTCCTCTGGGTCCTTTCGAACTCAGGATATTCTAAGAGCAGGAAGACAAAAGTCGTGGGTGGGTTCAGATAGACAGGGTCTTTATAAAGTCTGCCTGCCAGCCCCTTAAAATGGGCATGTCCCTTACTGGATCCATCTCCACAGAGAAGAGAACCAGCACTGTCCTTTGGAAGCTGGCAATCACAACCTTTTTTGGTTACCATAACTGGCTACTCAGGATCAGTCTGCAGAGAAGATGCCACCAGTAATGCATGTTTCACCTATTAGGGACAAACCAGTGCTCTCTTCTTCCAAAAGAACCTCCCTGGTGTCAGGGCATCACTCTGCACTTTGCTATGGCTTGCACAGCCCCCTCCTTGCTGCTGCAGCTCCTGCAGAGTAAGTCTTGGTGGGACTGAGGTGCAGCGTGCCTCCAAGGATGCTGTGGGACAGAGGAACTTGAATCTTGACAGCAGTGAGCCTTGAGACCAAAGCGTACATCTCCAACAAGGAGACGCAGAGCTGAGGCACACACCGCCATGCTGAGCTTCAGGAATGAGGTGTGTGCTCTGCAATCTGGGTTGCAGGACCAAAGCGAGCCGCAGGGAGGAGTCCAGGGAGCAGCCAGATGCCAACACCCTGCTGCCATGCAGGCGGTCAGGACAAGTTGCACACTGTGTGCTCTGTGCCATCTCCTGCCTCTGCCTGAGGCACTGAAACAACCGGAGAACCAAAGGCCTTTCCCGGTCCCTGTACAATCCCCACATAATCACTGCTCCTCCCAGTCCCACCGACCTGCTCCTGTGTTACCTGCATGAAAGCCTCCAGAGTTGAGTAGCTTTGGCAAAGTCCAGGGGCTGCCACACCTAACAAACACTTTAGGCAAGCTTTTCTCAACATGAGGGCAGTCTCACTGCTGGGGTTCCCTGCCACTGACAAAATCATCACTATTTACACACTGTGTGTCTGGACATTAAACAGGGATCTATCCTGCAGCCCTGCATCACTCTGATAGAACTGAGATACTTGCATTCTGCAGCACCAAAACAGGCTTTCACAGAGGCTTTTTTTTTTTTTTTTTTCTAATTAAAAAAAAAATAGTATTGCTCAATTCTTGCTGTCCTGCCAAAGACTATCAGAGCTATCTATGTGGCAAAGCCATGACTCTTATGACATCTCTTTAAATGAGACACAAGGCCTTGAGCTCCACAGGTCCCTAAAGTGCGCCCTTAGTTCTGTGATGACTCAAGGGAAAAAAAATCAATTACTAACAGTGAGGTGATTGCTTAACAGCACACCAGTGGTGTATTTTGTACTATGATGTGAGGAGAGGCATTTGACAGGAGGTGGCAGTGGGATGTGAGAACTCAAGGCTTGCCAAGACATACTGGAGGGTTGTCCTGGGTGCAGGGAGTCAAACTGGATGCAGTACAGCCTGTACTGTATGAGGAACATACTGCCTGCACTCTCCACCTGCATTTCCCTATTCAGAAACTATTCACTTGCTTGAATATGAACACATGCACTGGGAGTTGATCAAATATTGGCATCACAGTTAATTGTTCCTGCAATATTACATTTACTGATAGCTTTGCTCTATTTTGTCTGTTTTGTGTGGCTGAAACTATTCAACAGTTCAAAAATCAGAAAATGCAGGTAGGCTTAAAGAAAAGTTCATATGACTTCATTCATATGACTGTTATCAAAATATTTGAGGTGCAGAAATGCTGTTACCTTTCTGAGGAGGAGGAAAGTCCCTGCTGAGATTCATACCACATTAGTATGTCAAACAAAATGCTCTGTTCACACCACCATCTGTTTGCCTCTGGAATTTATCCTGGAAATGCAGCAATTTAGTCACTGTGTAATGAGTAAGATCAGCTTGGGCATGAAAAAGCAAACAAATGTATTTCTAATGCTTCCATCGGGAAAAACACTTATCACAGCATGGACAGGTGGCTTTGTCAGCTGCACAAGCTCACTCTGCAGTGCTTAATTTCAATTCAGTTTCTAAGTATCTGGTTTTTTTTAACAGTAATTTAAATAGATCATTGGGTTATATTCAAAATGGTTAATTAAACCACAACACCCATAGAAGTACTCATCCAACATGGGAGGTTTAAAATAATCATTCATGCCCTTTCATAAGTGCAACACAGCTTCTTGCTGGACTCTAGGATAAAGGAGCCACTTATGGCTCCTTGTAAATTCTGTATGACAAAGCCAAGGTAAGCCACAGGTAACGGAGCATGCTGAAATTCAGGTTCAGACTGCTGGATAGGATTGAAGTTACCTAGTTGGCCAGTGATTTTCCAGTCTTGTTGCCAATTCTCTTTCCTCATTTATCACCCCAATCCCACATCTTTCCACATCAAAAATACACGACATGCAGGCTGGGCAAGTGGTTTTCTAGGAAACATAAGATACAGCGTAAAAGGCATAAATAAATAACCCACAAGGGCTAAATGTCAAACTCCTAAACACCTTCAGAATGAAAAGCAAACACATCAGATTGCTCCTAGATGGCATAAAACCACATCCCTATGCTCCTTGGGAGGTCAAAGGGAAAGCACACATTTGATCTGACAGCCATAGCTCTGATGCTTTCCACAAGAGAAAAGCATTTTTAAACTGAAAACCGCTCATTTGCCAAAAAGAAGTGCCTCTCACTTGCCTCAGGCTTTATTAGGGGTGTCTGAGTCTCCCCACCCCCATGGCAGCCACGTCAACAACAGCATTGCCAACACTCTCTGGAGCTTTCCACGCAGTGACCCACAGATGAGGCAGGACGGTGGCTGCATGGACCCGGGGGCAGACAAAACACTCTGGAGAGAAGACGGGGCCATGAGCAACTCTGTGCTGAATGCATCCGTGTGATGATGGGTTGTGTAGGATGGGCAGGAATGCAGCGCTGCCAGCCACGCACGATCCGCCTGGTGTGGAAATCAGGCTGGTAAAATAAACGACAGCCTTAAAGCTAATTACAAATAAGTTCTGCTCTGCATATGAAGATAAACTGTCATGTTTTCCAGCCTCTTAAGCAGGGATTATTTTGGGGAGAGGTGGTTGTAAACAGTCTTAGCCTGCAGAACAGGAAAGGAGTGGGGAAGGAAAGAACAGTCAGACACACATGGGAGGGGTTGCAGCAAAATGAGCGGCTTTACTTCCATGGATGCCAGGGATGTGTGGGCAACGGAGCTCCCACGGGGGGCAGGAGCCAGGTCTCTCCTTTCTGGGGGCTGCTCCTCCCAATTCAACCCAGCGGCCTGAAATGCTGCTCCAGGACATGTTCACCAGGATGGCAGGGCCTCAGGGATCTGGGCACACGAAGCCTATCTATCCCCTCTGGCACGAAGCCCCCTCTTTCTCATGGTCCCTCAGCCCTGGCTGCATCCCTACCGCCTCCTGTCAGCGTTCGCTGCCCAGTTCCCAGCCAAGCACTGCTCTCAGCACGCAGCCCTCACCTCTCATCCCATCGCTGTTACCTGGGAGAAGAGGCCGTCCCCAGCCCATCACAACCTGCCTTCGGGCAGTTGCAGAGAGCAACGAGGGCTCCCCTGAACCTCCCCTTCTCCACACTGAACGATCACAGCTCCCTCAGCCGCTGCCATAAGACTTGTGCTCCAGACCCTTCCGTTTTGCCGCCCTTCTGTGGACGCGCTCCAGCACTTCCACGTCTTTTCTGTGAGAAGCCGCAAAGCGTTGCTTACTTCCAGCCCCTTACCCCACCACCACCTCGGCGGCACATACCGCCGGTACCTTGCCATAGCAGCAGACCGACAAGGCGAACAGCATTTCACATTGCGTACCGCACTCATTTACACGGGCAGAGCAGACGCCGCTCCGCGGGCGTTTCCCCGGTGCCCCTGATGCCGCAGCGCACAGCCGGGGCGCCACGCACTGAGTCGTGACCCCCCGATCGCGAGCGGCGGGGAATCCGGGGAGGAGGGCATCCCCCCGGCGCCACCGCGAGGAGCCCGGCGCCACCTCCGCGCCGCGGGGAGGGGCGGGGGGCCGCGTGACCTCACGGCGAGGCGGCGGCCGCCCCCGCCCGGATGCACTGACTCAGCCGCCGGGATGACGGCGGGAGCGCGCACGCCGCGCCGACTCCCGAGCCACGCCGCGCCGACACCCGGGCCACGCCGCGGGGCAGCCGCCGATCACGCGCGGGGCGCCCCGCGCCCATTGGCAGCCGCCTCACACACCTTTGCCGCCGATTGGCTGCCGGGCGGGCGACGCCCCGCCCACCCGCGCGGGGCGCTGGAGCCGCCGCCACCTGAATGGGGAGCGGCGGACAAAAAGAGGAAAATCGGCGCGGGCACGGCCGGCGGCGGCGGCACGGGGTCCCGGCACGGCGCGCGGTGAGCGGGGGCTGCGGGAGGGGCAGGTCGGGGAGCGCGCAGGAGGAGGGGCACGGCGGGACGGGGGAACCGGCAGAGCCCAGGGGCCGGACGGACGGACGGGCGGGCGGGCGGCGGCGTGAGGGTGAGCGAAGGGTACGAGGCGGGGGGCGCCGCCGGCACTGCGGGCGGGGAGCCGGGCGTCCGGCTCCGGACAGCGGGACGGGCTGAGCTGTGGGCGTTGGGTGGCGGTACTGCGAGCAGCCGCGCCACCGGACGCGGTGGCCGCAGCCCCGTCCCCGCGGTGCGATGCGGCGCGGTGCTGAGCAGCTCCCTTCCTGCTCCTTCCGAGGGCGGGGGCGGGAGCGCGGCGAACTGGGGGAAAGGTCGGCGCGCGGCGCTCCCAGCAGCCGCCGATCACGCTTTGTTCGCGTGCCCCCGCCCCGACCGCGCCCCGCCCGGGGCAGCCAATGGGGGCGGGACGGGGGCGGGGCGAGGCGGCGGGGTGCGCCGAGGTGACGGTGGCGCGCGCCCAACGGCCTCCGGGGATGGGGGCGGGGATGGGGGCGGGGACGGGGGGCGGGCCGTGCGGCCGTGCCTCGGCGCTGCCCCGCGCCACGGAGCTCCCCCAGAGCCATGCCGCCGGCGGCTCCTGGCGCGCGGCTCCGTTTTGTGCGGCGTTCTGCCAAACCGTGCGTGTCCCGACGTGCCGCTCCCCGAGCTGCCGTCCTCACGGCTGTAAACGTGGCTGCGTGCGCTCCTGAGCGCTGTGGGAACACCGAGTGGCGGCTGACGCGTTTAGAAGGGAGCGGCCCTGGGCTTCTCGTAGCCGCGGGTCAGAGCGGGGGTTCGAAGCGGGAACGGAAGGAGGGTGCGGCGGGAGGGGGGATCTGGGCTTCGTCTCGTGTTGCGTTTTGTCGTTTTAAGCTTTCAGCCGCAGCAATATGGAATAACTTGAACTATTGCTTAAGGTTTGGGAAGTTGTTTGGCCTCAAGGAGCTGTGTCATCCTCACCAGATGGCAGATTTCCCCACAGATGACTTAAGAAGGCATCCTGTCAGGAGGGCAGTGTAGCCATACCCCGTGTCATCACGCACGTTTTCCCTGCACAAGGCGCTCCATGCTGTTAGCTAGCCGAGACCATCGAGTTAAAGGCTTATTGAACTCTGACCCACACAGGAAGAAGAAATGGCGATGATGACTGAGAAGCAGGGAGATGCTCAGTATTTCTGGAACAACACCCCTGAGAAAGGCGATTACGAGGCTGTTGAGGCCCTGATTTCTATGAGCTGCAACTGGAAGACTGACCTGAAGAGACATGCAGACATGAGACCCATCACCCCAGCCTCTGACATGTCAGAGGACAGCGATGAGACCCTGCTTCCTGGAGTGGCAGACTTCAGCACCATCCCCGCATTTGTAAGTGCTTACCATGTGCAAGCTCATTTCACTGTGTCCATGAGGCAGCAGTCGGTAACGCGTGGCAGCAGGTTGTTAAATGTCCCCCTAATCTCACCTCTTCCTGCAGTGCTTGACCCCTCCGTACAGCCCATCCGACCTGGAGTTGTCCCATACCACCCCCACACCTCGAGGAGAGGCTGAGCCGCACGCGCCCAGAGCCCTGAAGGCCCAAGCGACCAGCGTTATTCGGCACACGGCCGATGCTCAGCTCTGCAATCGCAAAACCTGCCCAGCGAGAACAGCCAGTGTACTGAAATACCAGGATGGTGCTGCATGGGACACTGATAGCAAACTGGACAGCAACGAAGAGTGCTCGGCTACGGCACTGAGCAGAGTGAGTTATGAAAGCAGACGATTGCCAGCTGCAGAAAGAGAAACTGCAGAGCCAGCTGCTGGCCCTGAGCGCTCGACAAAGCCTGTGGTCAGCAGGCATCCATCTGTCCCTGGGTCAGCACAGCAGCCAGCACCGGTGGCAGCCCCGTGCTCTGTCCTGGGAAACGCAGCCCCCCCCGTGCCGGTCATTTGCCAGATGGTCCCACTGCCCACCAGCAACTCTGTCATGACTGCTGTGGTGCCTGGTGCTGCAGCCAGCCGGCCACCTGCGCTCTGCCAGCCCATGGTGCTCATGGGCACACAGGTCCCCAAGGGCGCCGTCATGTTCGTTGTGCCCCAGCCAGTTGTGCCGAGCGCGAAGGCTCCGATCCTCAGCCCAAATGGCATGAGGCTCTCTCCTATTGCCCCCGCTCCTGGCTTCGCACCTTCTGGAGCCAAAGTTGCTCCTCCAGTTGATTCTTCGAGAATAAGAAGTCATGTTTGCAACTACCCGGGGTGTGGGAAAACTTACTTCAAGAGCTCCCATTTGAAGGCTCACGTCCGAACACACACAGGTTGGTCGCTCATTCGGGCTGTTAAAAGTTAACGTGACGTTGCAGCTGTATGCACTACTTGTTAAGAATCTCGTAGTTACTGGATTTGTTCATAGAGCATATTGTGGGGCAGCAATGAAAGGCTTCTTTCTCATTGTGTGCACTGTAATGCCACCTAATCTGTGAGAGGAAATACCCCGGGGGGAAGTTGATTCAGGAGTTTGTGCTGGCTTTGCTCCATGTCAGAAGGCAGACAGCAACATATCTTGCAAGCATTGGAAGCAAGGCCCTGCCCAAATGTAGAAAAGGCTTTTCTGTAGTTACAGATGCCTTATTAGGCTTCTACACAAGAATGCCTTTGTGAGAAGTAGGTTAAGGTTAACTTAAAGGGATTCTTTCATGAACAAAAGCAAGTGTCCAATCAAAGCTATTCCCACTTTGGTTATCTCTGAACAACTTCATGTCTCAGCTCTTATTCACAGTAGTGAAAAGAGGGGCGTGCATTTTCACAGAGACTCATGATGTGCTGCCAGAGCTCTGTTACATGGGAACGGGACCAACATCGTTATGGGTTGCATTAAGGAGGAGCACTTGGTCACCTGACCAAAGGCACCATAATCTGCGGCACCCGTGGGGCTGAGAGCTAAAATCAGCCCTGTGTGCAGGCATAGGGAGCATCTCAGTTTGTTTTTCGGAGGACTTTTCAGGCCTCCTGCACTACTTAGTATTGATGATAGTGAATCTGCAATGTTTAAATGTTTTTAAATTTCATATATATAAAAGTAATGAAGATTTATATGAAGCTTGGTTGTAATGGAAATGCGTTTTTCGAAAAGCCAGCTGCTGTCAGTCAAGCCAATAGCGTTGGTTGCTCAGTGTTCGCGGCTTTCCTTCTTCTAGGAGAGAAGCCCTTTAGCTGCAGCTGGAAGGGCTGTGAGAGGAGGTTTGCCCGCTCCGACGAGCTGTCCCGGCACCGCAGGACGCACACGGGGGAGAAGAAGTTTGCGTGCCCCATGTGCGAGCGGCGGTTCATGAGGAGCGACCACCTGACGAAGCACGCGCGGCGGCACCTCTCCGCCAAGAAGCTGCCCAACTGGCAGATGGAAGTGAGCAAGCTGAATGACATCGCCGTGCCGCCTCGGTCGGTGGCTGCACAGTGAAGGGACTTGGTCAGGAGGTGGCTGATTAACTGTTGTCACTGGGGTATGCCAGGTTAAAAAAGCAAAAAAAAAAAAAAAAAAAAAACAAAAAATAAAACAAAAAAAAAAAAAAAAGCTTTTGCTGCAGGTCTGTGGTTCTCCAGTGCCAGCTGCTGATGGCAGCGCTGCAGGGAGGCTGAGGCGGTCTGTGTGCAGTGACACAGCGTGGGGCTGAGAGACTCAGGCTGGCTGGAATGGAGGGTGTCTTTTGCACTGGTAAGGAGAGAAAGGGAAGGCTCTAGAGCAGAGCAGAACGCGTTGTGCAGGTTTTGAATTTTGCAGATTATTCATATATGCTATATACATATATATATATATCAGTCAAGCGTCAGTGTTGCTGAAGGTTTGCGGCTGATGCTTGAGACCAGCAGAGATTTTAACTGTTGGTTGTGAATCGCCAGTACGGCACAGATTAGATAGACAGCAATGTGCAGGCACAGGCTTGAAAGCCCAGGGTGTATGTGCCAGAGGTGATCCAAATTGGTTTTCCTACTTGTGCTGCCTTTTCTGGGTAGGAGGGCCCAGTAGATTTCCAGGCCCAGTGGTACAGGTGGGTTGGTGCCATGCTCTGGGAGCTGTGGGGCCTGTCCTACAATTGGTGCCATGTGCCCTGGGGCCACCAGCTTTGTGCTGCTGCCCAGAAAGGGCTTCAGTGGGTGCTGAGAGGCGCCCTGTAGGCAGTAGGAGGCGGGGGGGTGAAATGTTTGTGGATCCTCGTTGGCTTTGTAATATTTTCCTGGCTTCTTTTGAAAGCTTTGTGATTATTACAACTGGTTATACTGAGGCATCGTACGGTGCTTCTGCTTTTGTGATGCTTACAGTTTCCTTCATACCCTCTCAAATTCCATACCACTGCATTTTTCATAAGCAGATACAGTGTACTTTTAAGAAAAACAGTGAAACTGTAAGCTACTTGGGTCGACTGAGAGAGAAAAACAGGAACCTTAGGGTTCTTGACCATGTTATTCTTTGAAAGATGGTTTATACTAAAAATGAGATATGGATATGTTATGTATTGTATTAAATTAGAAAGTTGTGATTTGAAAAGTTAAACAAGGCAGTAAAGACACAGCTTAGAATTAAAGCTGTATATTTTGTGACAAATAATGTGTCAACTTCACTCTATTTTATCACATTATGTCGAGGACACCTATCAGAAAGTGAACCATTTGAAAATAGTGTATTAGATACGCTCTTTTGTGACTACTTTAAAGATTTGCACATTTCTTATGTTGTACTTTATACTTTGTTTACAATAAAAGCAATTTTCTTTAATACAGACTTTTTTTCATATCAGAACTTTGTCGTATTCACCCCTTTGCAGGGAAGTGAGCCTCAGAGTGAAATATAGTGTCCATCAGTGCATGTCCTGACTGGTGAGACCCATCTGTCCCAACTTTTGATTTATGAGCTCTGTGAAGCCAACAGGAGTGGAATTTGAAGTCTGCACTTAATGCTTAGAATACTTTTCCCCTCCCTACTCTTCATCCTTCCCCCGCTTTTCCACCAGGCACCCAAAAATAAATGTTGTTATGCAGGCCACTGCAGAGCTGGTTTAAAATGATTATTTTTCCAATGATGGTGGAACTGCACTGTCTTCTGCAGGGTGACACACAGCCCACGCTGCACATGGCCGAGCCATCAGGCGGAGGTGGCAGCCACCATCTGTGCAGCGTGGGATTGGGATTCCTCAGTGATGTTGCCTGGAGCTGGTCATGAGCAACACCAAGAGAGGCGTGCGTTGAATTTCACCCTTCTGCAGGCCTGCCTGCCCGCTCAGAGTCAGCAGTCTGAGCCACCTCTGACAGGCAGCTTTCCCTTCACCGCAGTAGGAAAGCAGCATCTTCCTCTACCTTCTGCTGATTTATGCAGAGGATAACGGCTTGGTTCTGTTTATGTGAGCTCCTCCATGTCCTGCTCTGATTCCCTCCTCTGCCTGCAGAGATTCCCATATTTCATGACTGTGTGGCTGCTGACTCACTGTCGTTCCCTGTAGGGTAAGTAGCATCAGGATTGGGGCACTCCTTACTTTTCCCGGTTGATGTAGCGCCCTATGCAGTGAAACCCTGAGTCATTATGCTTTCTTCTTGTTCCAGGAGGGAACACAGCCCAGCATAGGAGACACTTCCCCATGAGCAGAATCCTGGTCTTCCCTCTCGCCTCACACACTGACATCTTAGAAGCAGGATCCAAAAGCTCCCATGTACACAGGCAACTTAAGGCAGCCAGACAGGGATTGCCTCGATGCTCCTTCTGGCTTTGGAGCACCTCAAGCTCAAGGGAGCTGCACATAAACCTGGGTGTCCAGGCAAGGAGCTCCATCTGCCAGCAATGCTGTGAGCCCCAGCACTGCACACTGGTGTTCCAGGAGCGGAACCTTACAGTGGCCTTCCAGTACCTGAAGGGGCCTACAGGGAAGCTGAGAAGGACTTCATATGAGGGCATGTAGTGACAGGATGTGGGGAAATGGTTTTAAACTGGAAGAGGGCTGATTTAGACAAGATATCAGGAAAACATTCTTTTCTCTGGGAGTGGTGAGATACTGGAACAGGTTGCCCAGTGAGGCAGGCTGGATGGGGTTGTGAGCAACCTGGTCTAGAGGGAGGTGTCCCTGCCTATAGCAGAGGGGTTGGAAATAGCTGATCTTAAAGGTCCCTTCCAACTTAAACTTTTCAGTGATGTTATAAGTGAACCAGCAGGAGGAAGGTTCTTTCAACTACAAAGCTTCCAGACCCTCTCCACACTCTGAAGTGACACGGAAGAGTCAGCAAAACAGGTGGCCTCTGCGAGCACTGGCCTGGGCACAACAATTAATTTGTCTCAGCATGTACACATCCATTTGCTGCTTCTCTGCATCACCAGCGCATCCCAACATCATATTTCCTGCCAGACCCTAGAGGCATCACAGAGCTCCTGGGGTGGTCACATTTCCTTTCTTGGGTAAATACACGGGATCAGACCTCCAGGTGATGTGGGTCTGTTTAAGCCAGTGAATCAGTGCTAATTACACACCCATGGAGCAGGCAGGAGGGTGCAGGGCTCTGTTCAGAACAGTGCTGGCAAATCTCAGGCACTGCTGGGAACTAAAAGAAAGACTCTCACTTCAACCTCAGAATTGAACAGGAAGGTAGTGCCCCCCTCAGCTCAAGGCAGGGTCTTAACAGTAAATTTACCCCATGTACAGGTTTGCCCCACTGATCAGCACGTGGCCCTGCAGGTTGCAGCTGCAGCACCAAAATAGGAGCCTGGGGTTATTTTTTGGAGACCCTGGGTATGGGGGCTTGGGGCATGTCACCCCCTGCAGCGCTGCAGCAGCCCCCACCACACAGCCGGCGTGTCGGTGTGGTGCACAGGGCCTTTATCTCTGCATGAGGAGAAAACTGGAAAAGTCACAATTTCCCTTGTGGCTGGGAGAACAATAACTTCCATTACAGCATTTGTGGGAGGCCTGGATGCTAGACAAGTGAACTAATGCGCACTTTACAGGAGGGGTCCTGAGACAGAGCAGCAGGCTGGGAGCTGCAGCGGCTGGCAGGGCCAAGACGCCAATGAGGGAGCAATGTCTGCAGAGCAGCGAACCCGGAGGCCTCCCTCCTCCCTGCTGCCTGGCCCCGGTTGGGCGCTGCCTCCTGCGGACGTGGCGTGTGCCCTGGTGCCAGAGGGAAGGGCTGCACTGAGCCCAGGGCTGCTCCGCACGCAGGGACACAAGGTATCCCCGTGGCAGCTCGCCTGTCTCCTGCAAATAGATGATTCACTTGTCTGCTTTGGCAACATAACTCTGTCGCCACGGAAACACTTACAAGCTGTCAGAAAAGTTATAACACACAATCAGGGCTGGAGAATGCTGGATGAATGAACAGGCATGTTGAGGGCTCGCGCTACCTGCTGTTCTCCATGGGAAAGGGCTGGGGAGGATCACATACGGCCACAGTGAATGCTTCTAGGATACGTTTCCCAGTGGGGTAGAACATGTCACACAGTGCTCTCTTTTCCTGGGTACCTCGACATGGGCTGCATCCTGTTTGTTTGCTCCAAAGGATAGTTTGACACTTTATCAGCAAGAACAACACACATCCTGAGCCTCCTCATCACACTGTTGAGAATGCACAGACAGCTCGTAGATGCATTTGCTGTGCTGCAATACAAATCAGGTGATAATAATGTCATACATTAAATAACTCAGAACCTTTCCTGTGGTACCACAGTTTTGGTGAAACTTTATACCGACTTGTATGTTCCACCATGAAGGGCAAAGTCATCATAGAATGACCTGGGTTGAAAAGGACCACAAAGATAATTTGGTTTCAACCTCCTGCTATGTGCAGGGTCACCAACCACCAGACCAGGCTGCCCAGAGCCACATCCAGCCTGGCCTTGAATGCCTCCAGGGATGGGGCATCCACAACCTCCTTGGGCAACCTGTTCCAGTGTGTCACCACCCTCTGTGTGAAAAACTTCCTCCTAGTATCTAACCTAAACCTCCCCTGTCTCAGTTTAAAACCATTCCCCCTTGTCCTATCACTATCCACCCTTGTAAACAGCCGTTCCCCCTCCTGTTTATAAGCTCCCTTCATCGTATCATCAGTGCTGGGCTGAATTCCATCAAGTTGTCATCATCTAATTGCGAAGGCCATGATCCCCTGCAGCGCTAGCTGGGTGCCTGGCACCAGGAGCTTGCTGCCAGGAGAGAGCTCAGCCATTCCCAATGCTCCTGCCTGGGAAGGAGGGTTCTTGGTGCTTAATTACCCGAAAGGCAGCTGGTAATCCCAACCCCCTCCCCAAAATAGGGAAGAAAAATAGAAAGCATCGCATGCAGACTGCTCAGTGCCTTGTTCTGAAGTAAATGGAAAGCTTGGCAGCCGTGTTCATTTCTTGGTGTACTAAACTGCTCAAAGCCACTCAGCAGTGACCTAAGGAGAAGCAATTGCTGTCTGTGAGTGCCCCAAGGGAGGCAGGAGACAGGACAGCATGCACAGACTGTGAGGACCAGGTGACATCGCTTCTGTCCTGCACAGATATTCATCTTAACACTAATCCTTCTGGCCCTGGGGCAGCAGGACATGTTTCAGGTCTTCCATGGGAACACATCATAACCAGTTGTTAATGTCAGCTGGGGGGATCTCTCTCTTTTTCTTTTCCATTTGTGCCAGAGACTTCCCTGTTTGAGCAATGTAAGGAGCCTGATGAGTCTATGGTGAGTCACCAAGCCAGGAAAATATCTGCAGGAAGGCCAGACTATTTATAAAAAGGAAAAGAAAGAAAGGAAATCTGTTGTAGATGCAGAGAGATCTAGAAGGCAGACCTAACTTTCTGGGGAGACTGTTTCCCTGGGCTGTGTGAGGAGTGCTCCCAGCACACAGGGGGGATGAGGGCATGGTGGGAGGGCCCTTGGGTGGGCCTGATGCTTCAGGCCAGGTCAGCCATGGTGGTGTGTGTCACTGACACCTGAAGCACAGACACTGGGCTGTGTGGTGATGGTGGTGACGCCATGTGTGGTCAGGAAAGCATCAGAGCCCACAGCCGGCCTCAAGTCCCACAGCCCAGAGGCCGCTCGCCTGGCTCTGCCATGTACAGCTGGGGTGGTTGCAGCCGCTGTGGGATGTGCTCGTGTGGAGGTGTAGGGAAGGAACGATGAAAGTGCCACCACTGTCAAATGAAATTTTGCAAAGGTACGAATGGGTTTAGTTTTGCAACAGTGCTGCTGGGATGGAGAAGGATTCTTCAGCCCCAGTGGGTCTGCTGCTGCCTTGGCTCTGTCTAAGAAGCACGGTGCTGGCTTCCGGAGCCATTCCAGCAGACATTGAAACCGTTCCAACACTTAAGCAAATTTTTAATTGTCCTGAAAGGTGGGGTTTTCCTGAATCACTTGAATAAAAGTCATTAGTGCAGCAGGGAATCAACTCACACCACTTCCACATACTGCCGATGCAGCGTGTTGGTAGGGCAGCCTGCAGAATAAAGCATTTGTTTCACTTGAGCAGAGTAGCTGTGGCTTGTTCTGCTGTGCTGGTATGGCCTCAGCACCAACGGAGAGCAGTGCAAGGGCCACTGACGCCACATGATGCCACTCCTGCTGTCACTGAAGTGGAATGAAATGGTGCTTCCAATGACGTGCGCCGCCTCTTGCCCTGTGTTTTGTTTGTGCTTTGTGTTTCCCCCACTGCTGCCTATTTCCTTCTCTAAAGTATTTAATGAGCAGATCCCCACCCGCACTGCAGTCCCTTTGCCACCATTTCCCATTGCCCTCAGCCCCGCGCTCAGGCTGACAGCTTCCATGTGCTGGGCTGTTCCTTAAAGTTTTGACAAACACTGATATTTCCCATGGCAACAGCCCCGTCACAACAGAGCTCACTTCCAGAGAAACAAATGCAGCTCTGCAGTGCCAGCTGCCTTTCAAACAGATGTTTGACTGCAGAGGAGATTTACAGCGGCTCTTAGTTTGGAGAAATGAATATCATTGCCTGGACAACATGTTTTTTTTTTCTTCTTCTTCTTCTTCTTCTTTATTTTTTCCTGCATGATGAGTTATTTTTCTTAGCTAAAAGGAATCTTCCTGGGTTGCTCTTCTCCTGCAGAGGTATCTCCTGGTGCTGCTGCAGAAGTCCCAGCCCAGAGGTGACAGCCAAAACAACCTGGACGTGATGTGATACTGCAACAAGGTGTACTGAGACAGCAACTGGGGCAAAAGTGCCCCAAAATTGCCCCCACACTTCACAACCTGCCTTACAGCTTAGTGCTGAGCAGAGCCTGGAAAACTTGCTGATTTTAGAGTCACGGGAAGAAAATTTAATCCATTTTTTTCTTTTTCCCCATACAACTTCCTTCAAACAAGAGGTGGTTGTCACTTGAACTATTTGGAGTTGTTGGAGTGAGTCCAGAAGAGACCACGGAGATGCTCAGAGTCTGCTGTGATAGAAGGCAGACAGAGCCAGGCTTGTTCAGTATGGAGAAGAGAGGGCTCCAGAGAGACTTCACTGCAGCCTGCCAGTACTTAAAGTGAACTTATAAAAAGATGAGGAACAACTTTCTACATAGGAAGATAGTGATCAGACAAGGGGGAATGGTTTTAAACTGAGGAAGGGGAAATTTATATTAGCTGTTGGGAGGAAATTCTTCACTCAGAAGGCGGTGAGGCACTGGCATGGGTTGCCCACAGGGATGGTAAATGTGCCTTCCCTGAAGACATCCAGGGCCAGGTTGAATGGGCCCTGGGCAGCCTCACCTGGAGGGTGGAAGCCCTGCCCACAGCACGGGGCTGGAATTGGGTGGGCTTTAGGGTATCTTCCAAATAAAACTATTCTGTTATTCTATGATTCTATAATTGTTTACGTTCCTGAATCAGCAGGACTAACAGAGCCAGCTTGTATTTCAGTGTTCCAGAGAAAAACATGCAGTAGTTCATGAATAGTTCACTCCCATCCCCAAAAGAACGTCCAAAATAGTTTTGGCTTTGCCCAGAGATGTTAGTCAGAACAAGCACATGCATGGCTCCCTGCTGAGGGGTTCCTGGCGGGGACAAGCATTGCACGTGGTGGTGTGGGACACACCGCTTTGCAGGGCCTCATAAATCTGCTGCTGAGGGTGTGGCTTTAGGCACATTGCTATTTTTAATTTGGGGTTAATAGACAACAAACAAAGTGTGTTACCATTACTGTGTATTTGGGCATCAGGGTTGGAACCCTTTCCATTCAGTGTTTCTTCCAATGAAGGGCCATCGAGATGATGAAGGGCCTGCAATATCTTTGGTACGAGGAGAGGTCAGCTCAGAATGGAGGAGGCCCAGAAGGATCCTATCAATGTCTGCCATATCCAAGGAGAAGGCTTTGTCCAAGAGGATGCAGCCAGACTCCGTTCAGTGGTGCCCAGTGCAGTGTGGTGCCGGAGCACTGGCACAGATTGCCCAGAGGCTGTGGGGTCTCATCCTTGGGGATGTTCAGAAGCCACCTGGCCATGGGCCTGGGCAGCACAGATGATGCGGGCGTTCATCCCATTTTGTGCACAGCAAGAACACTGGTAGGGGGATAAGATGGCACATCAATCTGCTTGTCAGCCCTGGTTCGTGTCTCAACACGGCAGTGCTGTCACACATGGTTCGCAGCCAGGCCTCCTTCCTCCATGCGCCTTCCACGTGACAATCCGCTTTGCAATTCCACTTTGCAATTCCACTTTGCAAAAAGTCTGAGAAAGGCAAATTGCAATCCTCAGCAGATTGACATGATTGCATTCTGAGTGTTTCCTGTTCTAGTGGCAGCACTTGAGGTAACTCAGCAGCAAACCTAAAAAACACTGCTGTGTTGAGAAATTTGTTCAACAGGCCCTGTGGCTGCTCTCAGATTTCCTTCTTCTCCTTTAAGACAAACATACTGGTTTGAAGCCAAAACCATAGCCGTGACCTCAGCCATGCCAGACCTCGCTGTGTGGGACACGGCCGTTCCACTCATAAGGTCAGCTTTTCAGTTGCCAAGGCTCATGCCAGGCCCTGGCCACAGTTCTGATCACTCCCTTGGAGTTTCCAAGGGCATCTCAAAGGGATCATAAATATCGCAATTGCCCCATGAAACTTTGTTACAGAGGAAGTTTTTTAAGCTACGGTTGACCCCCACAGGCATAAGAAGCACTGAAAATCAACAACATGGATGCCTACATTGGTAATGTTATTTCATGGTCCTGCTTCACAGACACAAGATTCCAAGGCCAAGCTCTGTGCAGATGGGAAGTTCCCCAAGGTCTGGATGCCTGCAGCTTCCTGACCCACCCCCCTGGGCAGCCCACATGCTACACAGCTTGGATCCGTTCAGTGCATTGGTTGGAGCCAGGGGGAGCAATGGATTCAGTTACTTTATTTTAGGACCACAGATAAAGCAGAAAATCATCTTGTGCTGCAGATGCTGCTGTGTACACCTCTTCCTGTATCCAGGATTATCCAAGATACAAGCTGTGCTTATCTGTGCCTACAGGCAGTCCCTCAAGCTGCCCCTTCGTTCCATGTGACTGCCCTAAAACAAGAAAAGAAAAAAAAAATGCAAGGGAAGAGGAAAAGCCAAGGCTGGATCAGAGGGAACATCAGCTGACGAAGCAACAATTCCATTTGCTGTTACAACTCCCACAGCCCAGAGAGCCTCAGCCAAAATTAAGCAATTCCCTTGCTCCACTTTGGTTCCAAGTGACTGTCAGTGTGCACCAGCTGCATGAGCTCTTATGAACTTACTACTGCTGTGTTGATTAAAATTGATAATTAAAGAACAAACAACTGTCTTGGAGTCTTGAATTACTGTGGCATTCACTGATGTAGCTGGCAGAAAGCATGAGATCACTTTTGTTCTTCTTCTTTGTTTGGATATCTTAAGGTTATTTCCTTACCTCATTTGCCCTTACTTCAGGTGAAATGCAGCTGTGTTACAGCACAGATGCGTTTTGGTGCCATGACTTCCGCCCCCAGCACCCCAAGGAGCTGAATGTCCCACAGCACTGCAATGGGAGCTGGGCAGCCCACATCCTGCTGAGCCTGTGCCAGCTGTGGTGTGGGGCTGGGCACAGCTGCGTGCTTCCCATGGACACAGCAGTAACAGAGGAGTGTGTGCAAAAGGGTCTGGGAGCGCTTCCTATAAAAATGCTAATGCTGTCTCAGCCTCTTGAGGGTGTTCAGTGATGTACAATAAATTACTTTTATGGGGTTATGTGAGCACTCCTGAATTTAACACTGTTTTCAGGGAGCGAGAAGTGTCTCTATAATCACAGGCAAAGAGCCTGAATAGAACCCATTCCAATCAGCAAGAGTAAAAATGTCAGGCCTTTAGCTTTAGAGTCTTTGTGCTAATGTTTGAAATCCAGCTAAACCCCCGTGCCCAGGAGAAGAGCAGCACAGTGTCAGTGAGATTTACGCTAATACCAGGAGAGCCTCTGTCTCTTCAAACATGCTTAGTTACCCTTCCTTCTGCATAAATCAAAAGAATATTCTAAAAATGTGAGATTATCAGCGGCAAGCCCACCCCCAGCTGTGATTTGTGGTGCCCTGGTGCAGGGCTGCGCCAGGCAGGAGGCTCAGAAGAAACTGCTCCTGGAAGCACCCGGCTGAAGGAGGGCCGCATCCTCATATGACCTCCCACCACAGAACTCTGCCTATTTATAAATGCCCCCAATAAGGCTAGAGTTCAGGAATGCAGCAGTGTTCGGAGCTATAATCACCCTCCAACATCCTCCTTGTGCCAGGGAATTCAGAGAGGGTATTTGCTCTATGGGGACGGCCAAAACTGGCCCCCAGAATAACCCTGTGTGACACTGTGCTGCACAACACAGCAACACGCAGGAGCTGGCGAGCGGCTGTGGCAGAGCTGAACGTGGCAGAACACATTGCAGCCGCATGAAGGAGGGCTCTTGCTGTCCCTTCCGTTTGCTGCCAGCCTTGCAGACACAAATGCATGGTGCAGCAGAGACCTGCCTTCCTGCTCTGGAACAGCACTGCTGTTGATTTTGCTTTTAACAAATATTTACACGGGGACAAATTGAAAAAAAAAAAAAAAAAAAAAAAAGCAATAAATCTGCCACCTAGTGGCAATGTGATTTTTGTGAGGGAGATGCTGTCATGAGAATGCCAAGCTGTGTTACAGGGGTGCTCTTCTAGCAAGGTCTCCTCTAAGCAGTGTTTGGAGGATATTGATTCCAAGCACACTTGTGGGTAGGCCCCGGAATATCCATAGCATGTGGATGCTCACAGACCTATCTGGGTGACTGGCTTCTGTTGCTACAAAGATCGGCACGGCGCTTTGCCTGGCCCACACTCTAGCGCTGCGCGGGATATATAATGAGCTAGGAATTTTCTTCATCTCCTAAGACATACAACAGAATCTTCAAGGTTGGAAAAGACCTCTAAGGTCATCTAGTCCAACCATCTACCACTAGTATTGTTTACTGAACCATGGCCCTCAGGATCACATCTCTATGTTTCTTGAACACCTCCAGGGATGGTGACTTCACTACCTCCCTGGGCAGCTTGTTCCAATGCCTCACCCCTCCTTCCAAGCTTTTTCCTAATATCCAAGCTGAACCTTCCCTGGCACAAACTGAGGCTATTCCCTCACCTCAGGGATGGGGCATCCACAGGGTCTCTGGACAACCTGTTCTAGTGCCTCATCACACTTTTAGCAAATAATTTATTCCTTATATCTATTATAAATCTCCCCTCTCTTACATTAAAACAGCTACACCTTGTTCTATCACTACACTCCCTGATAAAGCGTTCATCTTCAGCTGCAGAGCCTGTAGGTGCCCCTTTTTGTACTGGAAGGCCACCATAAGGTTTCTCTGGAGCCTTCTCTTCTCCAGGCTGAACAAGCCCAGCTCCATCAACCTTTCTTCATAGGAAATAAATATCCTTGTGTCCCTCCCCTTGACCACCCTAGACAGGTCCATGTCCTTCTTATGCTGGGAGCATACTGCATTCAGCAGAACTGAATGCAGTAATTCCAGTAGTACAATAGCAAGCTTGCACCTTGGGTAGAATAATGGCAAACAATGAACAGCAAAGAAAAATGACATTTCTACAGTTACATGGAAATAACAGTCATTTAAATGCTGCTGTTAGGCTTGTTCAGTCTGAGCCTTTGCATCTACTAAAGGCAGGAACAAAATAAAATGTGCAATGACAGAGTTTTGACTGTAAGGGCAGATACACCTCCAAGCTGGAGATGCTGTTTGTTCAGCGTGGAGCTGTGCTCCCCACTGCCAGTACAGTGTATGTGCTAGGGGAAGGCAAACTCCTCCTTTGCCACCCACACAACCACCTAGTTAGCCATGTCCCTGCTAATGCCATACGTGTGGCTATTTTCTGAATGGGAAACTTAAAATAGAGCAGATTAATCTTTCACACAAAAAAAATATATATATTTTATTATCAGCTGTCAAAAAGAGTGCATGACTTCCATTTACTTTACATCAGAAGAAAATACATAAGATAATTAACGATCAAAACATTTATCAGGATGGGACATGTTTGTTCTGAAAATACTTATCCTGCTCTTCAGACACAGGTAAGTGAAAAAGGACACTTATATAGTTGTCACTAAGTGCTATAAAAAGTACAGAAATAAGAAAAATAAACAAAACCGAAGTAATACATACCTCCCAGTCTCCAAGTCATCTATGACTTTAAGCATTAACAGCCCTATCAGTAGGAAAAAATGACTGTTTGTGGTTCATTTCTGTGAGAAAACACTTTATTTCCTACATCTTGCTTTAATAGCATCCTCCTGTGAGCATTTCATGAACTGATGATGCCAGACATTCTCATGCTAGTAACCAGGCACGACATTTAATTACAAGGGAATTAGTCACTGGAACAAAATACAAAAGAAGTGTTGGAGTCTGTCACCTGAAGTCTCCACATCAAGACTAGATTCTTCTCTGGAAGTGACACTTTGGGTGCAGATTTGTGGTATAACAGATGAGGACACGTGATCTGATAGTGCCTTCTGGTCCTGAAATGTGGGAATAACATCGTATCTGTCAAGAAAACCAAGATCTCCCCATCTTGGTGAGAGCAGGAGTCTCCCAGGTACCTTCTTGCAGAGACAAAGCACATTTCTATATGTCCTCCAACAACACCAGGAAAAGTGGGCTACCTGCAGGCCTGGATACACACCAAGCCCATAAAGCTTGAAGCTTATAACAGATATTTAAGATCTGCTTGGATGCTGAACGCCTGCCCAAAGCAGCACATCTTGCACTGAGTTGAGTTACCCAGCTGACTCCAGCCAAACCCATCCTCAGCCTCTTGCTGGCACTGATGGAGCTGTTCTGTGAGGATGGATGGATGTGGCTGATGGAGCTGTTCTGTGAGGATTCTGCAGAGAGGCCACAGCACTGCTGACTTTGCGAGCCTGGCCCAAATGGCAGCAAACGACACCCTTTGGTACAGCTGAAGAAAGTTCAGACCATTCACTCCCTCCCAACTGTAAACATCCTGAGCTATTGATTCTGCCCCGTGTTACAGTGCTCATCTGCTGTGAAATGCTCTGCAACATTTTCAGCACCTTCTAAATTAAAACCCTCTGTCCACCCAATGAGGCTCTTCCTAGTAGTGCAACATCTGTAAGAGCCAAATTTGAGCAGACAATTGGTACTGCTTGTGGGGTTTTTTTGTTTGTTTGTTTGTTTTTTGCTACTTCTAAGGGAAAGCTGACTTTGCAGGGCTCCTGTCTGCTGCTCCCACAGCAGCACCTCATCGTGCTGCAGCTCCATGTGGCCTGGGACAGCCTGTTCTCACCACCTAACCAGCACACAACCCTGGTGGCCTCCAATGAAATTTTCCAAGAGACAGAGCTGGTCCAGAGGAGCTGTTCTGTGAAGGAGCATGGGACATGGTGAAGCCATACTACTACAGCATGTGCAGTTCCAGTATCCAGAGGCATTTTCCTCTCTAACTGGAATAATTAAATAATATTGGAAATCCACTAGTCTTGTGGGAAAGAGCAGAAAGCTCTGCTGGTGTTCCTCTCCATGAGGGGGATGAAGTGATTGGTTCACTAACAGAGTGAGGAGACTTTTGCTAGAAGTGGCATCTCACAGGCAATGACAGTGTGAGATCTAGGAAAATGCAGACAAATGTAGAGGAGAAAACAAGACACACCACATTCCAAGGAGCTGAGACAATTCTTCACAAGCAGGCTAGCCCATGGTGCTGCCTTGGAAGGAGCCTCCTTCCCTTGAGGTGATTTCTATTGAACTCTAGAAAATATCAAACAGCTCAAACAGAAGTGATGGGATGGAGATATGTGCCCCTATTATAGAAACACGACTGATCAATGGTTTCATTTGCATTTGAAATCCTTGAGATTACAAGCAGCAGCAACGCCTGCTTTAAATCATGCTGTCTCCAGCAATGACCCCAGCCAAGTATTTACCTGTACCTTTGAGTTTTCCTCTTGGCACCCCCCCTTTTTGATCACCAAAATCCTTTGAAATGAGGCTCACACACTTTTTTTGTTTTTTTGAATGCTCTCTTTTGTTTTGGGAATAGCAAGGAGAGTTGGTATTGCCTATGGATTGACATAAAGGAGCAGAGGGACTCAGCACAGCCCGCCCAGCTGCGTCCCAGGAGCTCAGAGCCTCAGGAGACGAGGGCAGTATTTTTGTGCTGTTTCAATCTTCACAACACTGTTTGGCCCTAGAGAGTACATCACCTCGTCTTCGCTCACCCCTGGTGGCAAGGTGATCTCCTTCCTGACTTTTTTGTAGTTATATTCTTTCCCTCGTGTGGTGGTGTGGGCCTCTTCATGCTCCGCCAGCACCTGGACCTTCCTGTCCTTCACTGTCACAGTCACCTCCTCTGGGTCAAAACCCTTCACATCCATCACTGCTAAAACCTTGCGGTTTTGGGAAGAATTGCACATCTTGTTCAGTTTTCTCCGTACACTGCAATAAAAACAAGAAGAGAGCCCTTCAGTCCAGCTCATGGAGGAATCACTAGGATCACTATGAGCTCAAGAGAAGCAAATATAAACCATGTGCTACATCTTCAAATGTAGGGTGATGCACAGTACACGCAATGGTGTTGACCCACATCTGCAGGTATTGGTGGTTGGGCACATTTCAGCGTGTCCTCCTGGGATGGGACAGCTGGTATTTGAGATTTTTTTCACTTCACCACAAAGCCCTTCTGTGTTGTGTGGGCCCATGTCATGCATTTTCCTATGTTGCAAATGGCTGGTTGCAATAGATCAGATTTTCTAGTTAGGAGAAGGGGAGAAGAGACACATCTGGTAAAAATCACAGAAACACTGCTGTGGAGCTGGTCTGGAGGCTCACTGACTTGTTAAAATGATTTCTGTTACTGTCAAATAGCAAGTCTGCTTGACCAGAAGCAAGGCTCTTTGTCACACCATGCGTGGATTGCACAACAGAAGGGTTGCCTCTCTTACTGCAGATGAAGAGGCAGAAAGCACCAAACTAAGAGGACAGTGTGCCTGGTGAAAGAAGAAATGGGGCCATAAGAGGGGAAACAGGCATGGCCACTGCAGTGAGAGATCCCAGCACCGTTTGTGGCCCATTCAGCATCAGCACTTAGAGCCTGCAGTGACCAGCAGGCACAGTGTGTGACAAAAAGCTGGGGACCTCCCATCCCTCCTGGTTTCTCAGGGCTTGGCTAGGCTTCAGCTCAAGCTGAAAGGTTTTATTCCTTCCGGCAAGGCTGCCTGTTGGATTTATCTGTACTGACATCAGCCTTCATCTCCTTTCACAGACTTGAAACTACCGCAACAGTGGTCAGGCCCCAAATCTAGAAATGCCAAACCTTGCCCTTCCCACACACACCGGTGTCAGCCTGCACCCTCCTGCAGGGGCTCGCGCTGACAGCTGGCCCAGGCCGTGCCGCAGCCCCAGGACCCGTTACCTGGCCAGGTCCCTCTCCACATCCTGTGTGGCCATCACAGCCCGGCTGGGAGCTGTGCAGGACCATGAGCAGAGGCAGGAGGGTGGTAGGAGGTGGCTGCAGGGGCAGCAGGGCAGCAGATCCTCCCGCAGCTCCTGCAGGTGCCGGTCCAGCAGCTGCATCTGCCTCTGCATTATTCTCTCCATTTGTTTAAAATCCCACTCACGGTCCTCCAAAAAGCTATTGAGCAGAGACATCCTCAGGCTGTGACAGACTGCATCAGTGCCCAAGTGCTATTTGCACTTGGGAGAGTAAAAAATTGTCCGGAAAGCTGCGGGCAGGTGCGAGCTGTGGAGCAGAACTGTAGGTGCTCCTGTGAGTCTTGTGACTTGGAGGGAACCCTGTGACATCATGGGCCTGCTGACGTGTCACAGCTCCATGGTGTCCAAGGAGAGCTGTTCCATACGTCTGGGCTGCAAGTGCACACTGATGGCTCACATCCAGTTTTTCATCTAGAATCCCCAAGCCCTTCTCTGCTAGGCTGCCCTCAATCCATTCATCTCCCAGTTTGTATTTGTGCAGCACCTTGTACTTGGCCCAAAAAGCCCTGTGTGACTTCCAGAAAAACTCGCAGGAGATGACGTGAATGGGAAATGGTTTCCATTTTGGATAATTTGGGCTTTAAGGCATTATAGCAGGTTGTGCACCAGCATGTACTGAGGCAGAGACAGTTGAGAAGTCATTCTGAGGCAGGCAGGCTGCTGGCGGTGCGTGGTGCAAAAAGTCATCCAGTGTGGTGCAGAGCGGACGCAGAGCTTCCATCACAGCATGCTGAAACTCTTCACTCGGGTCGTGCTGTGCTGCAGTGCATCACTGCCACTGGTGGGGAGATCGGCAGGGACCCTGGGAAGAAAATGGGAGCAGGTCACTGCCGAGGATGCACAAGAGCACACACCAAAATGCTGGTGTTTCATTTGCAAGAGTGAATTCAAACATTCAGCTAACTTTGATTGATATGTACCTAATTACATCCACATATGCCAGCAAACAGTTGTTAAAATCCAAATGCTTCATACATACTTTGAGGGCAGAAATCCTCAGCAAAGCACTGTTCCCAGCCGTGATGCTCACCAGCAGCTTCTGCCCTGTCATCTCCAATAAGCGCTGCAGCTAAGACATAAACCATCCTCCTGCCCACCGCCACACAGATGCTAATCCCAACCAGAGCAGCAGCATCCCTGCCTCTGAGGCATCTGCAAGCAGAGAGCTGTATGGTGGGTTGCTTTCCTGAGGCAAAGCAGTTTGGTTTTTCAATAAATCAAAAAAGCCGGCTTATTTTATATTGAATAATTGTCTCATCTGAAAAAAAAAAGCTTTATGCTTTATTACTCACAAAAGGTATTGTCTTTTTTTAGTCTCAGGATGAATGTTTTATTTTAAAGCTGAATTCAAAGACCGAAGATTCCCTCCTGAAGCAGTTTGCTTACATTTGCTGAAGTGTTCTGTCTCTAAAGCTTTGGTGCTCCTGATCTCTCCAGCTCCACATGAAGAAACCTTTCAGGAGGTCCCTCTCGTGTGTGGCAGGAGCCTCAATCATATATTTCACAGAGGATGTTTTGTTAGCCGAGTCCTAACTGAGGGCCACACAGCAAGCATTGAGAGAACTTTTCTAGTTGTTCTGTTGTCCTGGTAGGCTGCTCTGTAAGAGTGGGCCACCACGGCCCCCCTTGCAAATGAATCACTTGGCACTTAAAAGCAACAGCTGGCTGGCGAGGCCAGACAATTTAATAGTTATGTTTTTATCTTATGTTTTATGATGTTTGTATAAAGATCAATGTGATGGTGATAATAATCCTCACTGCCACCTCCTAAGCACAGAGCAGAAGTGTGTACGTGCCTTGGCTGTAACAAGGCGATCTCCTGACTGTGTGTACCTGTGACAGCCTCCAATGGCTCTGAAGGAGGCTGCTGCCTCTTTCAAACACTGAGCTCTGTTTGCAGATTACAGCAGCCAAGTATCACAAAATTAGAATCAGCATTGTCTCAGCCACACGTGATTTAGGTTGTGGATGCCCCGTCCCTGGATGCATTCAAGGCCAGGCTGGATGTGGCTCTGGGCAGCCTGGTCTGGTGGTTGGTGGCTCTGCACATAGCAGGGGGTTGAAACTAGATGATCATTGTGGTCCTTTTAAACACAGGCCATTCTATGATTCTATGATTATCTTCAGAAGTGTCTCCATATAGGTTACGCCTGCAAATGTCTTCTTTAGGAAAAGGACCTCAAAAGCAGCCAGCTCTGGCTCTTTTGGCAAATGTTGGCAGGGGATGGGTTGCCTGGTATCCCCCCTCAAGATTCCCTTACTGTGAGTCACAGCATTATAGAGAAACCCATGGCCAAAGTGGTTCAGAGGAACACTCAGAAGTTCACTGTGGCCAGACCTGCTTGCCAAGGAACAGGCACCTCTGCACAATTTGTGCGGAAGCTGGTGGCGATAGAATCCATGGGGACTCTATCACAGGGGAATTTCATCTCCTCCCACAAAGCAGAGCTAACTGTGGCCATGCCCTCCATCGCTGGGAGCTTCACTTGTCCCACAGAACAAAGCCTAAGGCAGGTGGAAGATGAAGGTCTTATTTCCCCTCTCTCTGCAGCCTACCTTCAGGCCAGCATGAGGGCAGCCTTGTGTCTCCAGGCAAGGACAACATGCATGCTCTCCCCTGCAGTGAGCTCTCCCAGTAAGATCGACTCCCAGCCAGCAGGATCTGTGTGCTGCAGTGACACTATATGCAAGTAACAGATGTTTTCAGGGTGGTCAGCCACCACCAGAGCACCGCCAGACCCTGCAGAAAACCCAGAGAGGCTCTGTGCCCATAGCAGTCAGTGGAGGACACTGATGTGAGGTCATCATGAAGCAGGAATGTGACACTTGCTGTTTCCTTTGTGTTGCCCAGATATGGGAAGGACAAGAGTCATTTCCAGGTTAAGAGGATGCACAGGACAGACATGAGGAGCCTTGCAGATGGGATTGCTAAGGAGGCATATCTTCAGCAAAGGTACTACCAGAGACCTCCAGCCTTCACCTCCCACCACCTTATACCACACTGCTCCCTCAGGGCTATATTTAAACCCGCTCATTTCAGTGATCTGCTTTATGTCAAGAACCACAGATGCAGCGGATCCTCCATTTCCAGCTGGGGATGGAGGAAAGGGAATGCCAGGCTGGGAGGGCATCTTTCAGGGCAGCACTGTGGCACAGCATGCCATGTTGCACCATGCTATGCCATGTCATATCATGCTGCACCGCTGTACCTTCAGCCTGCATGGCCAGCTAGGGAACAGATGAGCTGTGGAGGCAGCAGAAGAACCATCAAGTGAAGATGCAAATGGAAAGTGTGGCCACACCAGCTTGAAACAGCTTGTGCCTGCTGCTTTTAAGCAGTTTTTGAATATACACAACTCTGTAATGAGCGGTTAAGCTCCTGACTCACTGGGAGCATTTAACGCATGGAACCAGCTCAATCCCGAGGCAGGCTGACCTGCCATGTGCCAAACGAGCCTTTCTTGATGGGCTGCTTCCATGCGGCCCGAGCCATGTTTGCTCCTTCCCTTCCTCCCCGCTGGCAGCAGGCTGGGCCGTGAGAACCCATCCAGGAAATGCCAGGCAGCGTGAGTAATGCCGCAGTGCCTCCGGGATGTGTCAGCAGGAGATGGGTGCTGCACAGAGGAAAGCAGTGCCGCAGCTATTTCCTGTGACTACAGGAGAACCCGCCTGCTCCTCTGGGTAATCGTGAGCTGATGCTGCAAGCAGCCTGGCTTGCGTCATTCCGGCAGAGCTGGGGACTTCTCAGCACAGGGAAATGGCATCCAGTTCCTGTGGGCATGCCCAGCTGGCCCAACTTGAAAGGAGCACCAGACACAGCTGAGAAGGTGCATGATGGATGGAAATTGCTTCTGGCTGTGGTTAAGTCCACCTTGGAGTTGTGTTGCCTGTCATTTCAAGAACCAGCTCTGCTCCTTTTCCCAGACAGGAGCGATGGGCTTCTGCCACCCCATTTGTTACCCCAGCAGCTCATATGGCAGACCTAGCACAGGGTTTTCTCCCGGGATTCCTCTACGGTGCTCCATGTACTGCTGTGGGTGAAATGTGGAGGCTGCTGGTGACATGCTGCATGTGAATGCGGTGTGTCACTGGGAAATGAAGAACTACCAGGTTAAATCTGCTGTGGTGTTATGTGGCATCAGCTTCATGAAGTCAAAGTGACGCCCACTGAAGTTCAAGGTGAATTGACTAAAGTCAGGCAATGAAACATATTTGGGGCTGTCAAGTCTGATATCAAGTCTGACTTGCAAAGGCTATTTTGAGATCATTTGTTATTACAACCAGAATAAACCAGAATAACACATCTTCCTGCCTCAAGTTTGCTGCACACCTAGGGAGCTGCACAGCAAGGTCTGGCCTGGCACAGGGAGGAGGGGGAATGGGAGGAGGAAGGAAGATATCTACCACAGCATCCATCTCTGATCTGGCCCTTGTCAGTCTCGTGGGTGGTCTTGAACTCATTCCCACTGTGATAATAAAAGCAATAGCATTCCAACTTGGCTAAGCCAAACACAATTTAGGTTCTTTGTTTCAGAGCCTTTTATGGTCTCTGCCTTTCAGGATCTTCCTGATACCCATGAAGCTGGGAACTTTGCTCTTAAAATGTAAAAGGAGAATTGAGGGAAAGTCAAAGGTACATTTCAGAATGCTGTGGACTGTTTGGCATGACTGCCTTTCCCTGTCCTCAGTGAGGAGCTAGAGGCCCTTCAGAGCCCAGTTTGTCAGGACAGCCCATGGAGACTTTAGGATATTCAAAATGACTGAAAATTGCAGAAACAAACAAACAAACTAACAAAACAAACCCAAACCAACCAACCAACACAAAACAAAAAAATACGAAACCCTAAGGGCTGGTAAAAACACTGCCTTCATTACCCTTCCAAACACAATGCCTAAATTAACCTGATCTTTCAAAGCATCTCTTAGCTTCCCTTGAGCAAGAACAGATCAAATACAGCAAACGGTGTTTGGTCAACATATTTTTAGACCTACCAGCTTCTGACAGCATGTCTGACATATTGATTTGCAAATATCAACCAGAATCTCTTAAAACTCCAGCCACGTTATTAAGTGTGATTTACTGGCTCTTTCTTTAAGCCTGGTCTGTAATAACCCTTGTATGGAAAGCGCAATACTGTTTAACTGAAAGTGAAATCACAAACAGGGCACTGCAGCCACACACTGAAAGCAGGTAACCATATGCTCGAATGGATTATAATGATCATTTTCCCCTCTCCTGATTTCCATATGCAATGGAAGTAATTAGCCGTGTAACTGTGCACCTCTGTGCCCAGCCAAGCGGTGCTGAAAGCCTTGGAGCAGACCCAGGCAGCCAGCTCTCAGCTCAATCCGCTCCTCTTTCGAGGGTCGATGACGTCCTGCACAGAATGATGTCCTGGGGATGTTATTTCTGGATTCCCAATACACTGCTTACAGAATCCCTTGGTATCCACTTGGTTTTACCAACATGTTTAACACTCTTTAATTTTCCTGGGGAAAAATATTCTTGTTAGATCAAGAGCTGTTTTTTCTGTCTTTCTTCAAGGAATTATTTCTCCACTTAAAATTCATAACGGAGCAATTGAGTTCCTTCAATTCAAATTTAAATGATTTGCTGAATATTTAATAGTGATTCCTCACTCTGCTGCTCAGTCAATGTTAAAAGACCTTCAGTCAGCGTTAGAAGGGCTTCCTTTCCCTGAGTTTCTGACACATCTCGGTCTCTCTTTCACTTCTGCGCTCCCACAGAGACTTAGCAGTGAGATCTGAGAGCAGGGGCACCCTCCTTCCTCCTGACAAGGTCTAGCCACCAGACAGAAGAAAATGAATGTTACCTTTCCTATTTATAGAAAAACAGTTAATTAATTGCTGACTTGCTAATGGTATTTTCAGTCTACCTTTGCATTTTTGAACATAAAGGAGTGACAAGTCTGTCTCCAGAAGATTTCAGGTCACTGTAGAATCCAGCATCCGTGCTGAAGATGCATCATCTCATTTCTTCATGGGATCGTTACTGGAACACCCTGCTGTATTGTGCCTTGAAGAGAAGTCAGCAGTGTGCCTGTCTCATCATGGCATTTGCACGCTTTCACTAAGCTTGTCCTCAGAGCCTCTTCTAACCCCAAATGTCTCAACATCCCCACATTAGCTCCAGTTCTGCTGGTTCACTGTGGTGGCCTCTGAGACAGCTCAGCTCGGTTGGACTAGATGATCTTAGAGGTCTTTTCCAACTTTTATGATTCTACCAGGCTACGTTGTACAGTGTGGGCCATTTGGAAGACATACTCACTGCAACAGCTTCCTGCTGACACATCATGGGGACCTAGGGCTGATGCTACAGAAAGGCTCCTCTCTCTCCCTCCAGTTAGTCTGTCCTTCCCAGAGGCAGCATCTGAAAGGTGTTGTACTGCTTAAAGAGAACAGCCTGCTGCTTACATTGAAATGCCTTCCCTCTGCCTCAAACAGAATCATATCCAGGCTGCCAACATTTCCAGTAGTGCAAACAGAACAGCAGCAGCAGTTTTCAGACCCTAAAGCTGCTCTGAAAATCCCCTTGTTTCCACTTTTGTTTTCAGCCAACATTTCAGTATTCCAGCTGCTCCCATTTGGTTCAAATAGCTCAGCAAACTGCCAGTCTGGAGCCCAGAAGCAATTTAAAGTGTGGAACAACTGAAGACAAGCGCTATCTGCCCTTTCCAGCTCTCAGGGAAGCAGAAGAGATGTGTGGGTGCTATGCAGCAGTGCACAGCTCATCCTGGAAGGCACGAGCTCAGGTCTGGTAACAGGTGCCAAGAGCCAGTGGCCTCCAATGGGTTTAGTACGGAGTGCATTTGCTGGATCTTGTTCTTACTATTTAGGCATCTTTCCTACTGACATATAAATAAAGAAGATGTTATTCTCTATAAAAATGCATTTTATATTGCTTGTTAGTAGTCTGATATCCACTCTGACATCCACTTCTGCTCAGGGCACTCCTCAAGAAATGAACTAGATTGCTGCTGGTGTAGAAATTAATGTGCTAATGTGATATAAGAAAGAACTCTTATTTCTACAATGTCCACGCTTACTTCAATGGAAAAGAGTACAAACTTTCATAGCCAGCTTTTGTTTTTCTCTCTGCATGATGGAGGTAAGGCCTAGCCACTTGTCAGAGAAATGCCAAGGTTACTTCAATGCTGGGGAAGTCCTTTGCATTTTAATCAGTGTTTTCTGGAAGAGGACCAGGAGCATCTGATGGGATGTGCATGGGAATTCCCTTTGCAGCAGGCTGGCTAGGCAGGCTGCCCTCAATCACTGCAGGCAGAGATGTGTCTGCCAGCAGCATCACTGCGCTTCTCCAGCCTTGCACCAGGAGGCTTGAGGTTGTTGGAATCTCAGAACTCACATTTTCTTGGGAAATTTGATTATTTAAAACCTTCTTTCACTCCAATTGAAACTTAGTATAAAAATCAAAACAAGATTATTGAAGCCCTTTGCTTAGATGCCAGTGTTTCGATATTTTATGTGATTCAAATGAAGTTGAAAAACATTGAAGGTGCTTAATAATTCTGTTATATCTCAGTAAAAGCTGTGATTATGTGAAACATTTCCAATCTCATCTGTTCTGTTTAGGACTGAAAAAAAACTAACCAGTTTTAATGAGAGTTATGAAATAATCTTATGTCACTCATCAATACTGGCCAAGCACTGTGGACCAAAGACGTGTTTTGCTGGTGGTCACATCTCAGCACCTACTTCATGTCATTTCTGTGACAGCTTCTCTCTCTATGAACAGAAAAGGCACAGGCTCTGGCAACATAAATAAATAAACAGACACCCTAATTTTGCCTTCATTCTCTCAAGTTTTTTTCTCTGATCCAAGAAGGGTGAGCAGCTCTTGTTTGCCCACAGGAAGTAAGGATTGTAGTGATGGCAGTGACGAAGGGTGAATGGTGCAGCAGTGCAGATCCTACCTGGTGACAGGAACATCCTTGGCAGTGGTGAACTGAAAGCTATATTAGCCTTACCTTCTCCACCATTTCTATCCCAGGACCACAGAGATTTAATCTATGGTATCCCCAGAGCAGCAGTAAATATCCCTGTGGTTAAACTGAAGAGCTCCTGGAAGCTTGTTTCTGCAGCGCTAGCAGCAGCGGTGAGCTGAAGGAACAGCTGGTTGATGGTTGTGGAAATACCACTGGGCACAGGCTGGGCTCTGAGAGATTCAGCATTGCGAAAGAGGTTCCTCAATTTATGGATTATTGTTTCATCATATTTTTTTCTGTTGCCTGGCTTCTAATTTTGGGAACATCTGCATAAACAAAAACTGAATCATTCCCAAAAGTAGCCAGATCTGAAGGTACAAGGGAAGGTTCTACATGCTGTGGATCTCACAGAAACAGGGCAGAGCTTCAGCAATGGCATTAAAGGCAAACACATCACTGAACTGCAGTTACATACAGAAGAGAAAGAGCACAAGATGTCTCCATGAAGTGTTGTTATCCAAGACTTGTATGAATTGATTTTCTTCTTCCGTGGGTAATTATCAAATTAAATGGCTTACGAATAGAAATTAGAAAAATTCTTTGAGAGATAAAAAAAGGTAGCCTCAGAGCTTAGCATCCTCTCCCAAGAAACCGGTAAAGTCTCTCTTATAACACAAGAACTATAATTTAATTGTATTATACATGAGACTGGAAAAAAGGCACAAATCAGGCTGACAAGCACTTCCAGACACCTGTGATTATAAAAATCTCAGCTCACAGCATGAGCCCTCTCCAGTCACATCCAGAGGGCTTTATTTGTGAAACAGATCAAAGATCAGATAAAACCATTGCTCTGATCAACTCCACTTTCAAGGAATTCTGAATCCTTCTGTATGCCACTGAGTACCATTTTAATTATTCCCTTCTGCCTTTGGCAGCAGCACTGCTAGGACATAGAATCACAGAATCATAGAATCAGGAAGGTTGGAAAAGACCACTAAGATCACCTAATCCAAACTGTGACCCATCCCTCCATGACCACTAACTTGTGTCCCTCAGTGCCACACCTACAAGTTTCTTGAACACCCCCAGGGGCAGTATCCACCACATCCCTGGGCAGCCTGTGCCGATGTCTCAACATTCTTTCTGAGAATAAATGTTTCCTAATATCCAACCTGAATCTCCCCTGGTGCAACTAAAAGCCATTACCTCTCATCCTACTTCCAGTTACCTGGGAGAAGAGGCCAATCCCCATCTCTCTATGACCTCCCTTCAGGCAGTTGTAGAGAGCAAGAAGGTCTGAGCCTCCTCGTCTCCAGACTAAATAATCCCAGTTCCCTCAGTTGCTCCTCATAAGACTTGTGCTCCAGACCCCTTAACAGCTTCATTGCCCTTCTCTGGACACATTCCAGAGCGTCAGTGTCTTTCTCGTAGTGAGGGGCCCAGAACTGAACACGCTACTTGAGGTACGGCCTCACCAGGGCTGTACCAGGGGGATGATCACCTCCCTGCTCCTGCTGGCTGCGCTACTTCTGATACAAGCCAGGATGCCGTTGGCCTTGGCCACCTGGGAACACTGCTGGCCCATGAAGCAGGGCCAGAATGTGACCTCTGATGTTATGGAGGAGTTTAAAATAAAGCCCACACCCTGATGAACCACAGCGATCACAGCATATTGAGGCAGCGCTCATCTCCTAGATCACCCACTGGTGTCAGTACCTCAGGCCTGAGGAAGGAGGTAATGCTGCCTATGCACATGGATCCTGTGGAAATGAACAGGGTTTGGGGCTGCGCTGGCATCCTGCCTCTGATGACTACTGCCTGTGCTGGATGCTCAGGGGAAGAGTCTCTCCAAGGAGGACTGTGCTGCTGCCATGCATCCTGATGTGAGCTGTATGGGTGCTGCTGGGCTACGTGAGCAGCTCTTGCTGCTATGCCAGTCACTTCTTCCTTCTACAACATCTGCATTTTAGCCTGCCTTTCCTGTTCTCCTGGCTTCTCAGCAGCTCTGCCTTGGAAGCATAACTTGCCTGGGTGCTGCTCAGCAACAGGTGAATGTGAGGAGGTGTGTGGTGGCACGTTCCCAGGTGACTGCAAAGGTGATTCACACCAGGAACACAACTTTGCTGTAGGGCAGCTGTGCCTCTCGAAGGGGCACCACAGGCAGCTGGGCAGGGGCAGACGGCTCCCACCTGCAGCCAGCAATCACTTTGACCAGGCCTATGCAGTCCCCATCAAACCTCTACAGAACACACATCCATTCCTATCTGAATTTCTTTTGAGGCAATGGAGAAAGAGAGATGATCCCAGGGCATGATTAATGTGCAGCTAAGCCAGTCAGGTCCCTATTTCTCCCAGCTGGCTGCAAAGAAGGTGCCAAGAAGCAGCTCAGGTGTGGGCACTCACACTGCAAAACAGGTGAAATGAATGCTGCTTTCTGTGTCCCAAAGTATGGGAGCTGAGAGTTTCTGGATGTAGTATTCCTCTAGCTGACACCATTGGAAAAGTTCTCTGTGCAAGTCTGTAATCTTTTAGGATTAACTAGGAAACTTAGGATGAACTAGGAAAGCTCCAGATGTATTTGTAGATCTTGCAAAATGTTGATGTTCCACAAGATATATTGGAAGAAAAAATATATACTTTTTATAACTAATAGCTGGGTGCCTTCCACTTTATAATGTCTTAGAGCCCTTCCTACCCAGCAACACAGTCACACAGCAAACGACCATCGAGTGCAAAACTACTCTAAACCTGTCAGTAATATCCAAGGCTGATTCTATGTGTTAATTATACATTATGTAAAAAAGGATTTCCTAACAGCTTTTTTTTAAGTTAAACTGAAGATTTGGGTCTTTCTTTTTTATGTGTCAAGGGACAATACAAAGCAGAACGCAGAATCCTTTAACAGCTGCACTTGACATACTGCATATCAGTACATCTCCTCCAGGGTGCCTTCCTTGCTGTGAAGTGAGTCCCTGTGTTTTGAAGGGAAACTTTCTTCAAAAGAACATCTTCAGGCCTAGCACACACTCCTGGTTTCTCTTAATGTACTGCATTCTTTGAAGGAGTGCAGATCCCAAGGCTCAGCTTTTGTGTGCTAAGGGCTTTTAGCTGTGCCAGGTCACCTCACTAGATGGAGGACTAGGGGACGTGCTGAGCAGGCTGTGGTGATGTGGTGATGTAGAAAGGAAGTACGTGGGCAGGAGGGGATTTGCCAGCGCTGCAGTACCACAGGAGTCCACATATGGGAAGTTCACTGAGACTTCAGCCATGGCCAGCCTGCTTTGCTTATGATGTTCACAGCACTCACGTGCCTCACATCTCATATCTTTGGAAGTCTGTTGACAAAGTGCATAGATGAGCAATCCTAGCAATACCTGAGATACAGATCTTATCCCAGTCACGAGTCGTACTGACAGATTAATTAATGATGAATGAAAAATATGTTCTTGATGATTTCCCAATCTTTCAGATATCAATTGCCTTGAAAAAGCAGGCTTGAATGATCATGTTCAGCTAAGATGTAGCCATAGGAAAGTAACCCAGAGTTTAAACAATTAAGATCTCATAATTATGGCTACTTTGTAGAAATTTGGCAATAATTGCCATTTGACTCAGTGGACCTGCAGCCTTACCATTTTCAGTTCATTCACCTTAGCTTTCTGGAGCATCCTCGTGCAGGAAGAAGCCATACCAGGGGCAGCAACAAGCTCACACGAAACATCTGCTGGCAAAAACCATCCTGAGGCCAAGTGCCACAGAGATGGGGCTGCATGGGCTTGCCTCCAAAGGACTGCCCTGGCTGAAAGCTACCACATTTGGATCTCAGCACTGGCAAGGTTACAGCATAATTTCACGGGAAACAAGTAGATTTCCTAAGAACATAATCAAGATGACTGCAGGCATGAGCCAGCAAAGCTATGTGAACACAGAGGTCTGGGCTTTGGCAGCAATGTGGGCGGGACCTTCACGTCTGGTCATCAGTGATGGCTCCTGGAATGGTTCACAGCCCCATGAAGCTGCACGGATTTAACATGGACTGTGAGGCATTTCCTGAGGTTTCATTTAAGGAAATGAATGCGGACTGCAGTTTTGCACACTATTTTTTGGAAATACACAGGCTGGCAGGTGGTTACAATTCTCTTACAGGTGCCTGCATTGCAGACTTCACAAATGCAATGTAGAGGTTTCCTAGCAACTTCCTTTCATGGTCTTTGTGCTCAAATTTGTTTTGAGATGTGGGCTTTCATAAAACAGCACTTCTGCCTATTTAAACAAGTTCTGTTCTTCTCAGCAGGCAGGGCAAGCACAGTAGCAGCACTACTGTCTGATTTATATCCTTTTCAGCTGCTCCCTCCAAAACTAACAAATCCCCAAAATATTTATTAGAAGTGATGGGTTTCTTACTTTTTACACTAACCAGTTCTATTGCTCAAATCGCTGAGCAATTAAAAACTCCAGGTTCTTTTTTTTTCTTTTTTCTTTTTTTCTTTTCAATTTTTAAAGAAGACAAGGGACCAATATTTCTTCTAATCTCTGCATTTATTCCTTTTGCCTGTCTGAAATAACAGATGTTGATTCTGTGCTTTGGACAACTCTTCAAATACGTGAGAGCAAACCAAAGCAGCTAACCCTTGCTAACCCTTCTGTGGCCACAAGTGCATTCAGTTTAAAACTGTCAGTGCACTGATAGCATCCAGGTTTGAAGTCACTGAAGTGTTTATCCAGGATGTTGTGCCAGCTCTAACAGCTTGCTCCGACACCTTTAGCTAAAATGGAAGTGAGTGAGCAGTTATGTCTGCACAACAAACCTGAGTTTGAACGTGAAGGCATGCAAATTAGAGGAACCCAAACTGCCCCAGTCTCCTGGAGGAGCTGTGAAACATTGTTTGCTACTGAAGTTATTCACTGCACAAACACATACTTCTTCAAAGATAGCAAAGGGGGAAGATATCCCTACATCATTTAGCAGCTGGAAGATGAATGGCAAGTGCCGTTGTGTATTCATTGGCCCTGTGCTGTTCTGGGAGCTCTCCCTCAGCTGTGAGCAACTGCTGTGCCAGAGGAAAAGTGAGGTCAGGCTCTCCTGCATGCAGACCTCCGTTGGAACTGCAGCTGCCTGACTCTGAACACACACGTGCTGGTGGAGCTTGATGTCCCACTTGAGCGTGGCTGGGCTTGGAAGCAGTCCTTTCAAAGCCACCCTATGTGAAACCAGGCTGGGCTGCTGCTATGACTGGCTTACCTCTGCAGCAGGCATCCTCACCAGAGATTAGCTGTGCATACACTCCTGTGTGCACTGGGAATTTGCCAAATCCTGGTATTTGTCATGCTTCACTGCTCTAAACCATTGTATTTCTCCCTTAAGACCAATGTTTGCACCAGTGCAGCTATGTCAGCTGTTGGCATCAGTTGCAGAGACCAGGGCGAGATTCCAAAGATTCCAAAGATCAGGACCTGGATTTCTATAAAAACCCATCTGTAATTGATTGAGAGTCATTCTCACTACCTATATATCTGGGTGGGATGATGAGCTTTTGAATTCACAAACCACCACAACATGCAGCTCTTTAAATAAAGCTCCTTTCCAGAAAGTCACAGCTGCTCCTTTATCTTGTGTTGCCAATCCAGAGAGCCGGGATGACTTCTTGATACTGCCAGTTGTTTTCAGAGTTGCTGACGCTTGAAAAGGCAATTTAATCTTTCTCCCATGACAGTCACTTCAAATACTCTGCAAACAACTCATATTAAACAGTGACCAACAGCCATGACACTTCTCCAGGCTGATTTTGGATACAGCTTGTGCTGGACAGGAATGCAAGGTGAACACTGCAGCAATTTTATCTCCTATGTCAATGTAAAACCAATAGTTAATCACCATGTGCACAAGGGTTAGCCTCATGTCACAAGTCCTGTTGTAGGACAATCATTATTACAGTTGTGAGGTCTGACGAGTGTTCACGCAGTACTATTGTTCAGGCACTTGGCAGCAAGCTGTAGCACAAAGAGTTAACTCTCTGCTGCATGCCTCCAGAAATCTGCATAATGCCTTGCATTTGGCAGCTCATTTGCATAATTTAAAATGACTCTTTTGTCTCGGAAATAAAATCTAAAACACCGCTTCAGAAATAAGCGGTAGATATTAACGCTTCATGTAACAAGAAGGTTCAGTTCAGTGTGTTTGTCTGAAGTCTTCAACTGGGCTTGCAAAACCAATTTTTACAGGGAGCTGTGGTTTCTTTGCTATTGCAGAGCCTCGAGCGCTCTTCCCCAGTGCCATGTTGGCTGCCCGCAGCCAGCTCTTGTGCTCACACTGAGGTGTCCCGCAGTCCCCGGAAGATCCCAGGGAAGGACACAGCTCCCCAGGAGCGCAGCTGAACTGCACTCTGGCTCTGCTGACAGATCTATAAGTCTCTTGTCTGCATGTGACTCCTACCCCCAGCTTGGAGGGGTTGAGGTGCTTGCTGCTGGCTGAGCTGCATGCCTCAAAGCTCCTTGCTCCCTCGTTTTAGGAGACAGATGTAAAGAATGGTATCTTCTTGCAATGATGCTTGTCTGTGTAGGAGATGCCTCACCTGGCATTTCAGTACGTTTTAAATGCTAAAAGCCTAAGAAATCTGAAACCAAATGCTCCAATACACATTTAACTTTGAACCCATCTGCAATGGCCACTACTGGAACACGGCAGATCCCACATCAGTGCCCACTGTACCCAAACAAATTCACTCCAAGAAACCAGGCAACACCAAAAAAGCATTCTCAGTGTATGCAGGTTCTCTCCATGACGCTCCTCTTCCACTGGCGCTTTGCCTGGAGGAGCACCTGGGGGCAGGAAAGCCTCAGCCCCATCCCTGCAGGCACACAAAGCAGCTTTGCGGAGAGCTGGAGGCAGATCCGACTTGGTTTGGGCAGCACGTGCAGGCTGTTTATGGGGAAAAGGACGAGAGAACATGTGTAATCCTGAGTGAATAGATCTGTCAAACGCTAACAAGCTTCCGCACAGCACGTTTAGCTCAGCTTTTCTTTTGTCCGGTGCTCATAACCCAAATTCAAGTGAACTCTGACCTTTCATGTGATGCCCTCCTTTCTGAATGCCCTCCTTCAGACTTCAGTGGCACACAGTTTTTAATAAAGTGCTTCAGAGATGATCTAGGGACATCTTTGTCTATCATCACCTCTTGCAACAGCTAACCCTTTTAACTGAACTCCGGCCAAAATTTAGCCAATGGCAGTGCACAGTGCGAAGAATTTCAGCCCAAATTAAAGCCTGATACATCTATAAACACCCCATTTCATTTCAGTTTACAGCATGAGGCAACACTGATTGCAGGTGTATATTCAGGTACTAGCAGGTAATTCTGTACTTGCAAATCTGCCTGCTTTTTCCTGTTAGCTACCTGCCCGTCTACACCCAACACATACACAGGTGTGAACCACAGACAGGTGTTGTAATTGCTGTTATCCACAATAAAATGTTCATCCACCAGTTAATACTGTCCCTCCCCACTGCAAAGGAAAAGAGTATTTATTCAGGATTGCTTTATTCCATTCATTTCAGTAACTGCAGAAGCAGTTCTCTGGCCTCTCTGTACTGCCTTTCTTCCTGCTTTTTTTTTTTCTTCAGCATCATTACCACAGAAATCCTAAAGCTTCATTTCATGGGACTTCCATCAGTTAGAGCTGTCTCTCTTCATGGGAATCAACATATATTTTTCTGACATTTAATCGCTTGTGCAACTGGTTAAGATGACCTGGTGCAATTATGTTCTCAGCTTGGGAATATGCTACTGGGATAGAGGAACATTCAAAAACCAGCCTTCCTGTTCTGTGTAAATGTCCTTGGTGATTTAAAGGGAAAGAAAACGCTCACAAGATTGCTAGCAGAACAGTGAGATCTTTCCTGAAAGCAAAGCCCATCATTTAAAGAGAATGGAGAGGTCCGAGTGATGAGCTTTTCACTGCTGGAGTGCTGTGTTCAAAAGCACACCTGTATGCCCTCAGCCAAAGCCTCCGGCTGACAATATGAAAGAGTTATTTCAGAAGGGCATGCAAATTTGCAGCCTCTGTGTACTCTCATTCTACAGAGGCCAAATTTCTCCCAAACAGCCACAGTTTATCACTTATCAAATGACACAGTTTCTGGTTTGCTTAAAATGCCAGCTGTAAACGGAGGCTACTCAGGAGCTGTTCCACAAGCAGCTCAGCTTCCTCTGCGTGTGCCCGTGTTATCGCTCACACCAGGAGTCTCGACTTGAAGCTGGCCTTCAGCTCACTCTTCCTGCTGTCATTTCAACATCTGAGCACTCAGTCCTGCCTCCTTTGGGGTGAAACTGGACAGAAACCCATGCTTCGGAAAGGGGACTAATGCTCTGCAGAAGCTGGCAGATGTTTGTTGCTGGTGGCACAGCTGGACTGCTCAGCATGAGCACCCAACATGCATGTGGGGTGGGTGTTTGGTCACCACTGTTGGTTCCTCTTGGAACTCTGGAATTTCAATTATTTTTAAAGTGGAATCGGAAATAAATGTGAGAATCACCTCCTCTTTCTTTCTGTATTATAATTAGCTGTCAGTGGCAGGTGATTGTTTGATGACAGAGGACCAGATGGCAGAAAATAGATTAGCACACAGAAAGTTAAATCCTGGCTTCATCGGAGCCCATGGAATAATTCACTTGATTTTGGACTGCAAGGTCTCCATTGCCAGCAATAAACTGACACTGCAATCATTTCTAAAGACAGTACATGAATCAAGGTGATTCTTTTTCAAAGGTGCCATTTCTGAAGGTAAATATGGTTAAGGCAAAAGTAAGGAATCCAACCCAATGGAATTTTAGAGGAATCCAGTTTGATGCAAACAAGCTAAACCCCACTTTTTCACTGCCTGCATAGAAGCATCTGCCAGATGACACAACATCACAGAAATATATCCACCACGTACACTGTGTCTGTGTGCTCTCTACACACTGCCTGCCAAGCACAGAAGTGCTGCTGTCCGTGGCCACTGTTCTGGGGGAGTTCAGCTCCTGCAAAATGCCCAGGAAGCCTGGTGAGTTCCACTTCTCAGGCTCAGTCACATTGGTTGGTGGATGGGTCAGTTCATCATATATGGAAGACACCACTCAAACTTTGTGGCTGGGCCTGGACAAGAAGACATCCTGGATGCCTGCTTGGAAGGAAAACGTATTCAGATGTGTCCTTGTGGGAGCTGGCAGAGGGGGATGCAGGTAAGGGGTCACTAACAAGGGTGAGCTGCAATGCCAAGTGAAGGCTTAGGGGCAGTAAACAAAACTGCACTTTGCCAGATACAGGTGGATCTACAAATTGTACTGAGTACTGGCAGAGACCTCACCTCAGTTCCAGACACATTCCCTAGCTGGGAGAAAGTAACTCTGAGCACACAAAAGAAAGAAAAACTGGGTGTAGAATTCTGATTTCTAATCCAGGAGTCCTTCACTGCAGAGCTGGGGGAGGAAATGCCAAGCAGATGAGACAAGAAAGGGGAAAGGAGATTGGGTATCTGCATTATCACTTGATTTCAAACGGATGCATTATAGTCTGTGTGTGGTAGCAAGCACTACATGAGCAGACTGTGTACATGTGTTTTGCTCACCACGTTAATTTCTGAACATCTAAGCCTCTTTCAGCCAAATTTTGGCTGGTCTCAGAGGCCTCTGCTAGCTTCACTAACCCAACGAAGGGAAAGAATGCAGCAGATTTCAATGTTTTTTAGTTATTGGAGAATCCAGAGCAGAGAGCCATGACATGTACTTTACCAGACCCACTATAAGAAAAAACTTATGCGAAACAAGTTTTCATCGACTCTGAGCCTTACTAAACTACCTTATTTTTTTTGTGGCCTCAAACAACAATTCTTCCTCAAGACCAGAATCATTTTGATGAGAGAACAAAGAAATGATTTTTCTCTTACAGCAACCTTGTCACTATACAGCCAGATACAAGTCAGAAAACTAGAGATTATAAACAATACCTGGCATCTCTTGGCATCAAGATGAAGTTTCAGCTATCATGTCAGCAACATATTAAAAAAATCAGGCTATTAAAATCTGAGATGAGAGCACGACAGAATGTAACCCAAGACAGCAGAAAGCAAATGACAAGCAGCACAGACCTCCACACCTGGAATTTTTTAATTCCTAGTGTTAACTCACAAACAATGGACAGCTAGTTTAAGTGATGCAAAAAACACTGATGTGGTTTAAAACTTCATATTCCCAGCCCAAACAAAATACTCTTACTCTGTACCTAGACAGAAGTAGCAAGGAACTTTCTTTGCTTGCGTTTGTAGCACAAGGTGCTAGGAACAAGATTTCTTTCTTTGTAGTGCACCTTGCTGATCACTCTAGAAGCTTCTATTCAGTCTTGGGAATCATCTGGAAGCTGAAGTTTCCTATGGAGCACTCTTGCTGACATTTCCAAGAATGTCGGCCTCATTTCTTCCATGGCAAAATATCATGTTAAGCTGCCAGCCTCATGTCATCTTTGTTGACATCCGAAGTTAACAGCCTGGAAGATGCACAGTAGTGTCCTCGGATGCCTGAGGCTTTTGCTTTTGTTCAGGGCCTCTTCCCTTACATCAGTGTGCTGCATCAGCCATGGGTACCACTGCCGATGGCACACGCGCCACCATCTGCTTCCACTGTTTACAGAACAAAGTCCCTTCCGCTCCAATCCTCCCACTTCTACCGCGTTCCCTCCCTTCAGGACTAACAGATTTGCAATAGAAACCACCAGACCTGTAGCTGTGGAGTGAGTCGAGCAAGCTGCTGGGAATAATCCTGCCCTGTTGCACATTTTTCAGAAGATGTTTCTGGTGGAAATTTCCCATCCACTCGAGCTGGGTGTGCCTTCAGCAGAGAGCTTCACAGGATGGCCACCAGAAGTCCCTTCCACACCACGTGCTTCTCAGATTCCAAGAACTTCAGGTGCTGATGATTGTCAAAGTTCCAATTTCAGACATGACCACAATAAGTCCACAGGAGTTAATTTATATGGCATTTCCAAGCTGGCAAAAATTCAAATTAGACAAAAATACCAGCAAGAAACTTGTTCTGCTGGTTGGGTGTTGGTGTATTTATAGCTGCACCTTCACAAGGAAGCTTCTCTGTTATCAGTAGGCCTGAAAATAGCAACATTTGTGTGCAGAAGAGTTGTGCAACAAAGGGAACTGAATTTCTTAGGCCAAGACAGAAGCCCTGTTTTAAAAACACATTTTGTAAAGCAAGAAAATGTGGCTGTGTTCTTGAGTTTTTTTCATGACTTAGTGAATACAATTTTTTTGATGTTGTCATCCAGCAGACTTGGACAACCCAAAGGTTTTAGGAAAAGTAATTTATTTTGAAGTCCTTAACAAACCTGACTGAATGAACAGTCCTACGATCAGAAAGCAACTCTATCTGGATTCAAAGGTCCAACTAACACCATCACTTATGTGATTCTTACATAAGAAATACACCAGCGGATAATGGGAGATATTCCAGAGGTCAGTTGGTGAAATGTAGTCTTTCATCCTTGTTCTAAGGTGCTTCTGACAGTATGCTGAACCTTTCGTTGTGTTACACATTCACATCAGAATAACAAATGTCAGCTAAACATTAGGATTGATGTCCTCTCATCTACATTTGGGATTATCTGCCATTTGAAACAAGGTATAAACTCTTGGGGTGAACAATAAAAGCTGAGATTTGCATTACTGAAGTTTATTCTGGATCTGAGCACAAGTTCCAGTGGAATCAATTTTTTCTTCCCTTTTGCTTATGCAGAGTGTTTGTGTTGGCACAGCCATAGGCAATGGCTAAAACTGAGGTTCAGTCATAATGTGAAGAAAGCCACAGAAAACGACTACTTAGAAATGCCAGCAGCAGACTGCTGAGCCCTAACAGACATATGCTCAATTTGGACTTTCCCAGCTCTTTTCCTGTCCTTTATCTGATAGGTTTCCATAGTCCATTAACTTTTAAGACTTGCTTGTGAAGGGCGCAAGGAATAGAGTAATTGAAAGTAATTGAAAACTCATCCTTATGCCCAACCCTTAAGAGAACTCCATTGAACAAGTCACGTTATTTGGAAATGTCAATGCTTTGGAAACTAGGTTTTAATCCCGGGAGCAAACATAAATTAACTGTATCTTCCCAAGTTCCACTAAATATAGTAGAAACACGCCCAAGGATGCAGCAAGACCTACCACAGGACTTCACTTAGCCCAACAGCTCAACAAAAAAGAGAAATAACTGTTAAAAGCAAATATGCAATTACTGTCTGTCGAAAATAAAATAAATACAAATTGAGCTGCCAAGTTTTTAGGTGACTGTCGGAACATGCCAGAGATTGTGATAAAATGGCTGAGGTTGTGACGATTTAGAAGAAATCTCCCACTGCAATAAACAACGGGAATACTTCAGGGAAATCGTCAGCAGTGGTAATAAAACAGAACAAAACAAATGCTGTGCTACGAGTTATATAAGTCATAAGTCATCCAGAAGGTCCTAGCTCTGTTCTAACAGGAAAAGAAGAAAAAAGAAAAGCATCTGCCCGTTTCTGAAAGCACAGCTACCGTATTGTCTCAGCGCAGAGCAGAATCAATCACACTCCACGCCCCGTGTATCGCTAGAAACCTGTTAGGCTCTGCCTTAACGACAATCTGAATAGCTTACACGTGCAGCCCCGGCCCAGGTGTTGGTTTCTATAAGGATAAGCGCCCGTTTTGCTGACTTTGTTACTCAGTTTCCACTGAAGTGAGACGGCAAGGCGTTACGCGCGGCTCCCCGCTCAGCGCTGTGGGACGGAGCTCTCGGCGCCGCACGGCCGTGCGCTCCTCAAGCGTAAGGGGCGACTCCGTCACGGAGCGGCCGGGCCGCGCCGCCGCGAGTCACACGCGCGCCGTCAGCTCCGGAAAACGACCCAGCGCAGGCAGCGACAGGGCAGGGAAACCCCACCCCCGAGAGCTGCGGGCGGCCCGCCAGGCACGGGGCTGAGAGGACGCTGGGGGGGGAGGGGGAGGGGCGGCGCGCGGGTCTCCCCGAGGCGCGGGCTAGGCTCTCGCCGCCCCGCCTCACGTGGTCTACTACGGCCCCCGCGCATGACGTCACCGCGCACGGCGCGAGCCGCCTACCTATCGGCGGCGGTTTTAGTGAAACGGCCCCGCCCGGCAGCGCGTCCGCCACTCGGTGCGAGCGTTGCAGCGTGGTTACGCGACGCGGCCCCGCCCCGCCCGGCTCGGCGCACGGAGGGAGGGAGAAGGGCCCGCTGGAAGTTAAGATGGCGGCGTGTGTGTGAGCGCGGTGCGGGACGAGCTTCTTCCCGGCGCCGACGCAGCTTAGCCGGACCTCCTTCGAGTCCTGCGCGTCTCCCAGCGAGCCCGGCGCTCCGCCGGCGGCTGCGAGCACTCCCGGGGGAGGGCCGGAGGCCGAGCGCCCCCCTCCCCCCCGCCCCCATTGTGTGCCCGGCCCCCGCCCGCCCGCCTCCCTCTCTCCCGCCGCCGGGGGGGGCGGCGGCGGCAGCGGCGGCGCCGACCATGACCTCGATCCACTTCGTGGTGCACCCGCTGCCGGGCACCGAGGATCAGCTCAATGACCGGTGAGGGGCAGGCCCCGCGCGGCGGGGGGCGGAGGGGAGGGGCCGCCGGCGCGGCTCGGCCCCCGGCGGGGCGGGGGAGGGACCGGGGAGCTCCGGGAGGCGCGGAGGGATCCCCCCTCTTCCCGTACGGTCGCCTGGTGGCCGTCCCGGGGGGCCTCTGCGCCCGCCTCGACCAGAACCCCCGTCTCTGCGCAGCCTTGGCCCCAAAGTTTGCCCCCCTACCCGCCCCCCCCCCCCCCCAGAGGAGCTCCAGGCGGCCGGGGGGGGCGATGCGGGGCGGCCGGAGCGGTGCGGGGAGATGGCTGCGCTACGCTGCGCTGTGCTGCTCTGCTCCGCTCCGCGCTGCCTGCTGGGCTGTGCGGCTGCTGAGGCGATAAAGGCACGGCCCGGCTCCTCCTGATGGCCGCTGCGGGCGGCTCGGCAAAGATCGGCCGGGAAACCTCGCGGCCAACTTTGTTAGTCGCCGCGGAGGGGGCCAAAGCGGAGCGCTCGGGAGGAAATACATCTTGGGAGCGAGGTCTCCTGCCTGCTTGGTGCGGATTTGACAGCACTGTGCGTTGCAGCCCAGTGTTTTCCTGCAGTAATCGCGGTCAGCCTGCATCGTAGTTTGTAAATGCCACCGCTGCACTTACCTCGTCGTTTTTAAGAACGTGTAGGTCCTAATCTTTGTTTCTTAGAGACATATGTGTCTGGATTTTTAATCGTTTCTGTATAAAGACTTAAATTTATTATTTTTTTTTACACTGCTGAAAAGTGTTGCTTGTTTTTTATAAATATCTTCTTGATAATTATAATTTATAGAAGTGCAGGCTTGTATTGCGGTTTCTCTGGCTTCTCATCTGACCAGGCTGTAGGGTAGGTCAGGGTCCAGCTAACTTTGCTGCTGTTGGCGCTTTGCATTAGGAGAAGTGACAAATCTCTGCTGAGACATCTCCATTAATGCACAGCTGAGGTCCCAGAGCTTATGGCAAGGAAAATAGGTCATCATAGAGATAAAACTTCTGCCAAACTGCATCATCCCCGCCCTTACAGAGGGAAAGGAAATGGGTCCTGGACTTGAAACATCTCAATGTGATGTGTTTGTTTATTTGTTAACCTGCTGATCCGTTTTTCAGGACCTGATCCAGAGGAGGCCTGCCCATTTGTAGGGGGTTGCTTGGCTGCCTGCTGGCTGCCACACAGCTCTGGCATGCATCCTGCACCCTTAGAGTGACAGACAGACAGGTGATGCTGTGCTAGGAGTTCTGTTTCCTCCTTGGGCTGTTTTCACTTAGGGCAGTGGTTGAGGATTTTCAACTTGAAAGGACCCCAGTGTTTTTTCTTTATCTTTCTTTTTATTTTTTAATGTTGATGGACCCTTTAGAAAACATTTAGTATGCAATTATCATGCCTTGTTTAGAGTGAGAGAGCTTGTCAGTTTTTTCTTTAATGTTATGTGTTTTATTGACTTACCATTTAATATGGTGGCCCTGAAGTCTTCATAATGCTTCCCAAGTTATTTTTTCTGCTCCTTAATGCAGCAGCAGCACTTGTGACTTCTGGTTGATACAGGAAGCTTCATCAGGTGTGGTAATTAATATGTGGAGAAGGCAGTAGAGGTGCCCTGAAGTAGTGTCTTATTCGGAAAAAATCAGGTAGCTCTTGATCTGAGCTGCAAGGCATACATTTCTATTTCATAAGTGTCATTTTACAAGTGTGGTGGCTGTGCTTCAGAACTTATAGTGCAGTGAAGTTGCAACGATTTATAAATAGGGTGCTGGAAATGCCAGGTCAGTGTTAGCAGTAGCTGTTCTGTCCCTATAGATCAGGATCAAGAGAGCTTAGTGAATTTTCATATTTATGCAAGTAGCAGTTAGGATCTTGGAACTTATCATTTCTGTATGATGGGATGCCTCATCCCTGGAGGCATTCAGGGCCAGGCTGGATGTGGCTCTGGGCAGCCCGATCTAGTGATTGGTGGCCCTGCATGTAGCAGGGGGATTGAAATTAGTTGATCTCTGTGGTCCTTTTCAACCCAGGCTGTTCTATGATTCATTCTATGATGTTTCTTCCACCCTTTGCCCATTGCAGTCAGTGCTACATATGGTGGCCACAGCCTGACTTGTTTCCTATCTGCTTTGTGAGTAATGATCACATCTTAAAATCTGAGTTGGGGACTATAACTTTGTTGTATAAGTTCATTAGTAGTGCACAAAGAACATGGTCGATTATATTCCTTTCATGGATGCAGTAATCACGTTTAAAACCTGTTTTCTTGATGTGTTCAGGATACTTGATGGCTTTCAATTTTTTTTTTGTAAGAAAGTATTTGATAACACTATGCTTTATCATCTTTGTAGATATGGTAAGTGGGTGAATTGAATTTGGAAAGCATCCTTCTGTTGAAGTTTTGTTCTTAGGCTGTCTCCACAATATGAGGTGGCAGTTCTCTTCAGCTGGGTTTGGTGCAGTTTATGTCATTCTGTCCTGCACTTTTTTTTTTCACTTTTCTGTGCAATTAGGTATCCCTTTTACTCATGCAGCAACTTGGAGAACAGTGAAAGAGTAACTGTAGAGCCCAACAGTTTGGAAGATGCCTGATTGCACAGGTGTAATGGGACAGTAGTCCTTAATTAGCATTTTTGGAAATGGTTAGCATTGTGTCTTGATGGTGGTCGCTGGAATTCTCTCTGCTTCCAACATTTGCTTGTTCATGGTGCTTGTTCAGATGTTCAGAAGCTGGCTGCACTGGAAGAAGCCCATGGAGTGCACTGTTAGGTTTGCTTCTGAAGCTGTTAGGATTCATTCACTTGAAATCCTAGAATCATGGAATCAATAAGGTTGAAAAAGGCCCACAGGAACACGCTGTCCAACCATCCGTGAGTGACAGACTGCGCTTGGGTTTTGGATGAAGTAGTGAACACTTTTCTGGTAAATTTATTTGGGAAGATGGGCAACTTGGGGTTCCCCAACCCCAGCAATGCATTCTGTTTGAACTGAATATGAAAGCCCTAATGTGAGGAAAAATCAGTATGACCTGCAGTTTAAGAAACAACTTCATAAAGCATTTGGGACATAAATAATTACTTTAACCTTTGAAAAGGAGATGCCTAGCTTCTGTTGCAGTGTGAGTTAAATATATTTATTGGTTATCCACCTGTTCCATGTATGTTTCAGGGTTGGGGGCTTAGCACTTGTAAAGGAAGCTTGGCACGCAATTGGATAGATACCAAGTGTTAGTTAATGGCTTTTTTTGGGTTTGTTTCCTATTTTTTATTTTATGTTAGGGTAGGAAATGGGTATAATGATGACAAATAACCATTTCTTGGCTGTTATGAAACCTCACAGGAGCAGCCGAACTTGCTGCTGTGTGGAAAGGGAAGTCTTTCACCTTGTATTAGGCTTTGTGGCTTTCTGAACACGAGCTCCCGTTAAGGACAGGATTTGTCTTAAGGCTTTGCCTTTGCTATTACTTTCTTACAAGAAAATTTTCATCAGCTAAGCCATTCGAGTTACAGCATAAAGAAGGTAAGATGCCATTTCTGAAGTGGTTATTGACGCATGGTTAATAGGCTTTTTTTCTCCCCTGTGAAGATGAGACCTAATGAATTTAGTTAAACTGGGTATTCTGAATGTAAGGTGAGTGGTATGAAATACGTTTTCTCACGGTGCGCTCTTTGAAGTAAGTAATGGGACTGAAAAGCTCATTCTGGGCTTCTGTGGGTATTTATGCGCAGTCAGCTTTAGGGGAAGAAAGAAGTCTCTTGCTTCTAAGTGAGTTTATTCTCCCTTAATACATTCAGTGCCTTTCTCTGTTATCTGAACGTTACTTAATTTAGGCCATGTCTAAACTGAGAAATGAACTCGCATTCTAAATTTACGTAGTCCATGTTGCTTATGCTCTCTGATAATCAACCTCCATGAAAAAAGTACCTGGCAAGAGATATTCTTTTAACCTGTGCCTGTGTGTCTCCTTGCTTGGGTACCCAAAAGCATTATTTCCAAGTAATGGGCGAGTGAAGAATGGATGCGTGGGCTGCTGCTCCAGCAGACTTTCTATCCCCTCTGCGTATACCGATGAACAAATCAGTTAAAAATCCCTAGCAGATGTTGCTGGAAGGAGCTGGGGCAGGGTGTGGTGTGGCTCTGTGCAGGAAGCCAGCAGGGATGAGGAGCTGTGTCCTGGCCTCAGATGCCTGCAGGAGAGGGAATGTTCCAAGTGCCTGAAGTCCAGAGCTCCATCTTCCATCGGTCCTACTGGGAGACTTCCTGCCCAGGAGAGGGAGGGGTGCAGTACTGCAGCCTTCTGTAATTACTTGAGCTCCGGTCAGTGGTTTATTTTGGTATGCTTTAAACTGCTTCCTAATCTAGTGTAGCACAAGTGAAATTAGCTTACCTTTAAGAGAAATAGGTGTGTTTGTGGGGAAACATTGCTAGTATGGCATTTGAATTCCACGAGTTACAACTGCTTCATGAGCTTCAGTGACTGGAGATGTGCTGACTTCTTCTAGACTGGAGTGAGGGAATGGCAGGGCTGTCAAGGTGTTATTATTGCCAGACTTTAGGTTTGTACCACCAGGGAGGTTCATGCAGTAGAAAGCAGGGCATTAATGTTTGATCTCTTGATTTCAGTATTGCTTAAGGAGAATAATTTGGGAACTTGAGCATGTTCTTCAGTTATTATCATCTTCATCTATGAACTGAAGTAGGTTCCGTGGAAATTCTGCCTGCACATTCTTTCTTTACTTTCTTAAATGTGTGAGGCATTTTTTTTTCTTTTTCCTTGTAGATCTGAATAAGAAATCCAACTTATCTTTGGGCAGCCTCATTCTAATTTAGTTGGTAAATAAGAATATGTTTTATTCCACACTTAAACTAATTTAACTTCTATTGTTTAAACAGCTTAAATAAATTGCGTGTATGTATACTTCATAACTTCCAAGGCAAATTTCTCACTAGCTGCTCAGAGTTTACTTGTGAGCATCCTTTGAGACTTGGCTGATTGTCTGAGGATACTTACACATACATTGTCCGTGCCTGTTTGGGCTTTGCTTTGCCAGGGTCCTTTTCTGTCTCTATTTTGTGCTGTGGCCCAAAGGCTGTTTCCTTTGAGTGCACGTGTGATTGACTGTGAATGTCCTTGCTGGAACTTTGATGAGAAAGTGTAAATCAAAGTAACTGCTTTCACAGAATGAGAAAGGTTTGTCTGTCTCACCTCTCATGTTCCATCAGCTGTGAGTCTGATCCCACAGTGAATGGCTTGATGGTAAACTACAGTAAGCACAGTTTTGTGGATTGATGAGTATAACTTTGGAGTGGGTACACATCAGGGTAGTGTTCAGTTTACACTGAACAAGGGAGGATTGTGGAAAGTGCTGCAGGAGGGAGAACGGGAGTGAAGAGCAAAGGAAGAGGAAACAAGACTGAGTTCCTTCCATTTTGAAAGCAGCAAGTTTATTTTGGCTACTGTAATGCGAAACTGCACTGTGAATGTGATCTGGGATGAGAGTAGTTGTGAGCAGTCACGAGGAACTCAGGAAAATAGCAATTGGGCCACAAACGCAGCCTCGTTTTTCTTCGTTCTCAAATTATCTGTGCAGTTGGGGCATTTTTGTTGATTCTACCAATGAAGAAGTAAGGATTAATGTCTTGATAGCTGTGTTTTTGGGATGGCAATGTATGTCAGAGCTGTCAGAAAACAACTTTAATTCTGAGAAATCTAAGCTATCAGTCAGTGTCCACGTTCTAATTATTTTCTAAAGGTTAAAGTCTGTGATCAGTTGCATATTTCTAAGGCAACTCTGGTATAGTAAGTGTGTTTATTAAATCTTGCAGAAGTATGCTTTGTGGAAACTCGAAGGAGGTATGTCATAAATATATAACTAAGCCATGTGGGTTTAATGAATGTGCATAATACCCTTTTTCTTAAACTTTCTGAAGTTTGAGTAAATAAATGTGATTGTGTACTGAACAGTTATGTAAGAAGTTACTTAATGCTTCAGTAAAGCAACCGAAGACGTACCAGAGCATGGCAAGCTCTGCAGTGTGCTCTAACTGTGCTGTAACACTTATGGTCAGCTGTTCTTGAATTAAATGAAATAGAATGTGGGATGTGTTTGAGAATGGGAGTGGGGGGGCTTTGGAGTACTTTCCATAGTGGTGATTACGCTGTCTGCAGTCTTAGTAGCTAATTTTATTCTGTGTTAAAAGTTCTGTCTTTCCTTGTATCAACTCAACAGCCACCTTATGGGAAAGAAAATCAGATAGGAAAAACTACGTGTGCTTTTCGGTTGATTGTTTTACACTTGAATTCAGTGAACTCCTATATGGGCTTGGTTTTGATTAACACACATAGAAGGCCACACTCAGTGGGCATCTCTGTGCCCCAGAGAACGTGGGGCCAAGGCCTAGTTATAGTGGCTAGAGGATTTTGAAGTGGGAAATGAAAAATTGAAGGTAAGGAAGTATTGAATTAAGCATGAAAATGTAATTTTCAAGGTATGCATGTTTTTGGGGCAAGGTTTTAAGCTAATCAGTTTAAATGAAAGTGGTCACAGTACAGATTAGTCCACTATAGCAACAGTTATTCACCTTTCACATCAATTTGGTATCTTTTTGGCCTAGTGTTATTTTAGTGTTATTTTGACAATTAAAATGTAGAGCACAGTGTTATTTGTCAGTGTTCCCCAGTAGTGTTTACTTCACTCTTCCCTTCCAGAGACAAAAAAAAAAAAAAAAAAAAAAGAGCAGTTTTGTATTTCTTTCAAGATCTTTGGTACATTTGACAGAGAAGTTGTACCCATAGAAAGGTATGGAGCTTGCCTCTTCTTGAAGTGCAGACATGCTCAGTGGCCGTTTTTGTAATTCCAAGTCTGTTATGTTGTACCATAAGATGTCTCTTGGAGACTCCTATATTGTGTGTATCCAAAAATAGATGATATTTGGGTAGCTCTTTTTCAGTAAGCCAGTTGCTACCTGTTGCCAGAAAAGATGCATCAAAATAGCCTTGATCCCCTGCATTTCTGATATTTAACTTTTTATGTAAATCTTATAATATAGCATGTGGAATAAAAACCAAAATCACTCAGATGATTAATGCTATTTTGGAAGTTGACTGTGTTGGAGCTACCAACTATCAGTGTTGGTTTATTGCCAGCCATGAGGTCTGCCAACTGAGTTTTGTGACAGCAATAGTGTAACTTGGCAGATGATTGCATGGAGGCTGCTGGAGGCTCTCACCACTTCATGAAACCTGTGTCTTTAGGAAAAAAGAGTGGAAAGGATTACGTAGGAGCATACTTTGTTTGATTGGCTTGGGGTTTTTCTTTTTCTTTTTTTTTTTCCTGTGCTCCAACCATCACTGTAGACACTTGGGAATATCACAAGTGATCCAGGGCTGTGATGGCCATTCAGCTGCAGTTGCCGGAAAGCAGCTCCTAGGGAAGCTTCAGCGCTCTGTGCTCAGGACTTTGTGGTATTGCTTTCTGCAGCGTGTTTGCCTTCATCTCAGCGGTGAGGTGGATCTTAACTGGGGCCTCTGAACACTGTTACATGTTGTTTCATCACATATTTTCCTCTGTGGAGTCTGACACTGCTTATACATAGAAGTATTTGTTCTACACTATCTTTTATCAAAGCTTTAACTGGAAAAGAAATATTTACTGATCTGGAAGTGGTTTTGATGAGAGCTGTAGGCCTTACTCTTATCGCTGGAAGTTGCAGATCTGTGATGCTTCCTTTGGTGAAGGTGGGATCAATCGGATTGCTCTTCATCTTGCAGGATTTTGTTTTCTTAAACATCTCTGTGTACGTTCTTTCGTTTTCAACATGCAGATTTGCCATTCTCTATCAACTGTGAAAATGATCACAGGTACATCTTTTTCTTTCTGGTAAATACAAAGAAGTTCAAAAGAAGAAAGGAGAGAAAACGATAAAAGAATTTGAGTTTTAATGTGTTTTTTTTTTTTTTTTTTTAAGCTCTTGAGAGAGCAGAGGTGTTGTCTGACCTTCAGTGAAGGTCTGAAGATCTTTCTGTTCAGCTTTGACCTCACTTTAAGCATCACTACCTGCAACCCTCCCTGCCACCAAAAGACACTGACACAATTTGCTGACTTTGGTAAACTGTATCTGTTTCTACAGCAGGGATTTAAAGGTCCTTAATGAAGCATTCCAGTGAGATGAACCATGTAGTGGGGACAGATCGTGTGTTGGGGATTGCCCTCTCTGGATGATTAGGTGTGGGAGGTTAGCAGGGGTTTGCTGGTGTGCTGTCTGCTTCTCTTGTGGCACTAAGCTGTATTGAGTGAAGCTGTGCCCTGAAACAGGACTGCTGTAGGCCAGATGTGAAAGAGGAGGTACTGTGCTGCTTTATGAGCTCTTGTAGAGGAGTCAGAATGCTAGCTGCACTGAGGGGAAGCACCTGGAGTGCTGTGCCTGCAGTACGGGTGGAGAAGAGAGAATCTACTTTTCGGCAAAGCAGAAGAAGGGCTGTGATGAGCTGTGCGCCTCAGAAAGGCAGGTGTGCTTTGGAGGGATTTCGCCTGTACTGTAATGCTGCAAAGGAACAACTTCAGGAGAAAAAATGAAGAGAATCCTTTGATACTGTGTCTGGGACTCCACAGTGTTATTTGCAGAGCACAAAAAGGCTTTCTTCTTTCTGGAGATGCACAGTGTGGGAACATCTTTACTTCTCTGTATTTAAATGCCATGTTTGGATTGTTTCACTTCAGTGAGTTTTGCGGTGTGTTCTTTAAATACCCAGTTGACACTTACAAATTTAGGCTAAAGTTACAGAGAGAAGTGAAAAGTTGCTTCCTCTGCTTCAGTGAAGGTTTTCATCTTGGAGATGGTGGAAATTGCTTTAATTGTTTTAATGTACTCTTATTAGCCTAAAGCTGCAACACGTCAGATTAGATATTAGCACCTGTAAATGTTTTTTGTTGCTGTTCAGTGGTGAGTATGTCTTTGAAGAGAAAATGATGCAATTCTTGCTGCAGCTATTGGATGAGATTTCTATTTACAGTGCATCATGCTTTCACGATACTTACCAGATTAAGGAGGTCTTGCACATGTCTAGTGAGTGTCAAAAATGTTTTTCCTTTCTTTTTCACTACTAGTTTCCTAACACATGGCTTGGAGAGGAAGATGGACGTACATAATTGAAAAAAGTAAAAAAAAAAAGAAACAAAAAAAAAAACAAAAAAAACCAAACTTTAGAGTGGTCAGGTAGTTTGGCTCATGTCCTCTGGTTGCTTTGTTGGGCAGTGAGCTGAGCCTGGCGTGATGAAAGCGCTCATGAAGGATGGCTGTTCCCCAAGGATGACCAGCAAGGGATGCATTTTGAAAACTGAGTGTGGTGAATGTTTACGTTGAAAGCCTATATTAAATCTTAGGACAGCTTGCTTACTTTCATGAAGAAAACTTCCATTTTTATCAAATGGATAAAAGTTAGTAAATGAAATTTAACTTGTGTGAATTTCAGCACTTGTGTAAGTTAAGTAAAATTGCTTTAAAATTTACGGAAGAACTTCAGTACTGTACCCGGTAGTATGAACTGAGTTTGCTCTGCAGCTCTCTTGCATTTCTGAGCCTTGCTTGATTTTCTGTGGTGAGATGGCACAGATGGAAGGCTCCTCGGATAAATTTCTCTGGGAAGATAAGTGTATTTTGAGAGAAATAACTTCTGGTGCATAGAGTGCCCCATGTGGAGGCTGAGCTCCTGTGGTCCTGACCTGGAGTCTTTTGTGTTGCTTGATGTGAATGTAGCTCCTTTCACTACTGCTCAGTTTGAAGAAGCTAGAAGTTGTAGCTGCTCAAACGGAAAAAAGGGAAATCCCGACATGGCTGCAGGCTGACTGCTTGTCTTTCTTCACAACTGATTTTTGCATCAGTTTTGGCTGGGCTATTTAAAGAATGTGCGTCTTAACACAGAAGCCATCGACACTGACATTTTGTCCAGTGTATTTCACCAGAAATCTGCTTGTGAGCCAAACACACAGTGCTCCCGCCTTTATCCTTTGAAATAGCTTAACTGCCTTTAATGAGATTTTGCTTTTTAAGGCTTAACCTCCCTGCACATTCATATCGGAGATCAGAGATAAGAAAGATTGAATAAGAGATTTCAGTGTTGGCATTCCTTAATGCAAGAATTGATTAAATCATCTCTGCCTCTGTTTCTGCTTTTGGGACGCCATCAGTGGAGATGATGGAATCTCACTGTTACAGTTAACCTGATCTTAAAGCTGCACTTCGCATTTGTCCTGTGAAGGGTCTGCAGCACAATACCCAGCAGCTCTGCAAGCACAGTAATGGATTGCTGCAGGAAACAGTTTTTGTGGAATGATTTAGAATTTTAATTGCACAAACACATTCTCTGCATAAACATCCAACATGGTTGTTCTATGCTTACCTTTCAGCGGGCTTAGTTCTGTGATTGTGGTTGGCACAGACCCCAGTGGCAGCAGGGATGAGGTGAGGCCCCTGCAGGGACGGGGCACTGACCTCCTCCTGGCTTTTTGTTTGGTCGGGGCATTTGTATTTTTTAAACTTAGTGATGTTCTGTAACAAATTCAAGTCCTTGTGGTTCAAGTCTGATACAGCAGCTGCAGAACAGATGGGGAGGTTTGTGCAAACATAATACTTTCAGTATTGTAGCTTATAACCTGCTCTCTCACTCTAGGTGTTGTCAGAAACCTCTCTGAACCATGTTAGCTCTCTTTTGATCTTGACTTGTTGCAGGTAGATCTGCTCTTCAGACTGGCATTGCTGACAGTCTCATAGAACATGCAACTCTTACCTTGCTGAATGTTTTCCCTATCACTTTTTTTTTTAACAAGTTAAAAAAAGGTGAAGATGATTTTTTACAAATTGGGTAAGTCTCTTACTATAGTCATGACATAAAGCTCATAAAGGAGCTAGATGTTGTGGGTAGACCATTAATAACTGTTCCCAGTGAAGCATTACTTTATGTGGTGCCAGCTTTTCTTCAGGCAATGCTGTGAACTTAGAGGTGGTTTTCCCTTTCCTGCTTGCCAAGAGGAGGAATGCTAACAGAGACGTAGTCAGTGTTCCTTGTAATCTCCTGGTGATACGCTTAAGACATGAAACCTCAAGGATGTTTACCTAGCCATATGTTGTGCAGCAGATCGCTGCTGGTTTATAGGACTTTGTAGCATTTAGATATGTGGCATTCATCTTTGGGGTTTCATTCAGTATCCCACAGTAATTCATAACTGGTATGGGGTACCTTCTATGGTATATGGTGGGATATGAAGTTCACGTTCAGTAGTCGCTTTTTGGACGCAGCCTTCATGGAATCTTCCCTTCTCTGTGTGAAGAAGCTGTGGCTGGTAGTTGGGATGCTGCCACTGCCCCCCTGGAAGAGCAGCAGCTTGGCTGGGAGTGCAGAGCGTGGCTGCCAGTGTTTGCCTCCTGCCTGCTCCCCTTTCACTGGGATACTTCTATTTTGTGCTTGTATTGAGTGTAAAGCTATTTCTATCAGCGTAAATTATTTTGTTTCTCTAACAGACATGGTTTCTTTCTCCTCTCCATCCTCCCCCCAGGTGCTGTGTAGTTGGTTACTGGATAACTAACTTGATAACTAATGTTGGTATTAAGATAAACATAATAAAGAAGAGTCTTCCATTAGGAAGACTTTTATTTTACAGGCTTCATCTCTTGATTTTTTTTTCTCCCTTTTTTTTTTTTTTTTTTTTTTTTTTTGAAGTTTCTATAATGCAAATACTCTAGCTAAAGTTTGGAAGGTCTGTAGGAACTCCTTCAGATCTCTTGTATTTTGGAAGGCAGAAGCCCAAGATTTACCTGAAATGCCTACCTGGTATTATGAGAGCATCTTTTCTAGGTCAGTGGTAAGGGTAGGAATTACTATGTTGGTTTCTATTTTGGGACTCTGTACTGGCTAAGCAGAACTGGTCTGTGGATTGACCAACTTTTTGTGTTCTTATCTTCCACTTTGCTGCCCTACCATACAAGTGAGCTGAGCTGGAGCTTCTTTTGGAAACAGTTTCCCTTTTAATAAATGTGATACTTTTAATAATCCCATAGAAAATGATGAGTTTTATCCGAGTTATTTTTCTACTTGTCAGTTTTTTGTTTGTGCCTTTTGATGCTGGCTTTTGTATGTATTTTCCTTCCCATTTGGTTCTGGGGAGCTTACTGTTTAGCTCAAACATAGCATGTACTTGGATTCCTTAGAAAGTGGAAATCAAATCTGCTGTGGGATTCTATATTGAAACTCATTAGAAGGAAGTAAAAACGTATCTAGAGTTAGTGCTTGTTGCTTCCTCTGCTTGTGTGTGAAGTTACTAATGACTGTAACAAGGCACTCTTCTGATAGTGACTTGTAAAAGATACCAAAGTGCAGGAGAACGAGGATTCTGTGGCAAGGTAGTAGGTGGAAGGGTAACACTGTAAAACAAAAAACCTTCAAAACAAAAACTTAATTTGAAACTGAGTACCCTCATTTCTGATGTAGTCTCCGAGCAGTGAGTACCATTTATATTAAGCTTCATTGCATCTGGTAGTAAATTGATTCCAATAATGCACTTTCACTGTCCCCTACTGTAATGTCATCGGGTTTGTTTGCTGTTCAGCAGATTGTTAATAGTTAAATGTGAAATTTAGATTTTCTATTTAATCAGTGTGTAGTATCTTGAATTATCACTGCCAACTATGCAAAATCATGTTGTAATTGTGCCAGTTAAGTGGGTGTTATGTACAATAGAAGGATATTTCTCAAATAACATCTAACATCTTCATTTCTTTTTTTTTTTTTTTTTTTTTTTTTCAGGCTAAGGGAAGTATCAGAGAAGCTGAACAAATATAATTTAAACAGGTAAGGTGTATTACATGGTGCTGTAAGTAATTTAGGAAAGTATGATATTTCCAACGAGAATTTAGTCTGGTCTGTATTGTATCTGTAGCCTTAAAGCTTCAGTACTAGTAGTAATGTTCAGAAATGCCTTACGTAAGAGAATTGTTATTAAGGTGAATATGTTAGATTTTTGGTTATGATATGCTAAATTATTAAATACCCACTTTATTGAATGACTCCTGAAATACTGCACTTTTTGTTAATGAGCAAATCAAATGAAGGATCTGTCATTTTTAATGTTTTGTTCTACATTTTCTGTTCTTAATAACTGGAAACACATCACAGTTGCTTTAACGGATACATGTTTAGTCATTCTTGAATGTTTTTATCAGTGACCTTTGCTGCACACTGTTCCTTCCATGTACCACTTGTTTGTTTGTTGCTTACTTTTTTTGTTTGTTGTTTTTTTTTGTTTTGTTTTGTTTTTTTTCCAGGCTTTAAAAGTTTAAAAATATTATACATGCTCACTTTTTGTTTTCAGCCACCCCCCTCTGAATGTATTGGAACAGGCTACTATTAAACAGTGTGTGGTGGGACCAAATCATGCTGCATTTCTTCTTGAGGTAAATGATTCAATCTGTTCAGATAACAAATTTGATACTGTAGAGTTAAAACTGATTCTTCAAATGTCAAATTGATAAATATTCTTCAGCAACTGAAAACTTGTTTTTGCTTGCTTTTTTTTCCTGTAGCGCTGTCTTGCATTTCAATTTTGTACGCTTCATTTTCTTGTTTTTAAATATAGGATGGTAGAGTCTGCAGGATTGGTTTTTCAGTTCAGCCAGACAGATTGGAATTGGGTAAACCTGATAATAGCGATGGGTAAGAAACACTTTTCTTTATATTAAATGTTTCTTTGAAGTGTATAAGCAGCTTGACTGCTTTTTTGGTTTGGTATTTGTTTGCCTATGGAACGGGTATTTTGAGTAGATACATAACAGTATGGTGATGCAGCCAAACAGCCTAGCTTGACAAACTGGTGTAGGAATAAACACTAGATTTGGCTCTAAAACATAGGTGAGATAGGATGTCAATAAATTAAAGAAACATACCCTACCAAAAATAGTCATTGTGAAAGAAACTGTTTTAAAGTGTTAAGCCTGTTGTAGAATCCACTCTGAAAGCGGTCCCATCTGGAAAGGCTTACTTTCTAGATCTGCTACTTTCAGCTCCAGGTAAGTCCTCAACAGGACTACGTAACAGTTACTGTTTGGATGTAAAATGCTTATTAATCTTGAAGAGGCAAATTCAGGCTCAGGTCTACAGATAGCATATGTGTACAAATGATAATTGCCAATTCTAACTGAAAACACAGTGGCTATCTCAAATCACTGATTAGCTTAATGTGTATTTGCAGCTGTGCTGTTACGGATTGCTGGTGTACATACAAACTAGTAGACATGCTTTCCATTTTCTTTCTTCAGTTTACCTCTTAATATACAGTTAGATTAGTTTGGAATATTCCCCAAGGGTGTTGCTTAAGCTGGTATGTTACCAGACTAAGTCCCTGAGAATTTAGACCTGGGATTCCAGGTTTTGTTCTTAACCCATTTGGGATTGTTTTGTGACTGATTTACCATCTTTTACTTTCAGTTCAAAGTTGAGCAGTGGCTCAGGGGCAGGAAGGACATCCAGGCCAGGCAGGACTAGTGACTCCCCATGGTTTCTGTCTGGTTCTGAAACTCTGGGCAGACTGGCAGGCAACACCCTTGGGTAAGTTTTGATAGGATTGAGGCTGCAATCTGTTTGTTCCATATTTGAGTATATGTGTATACACATATATAAATTGTATGCAGTATGTGTAAGGGAACATATCATTAATTATACAGCAGTTGTATAGATAGGGTATAATAAACATTATTGACTTGGTTAAAATAATAGATATGCAAGTGACCCTTCAGTACTTAGGATACGGAGCATTCTTCGTGTATGTGTGGAGAGTAACTTGTTTTGGCTGTGTTGTCTTCTTCTGACTGTTTCTTTTGGTTACTTCATTGTGAAATACAGTTTCTTTAGAGGGACACCATCAATTTAAGCTATCTAATAGGATTGTCTTGTAAAGGAAAAGGAGTGCACTTCTGCAGGAAGAGTCTTCATTCTGTACTCTGTATGGGCTCATGTACTCAGTTTTATTGTGCATTCCCTTACTCCTGCCCTAAGTAATAAGCTGCATTTTGTTAGTTGGGGTTTTTATCCATATTAATAGGAAGGAAACATTCTAAAAGGTTATCACTTAGGACCTTTGAAGTTTTACTATGTACTGAATCAACTCTACAGACTCAATTTTTTAAACGTTGCTTTAAAATTGATGGTGTCCCTCCATATAGCAATTTTAAATAAATCATCTGTACGTAATCATGTACAGATTCACAATTCAAAGTAAATTGTTACGTACTTTTAGAAGAAGTTGAACATGCTTTTCTGAGGTAACTAACCATAATAAAGAGCTTTGCTTTTAGAAACTGTACTTTCTGCATATGAACATCTTGTTAAAGGGGGAGAAGAACTGCAGTTTTTCCTTCAATGTGAATTTGTTACCACAGAAGCTAATTTTGCTGGAAGATTAGTTACATGAAAGATACCCCATACCCCAGCTTCCCGTGAAACTTTTGTACTCCTGAATTTAAATTTGTTTGTTAAACTTTGAAGGCATATTATTCCTGTTGTGTTTAAAAACCTGCTGATGAAAGTGCGAGATGTTTCTCCTCAGATCAGGAATGTGTTGAACTTATTTTTACCTGACCATAACCATTAAAATTATGCATGCACCAAATTCATAGAGTAACATTGGGTACTGTAACTTCTCCATTAAATGAGAGTGCTTGCATCATAAACCAAATCTTAAAATATTGAAATGGTGGAGTCCTTAAATTAGATGGTGGGATTTGGAAGATGGCCGTCATTCTAGTGGGCGGTGGGGGGATGTGGGAACATGAAGACTGCGGTTCAACCTCAGTAATCTCTTTAGGTTAGAAAGCTTAGGTCAGAATTATGTCCTTATGGTTGTTGTTTTTTTTTTTTTTTTCTTCCACTGTTGTTTGGGGGCACAGACCTGTTAAGCTAAAGGGGATTTAGAGTATGTCAGGTGAATGCAAGTCTACTTGAAAGGTGTCTGGATAGAGGGGGGAAGAAAAAAAAAAAAAAAAGGCTTTGCAAACAAAAGGGAGGTGGATTTTATGAAGGTGTTTTTGTACCAAGGTTATATAAAGGAGTGTGTGTATTAAATGCTATAGAGTTCAAGGAATTAAGCCTGTCTCCTGTCTTTTTTAAAGAACAGGTTTCAACCACACTTTAATTATCTTTTAGTTACACTAAAATTAATGCCTGAAGATGGCAATACACTAAGTCAGTGGGTGTCCCCAGACCTGATCTAACTTGAGCTAGTACAGTAAATAGCTGGTGTGGTGTGATTTTTTTTTTTTTTTTTTTCGGTTTTATTTTTTTTTATTTTTTTAAAGAAAACAGTTTTGTGATGCCTCTTAGTTGTCAAGATAGGACACACTTGGAATATTTGAGCCATTATATATATATACAAATATTTTCAACTGTTAGATCTCTCAACTGTCATCGACACTGAAGTAGAGAGATGCATCAGTAGTCAAGTATTAACATGTAATACATAAGCTTTTCTTAAACCTGTCTTCCCTGCCAAGAGTTGAAATGGACTTTCAACTTGTCTTCTCTCAGCCCTTTTACCAGCCTGCAGAAGCAAAATAACTAGCTTACTTCAAATAAAATTTCTCTTTTTTCTCCCTGCTAGTATCTTTTTGTGAGCTCTTTTTCCAAATCATGAGATAAGACATTTGCTGATGTCATGATTGTATTGCTTATTGTCTTGTATTGAGCTATTGTCTGTGTGTTTGCTGACTAGAATCCTGAAAATGTGGTTGTGTCTGTGAAAGGGCCTCACCTTAGGTAGATGCTTGAGTTACTCTGTGTGGTCTTGTCAGAAGGAAAGAGAAAGATGTTAACAATTAACTTAAACTACAAAATGTAAGGCAGTTTTTTTTTTATTTTAATTAGCTTTTTCATCTGCAGATGATACACTTTTAATGTGCATTTTAGATATTGTTTCAGAGTACATTTCTCTCGTCTTGATAGATTTTTCCATACTAGATCTTTGAAAATTGTTTCTGAAATAACAATAATACCATGTGCAATACCCTTTACAGTTGATTTGTGCAATAACCATGAAGACAAACTGGAGTTTCTTCTAGCTTTTCAGGACAACAGAGCATCTAGTCTTACTTCCAGAGCAGATTCATTTAACTCAGTTCTATGGTGTTAAGATTAGTAGGAAGTTGTAATGCTGTGAGGTGTCTGTTTCCACAAATCAGTTTTTTATTATCTTGTTTTAATACTGACTTACAAAAAAAAAAAGCTGCTTATTCAGTCAGTTTCTACATACTTTTCTGTAGAGTTGGTCCTGATTTCTCCAGTAGCAGTAGGGCCAGAGTAGAGTATCTCTTGAAAACCTATGTGAATTGAAGAACTATCTGGTATCAGGTTTGTCTTACAGTCAAGTCTGTTACTTGATCTTTTTCAGTGTAGTGTAAGGCAGTTTATTAATGTGAATCAAGTCTCAGCATTTTGAAGAGCCATGGGAGTATAGAGACCTTATGTCAATCCACTGACCTTGAAGCTTTGCTTTTGTGCATAAAAAGTTAACAGTTGAGTGTTAGATATTATACTTCTGATCCTGTTGCTTTTAGAAGCTCAGGGAATTGGCCTGGGCATCTTCCACTCGGAGTCCTGCTTTATATGTCTTGTCTGATTCAGAACTTTATCAAATAACCTTGTGCTCTTATCAGTTTTGTGAGAGACTTTAGTAATGTCTGCCTATGAAGTCAATCTCTTGTACTTTTCAGACAGTCTACAAGTTATTATTAATAGTAAAACTGACGCCGTATTTCTGGAAATGGTGCTATAAGAATAAATATATCTAAATCCTTCTAGGAGCCGCTGGAGTTCAGGGGTTGGTGGAAGTGGAGGAGGATCTTCAGGGAGATCATCTGCTGGAGCTCGAGATTCTCGAAGGCAGACCAGAGTTATACGCACAGGGAGAGACAGAGGATCCGGTCTGCTGGGGAGTCAGCCACAACCTGTGATTCCAGCATCAGTCATTCCAGAGGAACTCATTTCACAGGTATCTGAGCTTTTTCTCAAAAACTTGAGCAGGAAAGTGTTTTAAGTGTTTTTAAGTGTGTTTTCTCCAAGGGCTGATGGTATATAATGCTTGCATTTTCATTTCCCAAACTTTCCCTAAGACAAGATATATTTGTAATCTGTTCAGTGTCAATGAGGAATGTCATGTATTCTTCATTTGAAGAGTCAAATATTTGAAAGTCATAAAGCGTGTAGATAACAAAAGTTGTTTCTGGAGTGAGCATAAGAAGAGGGGACAGGCTGAGGTTTGTTGTTTTGTTTTTTGTTTTTTTAGTGAAAGGAGCAATCCCTATTAGATTTAGGTGAAAAACATTCAACCTATTTAATCTTATAATTTTTCTTCATGAAAACCTGCACTTAATTGTTTAGTAAATGGAACTGATTATCTTCTTGTATAAATTGTTCTTCTTTTACCTGTCAGTGCATCACAACCTGGATAAACTGATGGATTTTGTGTGATTTATGAGTCAGTAGTTTCTTGAAACAATTTCTTCTCCATGCTTCAAGAAAATATGTTCAGAATACGCAACAAATTAATGCATTTTAATTCTTAGTTCAAGTTGCTGGTCTGCTACACTTAGAATACGTATGCTAAGTTGCTAGGGCAAAGATAATCTGCTCACGTGCTTTCTGTGGCCTATAGCATGGCTAGCATGAGATAGGAACCAGCAGGCTTAGTATTTGCAGACACAGCAGTGGCAGACTGATTTCCTGTCTCTTCTTTAATTGCAAACGTAGTAAAACCTGGGAGCTTCTGTCTTCACAGCAGCAAGATACTGGAGGTGTTAGTTACCTCACCTTAGCCCTGCTTTCAGCAAGTTATGTGACCTCCAGATATATCTTTAAGCTGTGCTTTTTGTTTTGTCTACCTTGTTCGTATCCACGTGGGTTTTGGTTTTGTTTTTTTTTTTTTTTGAGAGCTTATGGAAGTATTTGATATCGTACATAAAAAAGAAGCACTGCTCTGTTCTGTATTTTAATATGTGGCTTGTTGGTAAAGTCTTAGCATTGCTTCCATTCCTATCATCTTTTTCCTTTTTTTTTCCTTTGTATATTTTATTTTTTAAAAAGCATAATTTCTTTTGAACAAAAATGTTTAAAACAAGCAAGTGGGAAAGAGCTCCAGAGCTGGTCTATAAAACATACATTCTGCTGTATACCAAAAATCTGTAAATAACTTCTGGCATTTAATATTATGGCAAAGTTTGCCTTTGTACCCTGTTAAATCTTGTTCTGCTTCCCTCCCTTCCCTCCCTCCCTTCTTTTTCTTATTACCAAACTATTTTATTTGGTGCCTCATTTTTACAGTATTATGAGAACGTCCAGTAGTAGTTTAGTATTTACCTTCGTGTTGCTTGTAACCTTCCAGAAGTCTGTCATCTTTTCTGTGAGTAGTCAGTCTGGAAATGTAAAATGCTCTGGGGCCTTGAGTTTGTGGAAGAAACCAGGATGCTTCTGTTTAATATTTGGAAGGTTTCTTTCATATTTATGCTTTTCTAGTATAAACCCAGGAGAAACTGCTGAAAGTGAGCCTCTAGGAACAGAATGGTAAGAAAAGCAGAGGAGGTGACTATATGTTAAAGGACACTGGAAAGAGAATCGAGTGTCAAAAAAACAGGGATTGAAGTGTAGTTTTTGAAAGCAAAAATCAGCAGAAATCTGCTGATTGACGTACTTTAACACTACTGTAGAAACATACAGGAAATTTTCAGAAATAGATTGTTTCAGTGTTATTCCTTGCCTACCACATCAAGTGTTTCAGTAAGTAAATCCTAAGGTGACCCATAAGGAAATGCAGCACCAAGGTTGGAGTAGTTCAGCCTAAATTAAAATGATAGAAAGTAAAATATCTAGTACAAGAGGCTGAGAAATGAAATGTGCCTTTGCATGTATGTACTGTCAGTGACTTCTGAGACTCCTGGTTTTTGTTAGACTACCTCTAGAATTAAGCACCCTTATCTAAGGAAAAATAGTGAGCTGACCATGGTTAGTAGTAGTTATTCTCTGTACTTACAGGCACAAGTTGTTTTACAAGGAAAGTCCAGAAGTATTATCATTCGGGAACTCCAGCGAACAAATCTTGATGTAAATCTTGCTGTAAATAATTTGTTAAGTCGGGATGATGAAGATGGAGATGATGGGGATGACACAGCAAGTGAATCATACCTTCCTGGAGGTTTGTATCCTGTAACTTTTGATAAGGAAATATCAGTATGTTCTTATTTTTCTGCATATAAATACTCATAGCATGCTCCGTGCTGTGCAAGGTATGCAATGAAGACAATTATTTCAGGAGCAAAGTGTAAAGATGCACAAAACAAAAGATGCAGTGGGATGTTTTGAGGGATTAGATTAGGCATTAAAGAATAACTGTTGATTCCATGGATGGCATGAAAGCGATTTATTTTTTTAAGAACCCTAGCTTTGTAACGTGAGCATTTCTTACATCTGTATTTTGCTGCTTGATGAGGTGCTGAGACTGCTATGTGGCTTGCTTGTAAAAGCTAATTCTAAGACTTTCCAGTCAGTCACCTGCATGTTGTTTTTAATACTAACGCATGTTCTCAAAGTGTAGCGGTTAAGTGAGGGCAAAGTGGTTTGCAGTTGTTACAGTTAGACTGAGAATTTGTCATCTCAAGTACCTCTCATAAACAGTGTAGTATTTGGTAATACAGATTTAATGCTATAATTGAAGTCCAGCTATTCCTGAAATATTGTCTGTCCCATGTAATTGATTTTTTTAGGAAAGATTTTGAGTCGTTTCATTGGCTAAATAAGGTAACCCAATTCTTGCCAAGCAAACATTTGAAAACTGCAGCCAAATCTACTGTTTGTACCAGGTGCACTGTGTGATAAGAGCACATCTAAACTCTGGCTACATATTAATTCTTTCTGTGTGTCAGAATGACATTTTGGTGTTTTTCTAACAGATTTTTTTTTTTTTTCTGCTCATCTGGTTCACCAGGAAGATTCATGGGCTTCCTTCATCTTTATCTTGTCCACCACGTGAATAGACAAAGGCTCTTTTGTTCTGCAGCAAAGCTGCAGCTCTGTCAAAGCTTCTTTGCTCCTTGAGTCTTTATTTTAGCAGTTTCATAGCATTAGGTGCATTGGCGTAATTGAATTCTCTTAACGCTTTGCATGTATTCAAAGCAGTAGTTCCTACTATAAATGTACCAGGTCTAATGACTAATGACTGCTAGTAATCATTCACAGTAAATGTTCCTTTTAAGTGTACTAACCAGCTTTCTACAGCACTATCTATTGCCTTAACACCTCTTGGGATCATAGAGGTCAGTGAACAGGGGGCTACCTGACAACCTGTAACTAGCTGCTTTCATTTTTAAGGTGCCTGCGCTGCCTCTTGTAATTGAGACGATAGGTTAAACCAGGGTGCACAGTTTCACTGTCTTTGGTAGCTGACTTTCTTTGTGGCTGAATTTTTAAAGCATCTCACTTCTTTAGGCTAATCTTTCCTGTAGGAGATGAATGTTGTTATATTATGAGATTAGTATGAATATTTTTTCCCTTTTATACCACAGAGCAACTGAGCTTAATTTGCCCAGTTTTTGTGGGAAAAGAGATGGAGTTTCGATTGAAATGAAGTGTTATGTCAGTCCCAGTCTGCAAGGATGTGATTCACAGTTCTTAGAGCTTGCAGTGTTTTCTGTGTCTGTTACTTTTGCCAGTAGTACTCAAATAACTTTGTTGCACAGAAATGCACTTTTAACTGAGTGTGATCAAAACATGAGGAGAAGTGGAGCTGAGCAGTGGTCAGTGCTGTTGTGACTCCACAGTATATGACATGGTAAATTACCAGTCCTTACTTGTATCATTTGATTACAAGAAAACCTGGTGACTAGAGAACCTTGCCTATAGGAGTGTGGCAAAAAAACCAACAACGTTTTGCCCTTCAGAACAACGTGGAATCAATTAAGTTTTTTGCTCTATGAGATTTCCATTCTTCTTATGGTCTTGCCTCTGTATGTTCTTTTTGGACCTGTAACAAAGTTCATAGAAAAAAACTGTAGATAACTAATAATTGCTATTTGCATTCTATTTTTAGTCAGGGTATCCATAAATGATTCTGAAAGGTAAAGAGCTTTTGCTTTTTATGATGTCAGATTAAAAGGTTTTATTCTTTCCAAACACAACAAAAGTAAATGACAAGGTTGCTCCTTGCCTTGGGGTTTTGGAAGTTCTTGTGTTTTAATTAAGAAGAGTATGCTAATTTTTATGTTCTCCCTTTTGCATGTCTGGTGCTTTTCTTAAATTAAGCCCTTTGGGTTACTCCTCTAAACTTCCCAAGGCAGAGAGGTTTGTTGTGCTTTTTTATTATTATTTTTTAAAGAGAAACTTATACTTGATTTAAAGTAATGAATGAAAGAAAGAAATTTCACTGTGGCTGAAAAACAAGTTTGTGTTTAATACATCAGGATTTCATTGGTTTATCAGTTGTGCTATAGTTCCTATTAGAATTTGTAAGGGTTATCATCTGATTTTTGTTTTTTATAAAAGAAGCAATTCTTCACAATTATCTTAAGAGAACAAAAAGTGTCTTAAAGCTTTCTGTACAAATTGCTCTAATGAAGTTCTCTTAGTAATTTTATTTCTAGAGCCTTAGGTACTCTGACTTTTCTGACGAGTTCCATTTCTTTCGTTTTATGGTAGTAATGTGAACAGAGTGGGGTTTTGTTTGATAAATAACAAATATATGAGGAAAAATCAAGGAAGAAGCTGCATAGAATAAAATCATTTCTCACAGCAAAGACTCAAAGTTGCGTAGAAAAAATTTCCTGTTCGTTTCAAATTGTGCTGCAGGCTTCTTCCAGGCTTTGTGCTATCAGTGTCTGGCTTTGTAGAATTCAGATACATGCATATTTGTTTGGTAACTTCTGCTTCATATATTAGGTTCTCACTAGTGGAGTTTGTGAAACTTGGTTTTGGCAGCATCCAGAGTACTTTGACTTTTGGAATCAGAGATGAATTGTTTCAAAAAAAAAAAAAAAAAAAAAAAAAAAAAAGTAAAAATCCACTTTTTTGGAAGAGAGGAGACTGGCTTGCATCAGCAGTATTTACTGTATTACTGTATTGGTTTGCAGTGAGGAGAGGTGGGAACCAGAAGAAAGTGTAGGGATCAGTTTAAAACCTGGGTGTTCAGTGGCTTTCCTTTTGCGAGGACAGTTATGTGCATGTTAGCTATGGTTTTGTTAGTATGCCTTTTTTTGTTTTGCTTTTTATTTTTTTTCTTGATTTTGAGTATGAACGTGAAATTTAGTAATAGTTTGAATAAACATAAGTTACCAAGAAATGAATTCTAGAGTTCTGCTGATGTCTGGTTGACTAGGAAACCAAAATTTTGTCTTTGGTGTCACAGTATTGCCAGTTTGAAAGAAGTGGAGAGACCGAAGACATATTTCTGCATGTTTCATAAAAATATGCAGCTGAGAATAAGGAAGACCTCATGATTCCCTCCTTCAGTGTAAATATCTGATGTGAGCTCTGCTTGATGTCCTGATCAGTCTTTGCAATGCCTTGAAATAATGGGTCTGTTGGAAATGATGTTAATGCTATCCATGGAGCTATTGGAAAATAGAAATATTTTCAGTACTTGAATTGGTGTTGATTTATTTACTGGAAGTGTCTTCCTCATCATTTTTTTTTTTTTTTTTTCATTTCTGCTGCCCTGGCTATGTTTTTCATGCCAATTTTCAATCAAATTTACTTAGATGATAGGTCCTTCCTTACTTAAATGGACTGATCAGAATCATCATCACATCTAAGTTAGTATTTGAGGGGTTTGATTCTGATCTTTCACTGCGCAGGAAATGAATGATATCTTATGGGACTCTCCTGAAAAACGGGGGAAAAAAAGTCATAGAAAAGGTTTAGTGGGCTTTTTTTTCTTTTCTCCCTCTCCTACGACACCTGGATTCTTAAACTGGATGTAGCCTTGCAGTATCTGTGTTTTCACAGAACTAAAAAATTCCAGTGATGTTTGAAGGGGACTGGATTTGGCTCTTATCCCTACTGGTTTTAGCACCTTTGTTTGCTGGTATAGAGGATGGCAGAAGAGGGATCTCTTGCAGAAATATTGGAAGAAAACTTAAAATCTGATTTGAAGCTGAAAGAAGAGGGTAAGAAAGGTTTGATTTCTTCACTTGCATTAATGCATATGTAGCCAAAAATGCATAGTTTTGGTTCCTGGATCTGATTGTTTGAATTTTAGCTCTCCTGTTTGGAAACAAGGCTCAAGATTTTTAAAATACTTCCAGGGGTGTGTGTGTGTTAGTGTTCCAAGTTAATTAGTTCCAAAATTCTCTTAGAAGAGAATTTCTAGCTTAGTGTAAAGCACACACCATGCATTTTGAATGAGGCTGGCAAGTTCTTTTCTGTGCTGACCAATTCTGTTCCTACTAGAGATCAGGATTTTTTTTTCTTTTCAGTTCATACCTGGGTGCAAGAACAAGTTGTGAGACTGTATAAAGGTTGGAGCTTACCTAGGAATAAGTGGTAGGGTTGAATGTGGGAAGAGGGAAGACCAGCAGTGTGTGAACATCAAAGTGTACAACAAAATATTGTCTGTCTTTCCAACTTCTGAACTATTGTTCTTACAAGTTGATGCTCTTAAGGTGAGGTGTTCTGCTACTGCAGTGTTTCAGTGCAAAATGGATAAAACAGGCAGTAGGTAAAACCATCCTGAGACATCTAAAATGTTCTGGTAAGGTGGAGCATGTTTGCCAAATAAGACTTTTTTCTTTTACTAGACTTCATGAGCAGGATGACTTTCTAAAATGTACTGCATGGACTACTCAATTCCAAATGTTGTGCTTCTAGCACAGACTATGCTTTTAGTGGGTAACATTTATTTTTTTTTACAAAAATCTCTCCCAGCATGTTTTGAAGTCCACAGAGCTCACTTCTATAGCTCTGTTTTTATGTCAACTCATTGCTGCTGGGGACGACTGATGGCTGGTATATATTGAAGTTCTAAACTCTCTCTGAAAAATGCAAGGATGAGTGTTGTGATTTGCAGGGGTGTGAATGTCTCTAACACCTTTCGTGTCACTAAAGGAAACAGTTGAGCTCTCACAGTGAGTGAGGATATCAGGCAACTGTTCAGTTTCTGGATACCCTCTTGTTTGTATGTTGGTGCTTGTTTGCTTGGCAAGTTTATGGCCTGAAATGACTTTTTTTAGATTCGGATTTCCCACATTGGCCCAAGGAGATTCCTTGCCATAGAGCTAAAGGAGAGAATTAGGACTGTTCCTTCTGTAGCAGCAAGATGGTCATCTGGTTTACTTGTCTTGTTGGGCAGCGTTCTTGGACTTTGCTAAATTACATGCATTTTCAGTAGCCTTATGTGGTAGCTGGCTATTGGTTATAAGCAGAAGGAAGTTGTTTGATAATTCAGTGAAATTCACTATTCAGAGAAATTTGGGTTTTTAGGAGTAGCTCGGGTTGTCACAAGATCATATAGTTTCATCCTCTGGGTATTTTTTTTTTTTAAATGTGTGGTGTTAAATAAATGGAAACAAATGCTTTTCTTCCAGATAACCGCTGTTGTTGTTAATGTAGCTACCATGTGAAGATTAAGTATGTAATTCTCTGAAAGAAATGTTCAGTAGAGGAACTGTAGTCTTTGACATCAAAAACGCGGCTTTGCAAAGGCCGGCTTTCACCATCCTTCCTTAATTCTAGATCATCTTAAGAGTTTCATGTGCACGAGTGCTGTGCACATCTGTGTACTTGTATCCACCTTGCTCTAGGTCTTTGTTCTTCCAAGTGAAAGGCTAAAATTTGAATTCCTAGATTATGAAAAAAAAATTGGGCAATTTGTTTTGGGCAAGACTTGTTTGTGAAATGTGGTTGGATAAGAGACAGAGAGCAGTTTTTGTGAGGAAACTAGTTTTGTGCACTAGACCACCATGCTTGATTGTAAATGTGGGTGTGTAGGAGGCACATGAGTTGGAACTGGTGAATCTGAAGAGCAGAAATTCAACTAATAGATAGGTTTTCTTTTTTTTTTTTTTTATGTTTATTTAGTTGATGGTCTCTCTAGCTGATGTTTTAAGTAGCTGATTATTCACTTAAGACCCTTGTCTCCTCTTATAGAGGATCTTATGTCTCTTCTGGATGCTGACATACATTCTGCTCACCCAAGTGTCATTATTGATGCTGATGCTATGTTTTCAGAAGATATTAGTTACTTTGGTTATCCATCCTTTCGGCGCTCATCACTTTCCAGGCTAGGCTCATCCAGAGGTAATTTTGCACCTTTTTTTCTTTGTAATAAGTAGTTTACTGTGCAAAGCTAGTGGTAGTACACAGTGGTGGTTTAGATTCCAATTTAACGTGAAAGTAGACTGTGATGCCATGTCAGATATAGAGTAGACAAGTAGATTATTTTGTTACTCATCAAAATTATTACTGAATTCTGAGCCTCAGCAGGTAAGTTCTATAAGAACCTCCATTATCATGTGTTGTTAAAAATCTAATTGTTGATATTGCAAGGTGCAAAATTTCTGCATGCTAAATTTTTTTTAAACTCTGTAGTGTTTGCTAATATATATTATGCAATACAAATATTTAATGTGGTTCAAAAATAAGCAACAGCTCATGACATGCAGCATTCTTAATCAATTTTTTCCTGTTTTGGGTTATTCTTTACACAGTGTTTTTTCACATTTCCTGAGGTAATCCATGACAGAAGTTAGCTTTGTGAAATGAGGAGAAGTGTGTAACTGTCAGGGAGAGAGAGGAAACCTAATTTTTTTCACTTTTTTTTTTTTTTCCTTTGAAAGCATTTTTGTAGCTGGTTTGGGAGAACTATTGGCAGTTGATATAAACACCTTGATCAATGCTAAGGTGTTTTTTTTGTTTGCTTTGTAAAACGTATTACAGTTATAACATTTAAACAGAACATGTAGCAACTTGGAGCTTTTTGAACCCATTGTACAAATGCCTAGAGTATTTCCAGACTGTTAATCCAACCTCTCCTGTGCTTTTTTTTTTTTAGTACAGATTTATTGCCTTTCATGAACCTGTTTCAGTATATTAATTGTTGAATGAGTAAGTTCCAGTTACAAAATGATTAGTCAAGGGTCAGAGTGATGTTTGCTAGAAAAGAAATAGAGTATTTTATGTAATATATCTGTAAGACAAGCTGTTGTGTTTGGCTTATGTAAAAACTTTGCCAGTTTTTTAATACCCAAGACTTGGCATAATTTATTGAAACTATGATACAGTAATGTGGTCATCTCATCTCATGCATATAATTCCAGTTGACTTGTGTAAGCATAAGTGAAGTATTGAATAGGTTAAATGCATTATGTGCATGTACAAATATTCAGCATCTGACTTGACTTCTTCTAAATTCCTCCTTTTTTTTTTCCTTTCCTAAGGTTATTCTATATAAGACGTTACCACGAATTTTGTAATCCTTATTTTCCATGCATAGTTGACTCTTGGAAAGTTAGTTTGATTACCTGATTTAAAAAATTTATCTGCATGAGCGAACTGCAGAGTACTGCCTTTAGACAGTTTGTAGGCCAATTGGAGGGGAAGCATTTTGGTAAGGAACGTTTTCCTACAAGGATCCTTTTTAAAACTTGTCTGACTATTGAAAAGTTTTCATTTGATCTACTCAAAACAGATGCACTTTAATTTATTACATCCAGTCCTATAGAATATTGCTTTAAACAAAGGGGTTGGATTATCAAGCTTGTATACCAAGAGCTTTTTTAATGCTTGCTTTCTTTTAACCTTTTCAAATTACTGTTTTTTGGGGAAACATTGTTTATGAAACTCTCTAATAAATACTCTTTTTGGTTTGCATAAATGAATCTAACAGACAGTATAGATCAGAAATTTTTTTGTTGTTTCTTCATTGATTAAGAACAATACTACAAAAATGCATATGATACTGTAAAATGTTAAATTGCTGTTTTTCAAGTATTCGGCCTCTTACAATGCAAGTAAAAGTGCTGTAGCATTTTTGATAGCACACCAAACTCTGAGACTTCTTTATTTTTAACTTACTGTTTTTATATTTAGTAATTCTAAAGTACACATGCTTGGAAAGGTTATTAAACTGAATGTTGCATGTCAGGACTTTATTATTTTTAATCTTTGTGAGTAGATTTAACTGCTGTTAGTTGCATCCTGAAGGGTCTTTACTAGAGAGTGGCTTACTTTTATCCCACTGGTGTGACCCAATTGCATACCAGTTCTCCTTCTTCCCTTAGAGAGAGACTCTGAGCTGTTGCGTGAACGTGAGTCCGTTTTACGTTTGCGTGAACGAAGGTGGCTTGATGGAGCCTCATTTGATAATGAAAGAGGCTCTACAAGTAAGGAGGGGGAACCAAACCTGGACAAGAAGAATGCACCTGTTCAAAGTCCTGTTTCTCTAGGAGAAGACTTGCAATGGTGGCCAGATAAGGTACTGAAAATTTTTCTCTGTTTTATTTGCAATTTGCAATAAGCCTGTCTTTATTTTTCCCTAAATAAATACTGTGTTTTCTTCCTGAATATTTCATTTTAGCTTGTGAGAGAGAATGCAATAAAGTATATTCTTTGTTATAAGCTTAGGAAGATTATAAATAACTAGTTATTCCTTTTGATAGTTAGTTCTTCTTTTTTAATCCTGCTTTTATTTCCTTATGTTTTGCATCCCCTGCTAAAATCATAAGATTTGTTGGTTTTTTTTCCTTTTCTTTTGTAGGTATTAAAAAACTTAATAGGCACTAAGAAACTCATAAAGCAATTGATTCAGTTTAATGCTTTATTATTTTCCTGCCTTTTTTTTTTTTTTTTTTTTTTTTTTTTTAATTTTCTTTTCCCTTTAGACACAGTATAGATAGATTGAAAAGGGAGGTAAACTTCAAATCCTATTACTGTTTACAGCCATTCACCTCTAATTCCTGTCTTGGTTTTGGTGTTCGAATTGGGAAATGTAGATACCCAAAAAAAGAACAGTTGGTCAAATGATTCCTCTCCCAGCCAGCCCTTGTCTGGCAGTTGACTTTGAGCTTCCATGTCAGTGAGAATTAGCAGTGTTTGTCCCTCTCTTTCATAATTGTTGAATGGAAGGGTCATCTAGCTTGGAAAGAGAGATTTTAGGGTTTTTAACATAAGAGAATAAATTAGTTCATGTTAGGAATACTGTACTGTCTTTCTCATATAAAACGCTGTTGTGTTTTTAAAACGTAACATTATCATCATCATTATTACTGTTTTATCTTATTACTCTGCTACTTCAGGATGTTTGTCCTATTCGTTCCTTCTTTTTTCCACTCAAGATGGTTTTTATTTGCAGACTCAGCAAGTTATGCCCTATGATAATTACTGCAGTCTTTTATTGGATGTATTTTATGGAATTAACTTGCTAGAGTATGTAATTTCGTAGTTGTGCAATTTAAGTATATGGAACTTCTTCCCACAGACATTTTTGCATATGCAGTCTTGTAATCCTTACCTTCCAGTTAAATGAAGGCGTGCCTTACTGGAAAGGCCTCTCTCATCTTTGTGCAACATTAGTCAATCCTTCTATTCTGTCCTTCAGCTGAACATTCATAGCCCCTTTTTTAAGTTCTGTTGGTGGTATTTCCTGACAGAAGTTCTTCATGGTAAACCATGAGGGAGGTGATTTAGTTGAAAGGCCATCCCAAGTATTTCTTCTGTTTTGAGAGTCCTAAAGGAGATGCAGGAGATAGCAATGGAAGTGAAAAGCAAGTTAAATGAAAGATTCAAGGATTTGAAGAATTGCTATGAAATGAGCAGTCTTGTTTTCTTTCATTTTTTGTTACTTTCACATTTAGCATTTGAGACAGAGCTGTATTACTCTGTGGTATAGATGGATGGTAAATTTGAGTTTATGACCAACAGAACACTAATGTTGTGAAATACGTTGCATACGGAGTTTTTTTTTCACCAAATCAGTAAGGTCAGATGTCTAAGAATTCAAATAAACAAACTAATTCTGATAGATCAAATCTTACTGGATAGTAGAACTATTAATCTGTGTCTCTTACCAGTGAAAACCTGGTACTGTCTGTGGCAGAGACACTCTGTTCTGTAACAAAGTATGGTGATTTTTTTTTTTTTTCCTCCTTGACTACAGTTGGGTGCAAACTGGAATTCATTTAGTTTTTTGGAAGTGAGTATATTCTGTTTAGATAATGAGATGTAAAGATTTTAATCAGCGATCTGGATTCTGATTCAGTTTCAAGCTATTTTCTGATATGCGCTCAGAATATAGAGTTGAATACATGAGACTCTGGTTATGGTACCAGGGCTGTCATGTCATTTGTGCATCTTCATGCTGGCACTCTTTTGAATGGCCTTATCATAGGATCATAGAATGGCCAGGGTTAAAAAGGACCACAGCGATCATCTAGTTTCAATCCCCCTGCTATGTGCAGGGTTGCCAACCACCAGACCAGTGGTTATATGTAGCCATGGTTCTGACTGGTCCTGATTAGAGCTGCTGATATTTTAATGGGAGAAAAGACTTTGAATGTTGAGTCTCTTTAGTGTTGAATTTGTCATATAAATTTGCTTATAAAAAAACTATAAAATAGATCAGCAAGAATAAAAAATCATGGTGAAAAATTGCTTTTCCTACTGAACTTCTGAAGTCTCCTCTGTGCTGATGAAATAGAAACGTTTTGGTAAGACTACAGGAGGCTCTCTTTTGGAATATGCAATACTTACATGATGGCAATTAATCGTGACTTGGATTCGCATGCACGTTCTGTGCTGCACTGGGAGATGCCCTCTGGAGCAAAACTGTTATGACTTAACTAATTTTAGATTCTGTTATCATATTATTAAAGAGAGTTCTTTGTGATTTCTTCCATTCTTGTCTGTTGCCATCTTTCTCTTCTTTCCCAAGATATTGTTGAACTACTCATAAGAGGCATAATAAATTTTGTTATTGAAGGGATATGCTCATATTCTTTGAAGTGTCTGTATTTCTGTGCATAAAAATAGTGAAATAAATAAATAATCTTTCACAAGAAAGTGAATCCAGATTTATGAAAAGACAAAATAGGTGGTGGTTTTTTCTTGTGTTTTTGTTTGTTTGTTTGTTTTTCCCCCCAGTTGTGAATTTCTGAAGCTGAAAGGAAAGCCTTGTAATTTAGGGAGCAGATCAATGTACTGGATGGTGGGTTCTGTCAGTAGTCTGACATGGGTTCCCATCAGCTGGCTGAATTGCTTGTATCTTTCAATTCAAAAGAGGCAGTTAAATATGCTAATGTGTAAGATCTTTATTCTACTACAGGTTACATGCACTACCTATCATGTGCACCTCCTTCAGATTTTGAAGCTGTAGAAGACAGAATTTTCTATCACTTGATTTTATACTAGTTTAGGTTATTGTTTCATTTTTAAGAGCTATATTTTTCCCCAAGTGAATTTTTACTTCCTACCAGCAGAAAAAAAAAATTCAGAAGAAACAAGTATTTTTCTTTTAGCTGCAATTGCTGAGGAGTGTTAAATGCTCTGGCCTTGCAAATATTTCTCAATAAGCAGAAGTAAATTTTTTGTGAAGCTATCTGTGTTCCCAAGTCTGTAATTTGAAATTCCTTTTCATTGTAAAGGGAAACTGAGATTTGGAGAGGTGTTGTTATAACTGTCGAATAGTTGATGTAATGCAGATATGCAACCAAATGCAAGAGTAAAAGGGGCCTGTAATATCCAGGTGGTGTGCAGTAAAAGTGTTGAGCAAAGCAATGCTGTCTGGAAGTAGGAAGATGCTGTATGACATTTCTTAAAACAAGAAGAAAAAAAGGGAAGAGAAGTAACCCATAATCGAAAGCTTGTTTAGCTTGCTAGATATTAGTGATGTATTAAAGTGATATTTAGCACACTGATTTTTTTTAACTTTTTTTTGGTTTGACCTTGTTTGTTGTTATTTCTCTTCAGACATAGAAGATAGAATTGTTTTATTAATGGGGTAATGGATTTGAAAATTCTTAGAAGATATTTGCATGAGAATGCTTAGGAATGGAATAATGGGATTTCATTGTTTTTTTTTATTCATTTCAGAAAGCTAGGCTTTTAGGAGCAATCTGTTTTTAAGATACCAGAAATCAAGGGAGATTCCCATCTTTAATTCCACGAATAGTGTTTTATTCTTAAAATATTGTGGAAATTCTTAATAAATGGCCAGAGGTAATCGCCAAATATTTTCCTGCAACTAAACAATAAAATGTATCTAAACACTTTTTCTTTCTTTCCTCATCCTATCAATGGCAGTACTGCAGGTTTTCTTGTTGAGGTAATGCTGAGCTTTAGACAATCTGAATGCATCTTTGTTTTCAAGTTCAGCAGACTTCATATGTCTGTTTTTGCAGGATGGAACAAAGTTTATCTCTATTGGAGCCCTATATTCTGAGCTTGTGGCAGTTAATAGTAAAGGAGAGCTCTATCAATGGAAGTGGAGTGAATCGGAGCCTTACAGAAATGCACAGGTACTACTCATCTGTAAGTCCTACCTTCAGAATGTTTCATATGCTCTGAATATCTAAAATACTGTTTTATTGTCTCCAAAGAATCCTTCCCTCCACCACCCACGCGCCATGTTCTTGGGATTAACCAATGAAAAGATTGTACTCCTTTCTGCAAATAGTATTAGAGCAACTGTTGCCACTGAAAATAACAAGGTAGGAGACGTACACTGGTTTCTGAATTTGACAATGCTGGGGTGTTTTTGGGGTGTTTTTTCTTTTTCTTTTTTTTTTTTTCTCCAGTTATTGCAGTGTATCTTAGAGAAGTTGATCCTTCACAGTACCTGAGCTTCAACAGTAGTAGAAAATACTTCACTAATTTGTTCATCTCTCTTCATTTTCCCCTACTGTGGTATTAAAAAAAGAAAAAGAGCAAATATCCAATTGATGTCTTGTAACAGTGCAAAAAAGTTAACAGTCAGGAACAAGCAATGAAACCGAAAACACAACTAAGCAACCAAAACCACTCAGATCTGATAGACTTGCAATTGAACAGTTGAGAGAATATCTGAAGCATATCTGTTTAACCTCATTACCTGAAATGCTTGAGTTCTTGCTGTTACAGCAGAAACTGATGTGGAGTCTGGAGCAAAAATGCTTGTTAGCATTCTGTATGTAAGAACTGGAAAAACTAGGGACACTGAAGCTTTCAGTACTGCAAATGAATTTATCTAAATTCACTTTTCTACCCAGTTGAGTGAATGTGAAACTCTGAAGCTTTTGGTTTGGTGAAGTAAAGCCTTTGCTGTATTTTTATGACACTTGTCTGCATTTTTGTCACTTTTTTTGTTGTGTTTTCTGATTTATTTTTTTTTTTTTAAGTGGCAGTATGAATTTATTTTTTTTTATTTCCCCTGCACTCCTTCCATCTTCTGTTTCTTTATTCCTTTCTCCCTTAGGTTGCTACCTGGGTGGATGAAACTTTAAGCTCGGTAGCATCTAAATTAGAACACACAGCACAGACATACTCAGAGCTTCAGGGAGAACGGATTGTTTCCTTACATTGTTGTGCTCTTTATACATGTGCTCAGCTAGAGAATAACTTGTACTGGTGGTAAGTAAATATTGTTTACATGTAGTAGCAGCTGTCTTCATCTCCTTGCTTGTGAGAAATGTTGCAAAATTACTGGACCGCAGTTCTCTTAGGTTCTGAAACTCTCCACTTGAGCTTAGATTCCCTTTTAATAATGTGTTTATTCTCTTCTTTCACGCCTAAAGCTTTTTAGCTGAGTTATACCATCTTTACGAGAAAAAGATTATTCTTTTAGGGGATGCACACAAGTGTTTTAGCATTTAGTTGTATCAGAACTACATAATATCAAAAAATAACCTTTTTAGGCTTTTCATGGTGGGTTTTTTTTTGTTTTTGTTTTTTTTTTTGACTAAAAACAGGAAACTTACCCAAGGTCCACCTTCTTCTGTCAGTTCTGTTAGAAGTTCTAGCCTGTTGTTTGTGTTCCCATTCTAAAGAAGAGAGGAATAACATCAAATGCTCCCTCTGGAACTTGCTATTGAAATTATCTAACTTATAAACATTGTAAAATACAGAATGTTAAAATATTTTAATAATTAAAAGATTTTCAGTGGAATCCTCAGAAATAAGGCACTCAAAAGAGATTTGACACTTATTTGTAATTTGAATGAATTTGTTGAATATTACTAAAATGTTGTCAGTATGCATTATTTTTGTCAGATTGTTAGGAGTAGCACTCTGTGTTACACATTGTACCCAAAGCTTCAGTAGCCTTTTAGGCATGGATTGAATTAAATGTTTGAAGATAAGTTGGGAATTGGAGCACTTAAAATTGATTCTATGAAATAGCTTTCTTACTAAATTCTCATTACTCTGGACAGTTGTAACTAGGCTTGTAGTTAAACACAGCTGTATTTTATTCTAACTTGTGGTCTCAGATAACAAAATTGCATTTCTAGTTCCTGGTGCTTTTGTTATGCCACTGTTGACATACCTCATTTAGTTTCCACAGAGTGATTATTCTGATCACATTGGAGATACTTGTCTGTTAGAAACAGTAAAAGCATTGAATTCTGGAATGGTTGGTCCAATTTATAAAAGGGCTTGCTAGCCCTTACTCAGAGAGTGGTGAGAATCTGGCACAGGCTGCCCAGAGGAGCTGTGGGTGCCCCATCCCTGGAGGTGTTCAAGGCGAGGTTGGAGGGCACACTGGGCAGCCTGATGTGGTGGTTGGTAGCTGTGCCCATGGCAGGGTGGTTGGAACTGGGTGGACTTTAAAGTCCTTTCCAACCCAAACCACTGTAGGATTTTATCATTCGAATTTCTATTGAAGACTGTATTTATTTATAAATTGTGTCCTTTCTGGAAATATTGTCATTGGTTTTATGCTAATAGGATGTAGGGAGAGCCTTGTGCTGCTAGTAAGGTATTAGAATGTATTTAAAGTTGTTTGTAGTATATTAGTCAAGATTTTTGGTCCCTGCAACACTAGCAAATTGTTGCTTTTTGTCTTTTACTTACTATAAAGAAGGATGGTTTCTAAGAAAAGCATCCAGAGCTTTAACCCACTGGTTAAAACGTGAAGTGCTGCAGTTCTGTAGTATCAAAATAAGCATGCCAACTGTGCATGTAAGTGTTATTTTCAGCTGAGCTGAGTGGATATCATTATAAAAACAGTGTTTTGGTTTCTTGCGTGGTTTTCGTTGTTTTTTTTTTTGTCTTGTATCAGCTTGTCTGTGATAGGAGTCTGAAGTCCCTCAGCCATATCCCCAGGGAGGAGGAGACGCTTTTAAAAGCTTTTTTTTTTAATTGGAAAAAAAAAAAAAAAAAATTATTTAAAAAAATATATTTTTTATTTAAAAAAAAAAACAACACATCCACCTCCCCAGTAACTGCAAATTTGGACAGTACCCACTAGTCATAGGAGGGAGGATGCTGCCAAGATAGGAGAGGAGAATGTGCAACTTTAAGGCAGTGACTGGAACATACCATCTGAGATAGAGATCTCAAAGCACATCAAACTAAAATGAAAGTCTTTCAGCAGCTCTGTGTTTTGCAGACTCTTTCTATTCCTCCTTCTCCAATACAGTGACTGTTGGAGGTGAATTTGGAAAGTGAGGAGGAAGAGAGAGAAACGTGTCATTTTTGCAGTTCTTCAGGTTTTTGGGGAAAGTGATGAGGGCTTGTATATTGAATCATAAGTACACGAAGCAGAAGGAACAAGTTGTTCAAAGATAGAAATAAAATTTCTTTTGCTGCCTTTTAAAAAAAATATTTATTTTTCCCCAGGGGTGTAGTTCCTTTCAGCCAAAGGAAGAAAATGCTAGAAAAGGCCAGAGCAAAAAATAAGAAGCCCAAGTCCAGTGCTGGTATCTCCTCCATGCCAAATATAACTGTTGGAACCCAGGCAAGTGTGACTATCACCTGATGTTTTTCCAGTGTTGTATGATGAGCTTACAAATAATAACAATATGAAAGTCAGGTTCCATTCTTGTTGTACACAAGTATATCAGTAAGGTTAAGGTGGTAGACTTCAATTACACGTCTCTAAAGTGAGGTGGTGTGACCCATTAATGTTATTTCTTACTGGTATGGAAATTGCTGCAAATGTGGAGGAATTAACTGTACCTGTACAGGATGGGGGGTTTTTTGTTGGTTTTTAACTCAACGACCAATTTTGTATTTTGAGAAGGTGAAATTTTAGTAATACCGTGATCTTCAATGAGGTACCTGGCTTTGTAGGTGTGTGGGTTGGTTGGTTGGTTGTGGGGTTGTTTTTTTTGTTCTTTTTGGGTTTTGTTTTTTTTTTTTTTTTTTTTTTTTTTTTGCGTTTCAGGTGTCTGCAAAATCAAGACCTGGGATTTATTACATATTCAATGGAAAATTGGATTTGAAGCCTTTACCAAAACGGTTAATAGCTGATTCAGAGAGAGAGCATTCTTTGTGTGATTATTATTAGAACTAGTGTGAGAGAAAGCAATCCCTTCCTTGGGAACACATTTCTTTTGGTTACCAGACCATTCTAGTCAGCTCTGGGATGAGTCTTTGTTTTCAGCTGAATCATTCCTTTTGTTGTTGAGCATCTGAATGTTGTGTATTAAACAGTTATGCTGCTAAAGCTGTTGTTTTCAGCTGTGAATTGCACAGTAGTCTTTCTTCTAGCAAAGTGCATAGTACATCATGCTGACTTTTCTTTTCACCCGCTTCCATAAGGTTTCTTTCCTATTTTTTGATTACTACATATGTTACCAAGAAAACACACACAAATGTGGTTTCCTTTGGCGTAATGGATTCTTCTCATATAAATGAATATTTCTACCTGTAGGTGTGCTTAAGAAATAACCCCCTATACCATGCTGGAGCTGTTGCTTTTTCAATCAGTGCTGGAATTCCAAAAGTGGGTGTGTTAATGGAATCTGTTTGGAACATGAATGACAGCTGTCGATTTCAGCTTCGGTCACCAGAGAGCTTGAAAAATATGGAGAAAGCTAGCAAGACTACAGAGGCCAAGTAAGTGTGTTTAGATTGAGAATGCACACACACACACAGGACGTGTATTTGATATTCTTTTGAATTGCTGATTGATGCAGACTTAAGGGAGGTCATGTTTTTGAGTTTCTAACTTTCTTGCAAACTGCAGAAATGCTCTCTGCTTGAAAGGTATGTCAGTGATGTAAAAGCTGAAATGCAGAAGGGCTGTTAAATGAGAATTTTTCCTCTGATGTTTCTGAGGTTTTATATTTGAATAACTGGAATTGTTTTTGTTTATGGAGCTTGAGGGCTTGAAAAGATAGTTTTCATGGCAGTGAGACCTTTTCCCGCCCCTCCAAGGTTGGGATGGTTGTTTGGATCAGTGATAGCAATTTATTTTGAGAAACTAGCAAAACTCTTCTTGAAAAACCTCAACAGTAGTTCTTCTGTTTCAGCTTATTTTGTAAAGCTAGTAGTTCTTTGTCTCCAAGTAAAGCACAAAGGATGTTTATTTACTGTAATGTTATCTATATGTTCCTTTAATTTTATTAAAGTTATTTAATGATTAAAAAGCAGAACATCGTTAACAACATCAAATGCATAACCATGTAAATTAGGATGTTTGTTCCAAAGTATGAAGCTATTTCACTAAAGCTTTGCTTTTTTGGAGTAAAAAAAAAGGTGCTGCTGCTACTTTAAAGTATAGAACATGGCTGGTTTCTTGGACACAGTGGCACTTCGTCCATTACCATGGAGGAGGCGACCTTTTTCTTTCTTAATTTTAAATAACAATTTTCATTCTAGGCCTGAAAATAAACAGGAGCCAGTGAAAACTGAGATGGGTCCTCCACCTTCCCCAGCTTCTACTTGCAGTGATGCATCTTCAATAGCAAGCAGTGCATCGATGCCATATAGTGAGTAGCATATAGCTTGTAGTAACATTAAATATTTCTATAGATAAGAACCTCTTGTAGAAGGCAGTTCTAGAAAGGTACTGTACTAACTTGAGAATCTAGTTAAAAACTGAAAATGCTTTTCATATTACAATCTGACCCACAATATATGTAAAGGCTTAATAGTCTTTAGATAAGCAGCGAATTATCACCGTTAAACTTAACTGTAGTAGGACAAGCAGTGACTGCTTGATGCAAGGTGTATCTAAGCAAATAAAACATTCACTTCTCAGAATAAAAGTATCTTTGGGACATAATAAAATAAACTTAAGTATGTGAAGTTTGTCTTTTTACACAAAATGCATAAAACCAGACGTTATGTACTAATGTATAAAAGCACTCGAAGTTTTTGATGGCATCAACTGTACTTAGCAGGTGTTTTTTGTTTTGTTTTTTTAAACATTTAAATCCACACATCTGTAAGTGGTTAATTACAATACTATCAGTGGAAGGAATCTTCTTTGCCTTCGTATAGTGCAATTTTAAGAAGTGTCTCTTAAAGAATTAAATGGCCTCATTCTGTGACCAAGAGTCATTTGTGCTTAGATGTGCAGAACTGATTTACTGAACAGTACGAGTGCTCGCTACTGGTGTGTTCTGCTACATGCATCTGTAATTAATTACTGAATAAACTTTGCTTGGGATTTTGATACGGTGTTTGAAGTTAATCTCATAGCTTGTTCTCTGCTTCTTGCTTTCAATAATTTGATTGTTTGCATTACACTTACAGAAACTTCAGTAGATAAAAGTTCTTGGCTTAATTTAGCAATAGAAGCTTAAATTTGATACTGAGTTGATTTGAGCTTCCTGTGCAGATAGCTATTTGGACAGCATTTGCTGCTAAAGACACTATTTTCTGCCTCACGTGCAGCTCATTTAGTTGCTTACCAAATAATTCGTAACTTAGTGGACAAACAGACTTTATGTAAGGATGATAGAAAGCACCGTAGCAGAGTTGAATGAAGAGTCTTGCAATGTCAGTCATGTTACCTACAACTTGAATGTCTGAGCCCTACCAAAGTAATTTCTTGTAATTATTTTGTTTAAAAGTCTTTAAAACTGGCTTTCTTTATCTAGTAGTCTTTATTTGCCCTAATCTCACAGGAGGAAAAAAGCATTGAAGTGGCATAGTATGCTGTTAGGTATCTCTAATGTCTGTAAATCCAGCTTTCTGTTAACCTGGTCCTTAATTTCTAGATTTGAACACTGATGTTCTTTTGCAGAGGAAACAGAGTTTGATGAAGAATGCCTTTTGGTACTTTGATTAAATATTTCAAGTAGTTACTTGAAGAGTTACTACTCTTTTTTCAGTAGTTACTTTTTCTTGTCTCAGAGCGACGACGATCAACTCCTGCTCCAAAAGAGGAGGAGAAAGTGAATGAGGAGCAGTGGTCTCTGAGGGAAGTTGTGTTTGTGGAAGACGTTAAGAATGTTCCTGTTGGCAAGGTTTGTCTGAAATCTACCTTTTTTTTTTTTTTTTTTTTTTTTAATTACTTTAGACAAACTAATTGTCCAAGTGGTATAGGAGTTAAATCTTCTGGGCAGTTCAGTGCTAAGCTTTTCTAAACCAAGAAAAATGGGAAGGCCCCAAGAAGTTTTCCACAAGTTTTAAAGACTGGGTTGTTTTCATCTTCATTCATGGAGGACCTTACATACATAACATATTAAGAATTGTATAAAAATCCAGAATAGGAACTGATTGTCCAAGTGAAGGCAGTAGATTTAGCCAAGGATATTATAGTTCCATACTTAGTGGTATTACTTGTACAGAAGTGGAAGATGTGCCTTGAGCAGTACCTCTGAGTGGAAGAGACCCACAATGAATTTTTGTGTTTTAGATAATTTTTGCATGAGGTCTAAAAAATGAGGTTTTGAGGTCTCATTGAAGTCACTGACATCATTGTTTGCCTCTTAAATAAGCTTTTTAGTTTATTTTACTTTTAGTTCTATTTGTAATGGTGTTTGTGAGATGCCTCAAGATGCAGTGCTGTAAGAAAGAGAACAGTTTGAATTTTGATGTTTCCATATTTTCACTGAAATGCTTAAACCAAAAAATAGAAAAAACAATGAGTAGGATGTCTTCTGAATAGAATGACTGATTCCAAATCTATTTTGTAACTGTTGTTTATGATAAGGATGCTTCTTTTCTCGTAGAGCGTGCTGCTGTTTGCAGTGATGTATTCGGTCATTCACTTTCTTCCTGTCACTTTTTTTTGTTTAATGCTTCATTTTTGAAGATCAAATAAAATCCTGCAGGTAAAACCGCTACAAGAAAAAAATAGCCCAGTGGTGCCTCTTGAAACGCAGTTCGTACCATGTTACGTGTTTTACGTGTAATTTGGATCAGTTGTGGTGGGGAAAAAAAGGCTGGAGGCATCTCAGTCTACCAAAGGGTTGCTCTTGCGGCGTTTTCCTGCAGGCTTCTGGAATTGCTGTTTCTACTTATTATTAAGTAGTTATGTTAGAATACAACAAGCTGAATTAAGCAGAAAGATAATCTGACTGCTAAAGAATCAGGCTGGTCAGTGTGTAGATAACTCCTGAAGCATATGGAAGTTTTGGCTGCAGAAATGTGTTTAAATGAGTTTGGAGTCATTTAAAACTTTCTGGGTTAAGAAGTACTGGCCTTTTAGAGTTGTAAATATACTTTCAGCTGGTCTTGCACAGCCATCTGTTTGCTGAATGATGTTCTAAAAAAATCACATCTTTGTATTGCTGTGGGTGATCTCAGCTTACAAAGCTTTGTGTAGCAGCTTTGGTCACTTAGAAAATATAAAAATTCTGCATGTAAAACTGGAAGTTGTGTTTGAACAACTGGCATGTGATTTCAGGCTTTCAAGTTAGTTTGACTGACTGAAGAAAATAAAATCTAAATGAGTTTTCATTAAATTTTGTAATCAAACAGGAAGCATTTAGACAGTGCTCTCAGATGTATGGTTTAATTTTCAGGTGGTCATGTGTGGAGCCAGGGGTTGATGATCTTTGTGGATCTTTTCCAATTCAATATACTCTGTTTCTATGATCTTTGTCTAGAGTCTTGTTAGTCTTGGAACAAATGTTTGTATGTTGTAGATCGGAGTCGATGTTCATGAATCTTGTGAGTAGGTCTGAGTTTTCAAAGGTTCCGTAGCATTCTTGCAGCTAGCACTGTTGCTCTGCTGATACAACTAGCAATTCTGCTACTGGAGTAAAATCTCGTTATGTGGTTACTAAGTGTTCTGACTATCCATGATACTCTTTGTAGTAGAAATTTTCTAACACCTTCATGATTGTCAGTAAATCCTTTTCTCTTGAGTGCTTGGTGGAGAGACAAATTGGGGGCAAAAAGCAAGGAAATGCCTGGGTTGTTATTCTTTTCTATATCTTGAAAGTTGCTTTTTATTCCTCTTAGATAGTAAGCTTATTACGGTTAGGTTTTTATTGCTTTGTAGGCACTTTCTATGTAGGAAATATTGAGAAATCAGAGCCTGGTCAAGACTGATAGTTACTAGTATCTAGTTCTGTTCGTGACTGCTAGTTAGCTTTGTTTTTCTTTTGAGAAGACTGTGGTCTCAGGTGGAAACTCAAAGGGCCTTGCTGTTTGGTGATATTCTCAGCTGTCAAGGAAAACTATTTTGTCAGTTCTGATTAGATATGCATGGCAGCAGTGCTTCAGAGAGGCTTACAGTAGCAGAAATAACTCTGCAGGTGCAGGACAGAAAAAAATCATTTCCTTGGGGGGAAGAGAAAGACATAATACATGTGAAGTGTTTCTGGATGGACTTTATCCTTCAGTCCTAAGGGACTGAGTGGAGAACTTTATTAGTGAGTATAAGCAATGGGTAGTAAACTCATAAACGATTTTTTTCGTAATACATTCACCTTGAGCACTAAGACACAGAACAGACTAAGAACAAAAACCCAAAAATATGGCAGAAAAAAAGTGATTTCCTGTTTTCTGTAGTAAAAGAGCTAATAGGTAGTTAAAGTCTACATCAACTTTATTCAGCTGTTAGATAATGGTCAGAATTCACTGCCAAAAGATAGTGTGTGTTTCCAAAACTGATTAAACAAATCAGTAAGAGAAGTATGTATCCATGGTATTAAACCTGAAGTTGTTACTGCTGCTTCCAGTAGATGAAAAGATGTACCAATGGAATAACAGTAGGAACTTCTCCAGTCAGTTGCATTGGTTTCTGTTGGAGGTAGGATGCTGAAGGGAAGAGGCCTTCATCCTGCCTAGGAAATAATTAAGAAGTTTTTAAGTGTTCAGAAACTTCAGCAGAACAGCAAGGCTGATGACCAAGAGCTGTAGGGTTTTATCACTGATGGTCAACTTTTTTATTTTCCTGACAAAAGTCAGGTTTATTTTGAAGAATGTTAGGATAAAAAGTGTCTATTCAAAGCCTTAATTAAAACTGTAATGTTTTCTGCTTGTAGGTGCTAAAAGTGGATGGTGCTTATGTTGCTGTCAAATTTCCAGGCACCTCCAGTAATGCAAATTGTCAGAGCAGTTCTAATTCAGATCCAGATCCTTCCTCTCTTCTCCAGGATTGCAGGCTGCTCAGGATAGATGAACTGCAGGTGTGTATTTGTGAAATACTGAAAAAACGAAGTGTTTTGAGATGTCAGCAGGATGTGTTTTACTGCATCTTAATGTTTTATGGATGTTTCTAGGTTGTGAAAACTGGGGGAACTCCGAAAGTTCCGGACTGTTTTCAAAGGACACCTAAAAAGCTGTGTATTCCTGAAAAAACAGAGATTCTAGCAGTAAATGTAGATTCAAAAGGTAACTAGGAATTAACCTCTTAAAGGTACTCCACTATGTCCTTCGCTTCCCTTCTTTCTCCTTAGTGGGAAACTGTGACTGTTGGATTCGATTAAGTAGTTGTTTTCGTTGATCTTAGTAATGCAGTAGTTAAAGAGGTTTTTTTTCCCATGTATTTCTGAAGGAGTTCATGCTGTCCTGAAAACTGGGAATTGGGTTCGATACTGCATATTTGACCTCGCTACTGGAAAGGCTGAACAGGAAAACAACTTCCCTACTAGCAGCATTGCATTCCTGGGTCAGAACGAGAGAAGTGTTGCTATTTTTACAGCTGGACAGGTTTGTGGTGTTGCATTTCAATCGTTTAACCTCACTGCCTTTCACTCTTGTCATCTTTAAGTGAAATGGTACAATCTTTCTGTAAGGCCTCTCTAACTACTGGTAGCTTTTAAAGGAGTCAATTATGAAAAACTTGGTACCACCATTAAGATTTTGAAGGGGTATGTGGAATAGAAGTCTAACACACACTTAAGCACTTTTTGGTTATATTATTTAAAATACAATTTTAATAAAAAGTAAGAAGGGAGATAGCAACCACTGTCAAGTTGTCTATGTTAGCATAAACTCTCTATTCAGTTAAGTTCTGGAAGTGAGACAGATAAAAATGTTAAAGTGGAAGTTCAGAAATGTTCAGATGGAAGTGTTAATAAAAAATCTGCTAGCAAAAAGGATAAGGTTTTGCACAACTCTTATCTATTGTTAAATATTCTGTTTTATCGGTTATGCAGCTGATTACACTGTGCAGGTGTACATCAGTTGATCCGAGAAAAAATTAGTGAAGTCTTTCAGTGATAAACTTAAGGTAGTTGAAAGAAACTTTTTGGTAAAGGGACTGAATTTTTATTGTATTTCAGCATATTCAGCTTTATTGGGAGTATTTAAATAATCTGAAAGTGTAATGTAAGTACTGTATATGTGTTTCATTAGTAATGTTTCTTTGTCAACACTTGTAAAATAGGTACTCTAAATAATTTTTACTGTCTTAAGCAAATCTTGGGCATTTGAACAAAGGAGTTTACTGTGCTTTGCTGACTTGTTTGGAATTATAGGAGACAATGACATAAATGAGAGTTTTAGGTCAACTGTTGTCTCTGTTGGCAATCAAGTGTAAAATGGACTCTTTTGTAAAGTGTAATATTTGTAAATTGTGGAGTTTAATTCTAAAATATTGTTTCCCAATGCAGGAATCTCCTATTATTCTTAGAGATGGAAATGGTACAATCTATCCAATGGCAAAAGACTGTATGGGTGGGATACGAGACCCTGACTGGCTTGATCTTCCACCTATTAGTAGCCTCGGAATGGGTGTTCATTCCTTAACAAATCTTCCTGCCAACTCAACCATCAAAAAGAAAGCTGCAATTATTATTATGGCTGTTGAGGTAAAATAGTTTCTATAATACACAATTATATTTCTCTAATTTTTCTCTTGCTTTTATGAAATTATGCTTCAGGCAATTTTGTGTTTAGATACCAGTTTGTGTTTTTACTACATAAACCATTTCACAGAATCACAGAAACACCAAGGTTGGAAAAGGACCTACAAGATTATCCAGTCCAACCATCCTATCACCACTAGTTCTCACTAAACCGTATTCCCTCAACACAATATCCAAATGTTCCTTGAACAGCTCCAGGGTCGGTGACTCCTCAACCTCCCTGGGCAGCCCAAGATTCTCATAGAAACATGAAAGCATAAATTGATGTAGTAAAGTGGAAGATCCATTTTTGGTAGTCCATATCTTCTTATCAGGTATTAACAAATACTCTTATGTACAACTAATACACAATTTTGTTTCAAGGGCTCAAAGCTTCTCTGAGAGGTCCAGGCATCTTATTTTCTTTTGAAAGTAGCATGTTTTTGTACCTTTATATTTACCATAAATTATCAAAATAATTGACAAAATAAAATAAAAAAAAAATTTACTTTAATTTCATAGAATCATAGAATTGCTCAGGTTGGAGAAGACCTTAAGGATCATTGAGTCCAGCCACAACCTAACCATACTACCCAAACTCTAACAACCCTATGCTAAATCATGTCCCTGAGCACCACGTCCAAACGGTTCTTAAACACATTCCCACCTCCCTGGGAGCCTATTCCACTGCTTAACAACTGTTTCAGTAAAGAAGTTTTTCCTGTACTCATCCCTGGTGCTGAATGAAGAGTTTTAGCTGTGAATTTATCTATCATGCTAACATAAACCAATCATTGGTTTGTTTGTTTGTTTGTTTTTAGTTAAATCTGTGCTGTGGTGCTATGCACCCATTAGGCTGGGACTGATTTCACAGTGGAGTATTCAGCCGCTGAATATAACCATATTACATTGGGGTTGAACCTCCCAGACCTTCAGCAGCTTCTAGTTATTTACTCCTCAGCGTGCATTGTCATTTCTCTAAAACAAATATGTAAAAGCTAGTTCATGTTGACTTTTTTTTTTTTCAGTTATACCACTTTTCTCATGTTAAATTAAGTGAAAGTGATTTGTCTGAAGAACCTATCTGCAAAGCCAGAGGCGTGCTTTTGCAAGTCTTGATAACTTCTGCTGCTTGAACCTGCCCTTCCTTTTAATTCCTGTGCCTGGCTGCTTTTTTTTTTTTTTTTTGACGTTTTTTAGTAGTGCTGTAACTGAGATTGAGTTCTCAGCAGTTCCTGCTGAGAATGTCCTATCTTTAGGCTATTCTTTTAATTTAAAAAATTAAAGATGGGAAGCACCTATGAAACTTGTATGCCTATGGTTTTTGCATTTTCATTTAACTTACTCTATTCTTTTGAGTACAGAAACAAACCTTAATGCAACACATTCTCCGATGTGACTTTGAGGCTTGCAGACAATACCTGATGAATCTTGAACAAGCAGTTGTCTTGGATCAGAACCCACAAGTGCTGCAGACATTCCTTGGCCACAGATGTGATGGAAACCGCAATATTCTGCATGCTTGTGTGTCTGTATGCTTTCCAACCAGCAACAAAGAAACAAAAGAGGAAGAGGGTGAGCTCAACAGAGTCATGAAAATAGTTTGAAAGTAAACTTTTATGCATTGTCCAGATAACTTTATTTGAAAGCTGCATTCCTCAGATACGAGTAGCTTAAATTTTAGCACCCAAAATGTTTCTGAGCCTGCCAAAGGTGATGTAAAGATTTTAAAAGAATTCAGTGGTTGGGAATACTATTTTTACTCATTATAAAAGGCAAGGTTTTTGCATCCCTGTATTAATTTTAAATGAGAGCAAACATTTTTTTTCCTTTGTTGCTAGTATCCCTGTTGCATCACTAGCAAGCTTTTAAAGGAACAGTATTTAATATTTTTCAAGTGTTATATGAATGCTTCCAATGTTACTTGCAATTGATATAGTAAGAGACGAGACTTTTTGTTAATGTTAATCACTGACACCATTTAAAAATGTTTATTAAATACTGTTATGCATAAAATATGTTAACAGAACAACAAGGTTGCTAAGTCAAGCACTCAAAAAAAAAAAAAAAAAAAAAAAAAAAAACCCAAAAAAACCCCAACATAACCCTAACAAAATAAAAATAAAAATTCAGAGATGCCAGAATTAAGTTGACCCAGGTGCTGTACGTGGGTATGCATTGTGAAATGGTCTTTAATTACACCGTCATACTATTTTTTCCACAGGACTACCTCATTCAGTGCACAAGATGGACGGTGCTCACCGAATGGGTAGCTATTCAATATTTCTTTTTATCCTCATCATTCAGTGTGTGGCCCCATTCCTTACTTACGCACACCATACAAACCTGCACTGAATAATGAATGAACTCTCTTGTGAGATTTTTTTTGTATGGTGTTGTCATTGAGTTTTAGTCATTTGTAGACTTCAATTGTTTCTCAGTATCCCTATCTATTTGATAGGGATAATGGTACAGATTTCTTATCTTTTGAAGATGGTATAGCTTGATATTTTTCTGCATTCAAAGCTGTTGGCTAATTTTGAGAGTTCTGTTGGAGAAACCAGGGCATAATCTCACCTTCTTGTGTAGGTGTTATTTTAAAACGTTTTATTCCAGAGATGGATTCAATAGTAGTTTTATTTGTTCTGTGAATGTTAATTATTTCTGTGAGTCAGGCACCTTTTATGTGTCCACAGTTGAGTTAAATGTATTGCTGTAATTTATGAAAACGTGTTCAACAAAGTTCTCTGTGCTGCTAGATGTGATGGAAATAGGATCCCATTCTCCAGAGTGGTGTTCAATGGTGTTAATCACAGGACGGTGCTTTCCCCTTTCCTTTCCAAGCTGTTAATGCTTTACTACATGCTAATCGGGCATTGCAGCAAACAAGACACAAACAGCTTGCCCATTGTACAACCCTTCATCTCTAGTGTGTCGTCCATCCTGTGCACTGATTGAGGCAGGGGTCTTTTTGAGGGGAAAAAGTAAACAAATCAAAGCAAAAAAAGAAAACCACCACCACCAAAAAGCTATCTACGTCACTGAAGACTGTTTTGATGATAAGCGCATCAGGAAGCTGAAATAAGGATGCATGGGCAAATTTAATTTGACTTTTCCTAATTTGAGTGCTTGTCTTTGCAACCTTGGCATTCTTTCAGTAATTTCATTTGGATGTGATTTAACTTTCTGAAATACAAAAAATGTGAATCTGATGGACTTTGACACCCCTCTGCCTCTCTCTCACAAATCTTGTTTATAAGAGGGTATTCATGTCTTTATATTCAATTCACATTCACCTTCTACTTGTAACTGCTAGTGAGTGATACGAGGACAAGCTTATTTTCTGTGCATCATCTGGAGGGCAGTGGTGATTAATGTTACTGTGTGTAAGTTATGCAGCCATTTGTTGGGCTGAAAGAAGATTGATGTAGGACTAAAGGCTTTAATTCCAGGCTCTGGATTTGATGTCCCTTGGCAATTACGGAACATAAGAGCCCTTCTCAGCTGGTGCCTGACTGAGACCTTTTGTCTACCTCCTGAACTGCCAGAAAGGGAATAAGTGAGGGCAGGGATAAGTTTTTTGTCTTCTCAGATCTTGTGTCTAGTTGTCTCACAGCTCCTGCTTTGGATAAAAGAAATGCAGAAGAAGTGGACCTAGACCATACAGAACTGGGGACAGGTTACTGTGTTTCTCTGTGATTTGATGTTTCCTGAGTCTAGCCAGTAGAAGTGATTTAGGAAAGACAGGTCTAGAGGAAATGTCCAAAGTAGGTAAAATACTTGAAGACTTATGATGGTGAATTTCAGATAACTTTAATGAATACCCATGAACTGAGTATTGTTTGTTGGTTTTTTTTGAGTGAGCAGTAGCTGTAGCAACTATAGGAAGTGTTCTGAAAGAACGATCAGATTCACTTCAAAGATTTTCTTTTTAGTCAGAAAGGCACCCTTTTATTGTAGGTTGTAATAAAAATAGCTGTTGGCACTGTTGACATGAAAGTTGTCTCTCTCCTGGCCTTTGTCCTGCTAAATGTAGTTTCTCCTTCCGTTCTTTTTGGATCCGTTGCAACAGTGACTTGTAATTTGCTATGTAATGGCTGTGTCATCCTTGCTAGTAGTCCTGAAGAAGGGGTGGCTGTTAGTTGTGCACAGCTGACTTTCTACCACTTTATTTTTTTATTATTATTATTATTTTTTTATTATTATTATTATTATTATTATTATTTTTTGCAATGAAATTTGGTTTCTTGTTCAAGTGTTTGTTTCAAGTTGTACTATCTACAAGTAGGTAGGATTTTCTAATTTGTACAGCACCTGGCACAACTCAATCCTGGCTATGACCTATGACTAGGACTTTTAGGTATTGTGGTGCTTAGGTTTTAGATACCAGAAATAATGCTTGTACTTGAATTTGAACTGGTAGCAGTACCATATTATATTCTCACTGCAGTTAATTTTCCTAAGCATACTCATAAGTAGAGCACATCTTAGAGGCCTGGAACTGTGTTGCTGCTCATTGTGAAGTATTTTATTTTTTTTTGTTTCATTTTGTTCTGTTTTTGTTGTTGGTTTTTTTTTTTTAATTGCCATTACTTTGGAACCTTGTACTCAGCAAGTGTCTGCAGTCATCAGATCCTTGTCTGATGATACTGAAAACTTGTTCTGGAATGTGTGTACTTCTTATTTCCTTCCTTTTGGAAATCAAGCCCTGTCAAAATCATAGCTAACACTTGTCCATTTGAAAAAATAAATAAATAAATAAATAAATAAAACACAAGAACAAAAAAAAAGGTCAAAAAAAGAAAACCCAAAGTAACTGCTCTAAATCTGTGTCCCTCTAAATCTTAATAAAATAAATTGCAGGGAACATATTACGATTGGTGGCATTTCTTACTTTATGCTCCTTCCTTATAATTTTCTTATTTTTTCAGAAGCAGAGCGCTCTGAAAGGAATACATTTGCTGAAAGGCTCTCAGCTGTGGAAGCAATTGCAAATGCAATTTCAGTTGTGTCAAGTAATGGCCCAGGAAGTCGAGCAGGATCATCAAGTAGCAGAAGGTAAACTGACTAATGTTTTTCTCTTGTTTTCTGATTTTTGGTACTACTTCTAACCTCTGATTTCTTTCCTTCAGTATAGCTCAAAAAATGGCTCTCTTATTAGTTTGAAGTCAGATCTCACATCTTCGAATAGTCCTTCTGGATTGGTAGCTAATGGGATATTTCTGAACTAATTCCATTTTCTGGGGTTTAGGTGTTTCTTTTCAGTAGCAAAGTGGAAATGTTTCTCCTTATGAGGAAAGAGAATTTGAGGATAAGCTCTCATGTTCTTCAAGATGAATTAAGTATCTTAGAAGTACTTCAATGGTGAACAAGTTTTTTGTTTTTTTTTTTTTAAAAAGAGAATTTCTGTGGAAAAATGGTCACTTAATCAGATAAATAGAACATGAGAGGGGAAGAACTGATTTGGATTCTTTTTATCCTAAACATCATTGTCATATAGTTGTTTTTATTGAGGTGACTCTGAAGGATAGGCTTACCTCTTTGTTCATTCTAGTCCATGCTGAAGAAGAGTTCGGTTTCTTTTTCCAGCGTGAAAGTTTGCTTTAAGATGTTCTAATTGTAGATTACAATTTTACTATCTTGACTCTTTTTAATTTTATTATTCAGTCTGAGGTTAAGAGAAATGATGAGAAGATCCTTGAGAGCTGCTGGACTGGGCAGACAGGAAGCTGGTGCTTCATCGAGTGATCACCAGGACCCAGTTTCTCCACCAATAGCTCCTCCCAGCTGGGTTCCAGATCCTCCTGCGATAGATACAGGCAAGTCTGCTATTGTAATAAATTGAACTGTAAAATGAGAGATTTACTGAAGGAACCGATGGCATTTAAGGTGAATTTATTAGACTTCATTTTGAGACTTAAACACTGAATGTCAGTGAGGTAGCAAGAAGTGCTTTAAGAGTTTACTGAACACTCTTTTTAAATTTAATATGTGTCTTTCTAGTGCTCGTGTCAGACTTTAGTAAAATATGCCTAGTAGTTGATTGCTAGTCTAGGAACGTGGCCGTTTGTAGGAAAGAGTACCAGTTAAATACAGAAAACCTGCAGTGTGTTAGACATTGCAGAAAGAGCATGTTGTCAGGGATGTCTTGATATATTGATATACATCCTGCTGTTCTGTTTACTGAAAGATGGTGACATTGATTTTATCCTGGCCCCCGCTGTGGGATCTCTTACCACAGCAGCGACCGGCACCGGCCAAGGACCGAGCACCTCCACGATACCAGGTGAGAGCATTGTGCTTATCTGATAATGCTTCAGAAGCAAAATGAACTGAAAAGATGGAAAGCTTGCACACACCTTCTACACGTGCAAATGCCTCTTACCAAATGAAGACTGTGTTGAATCTGAACTTCATGAGTGTGCAGAATACGTGAAGTTTTAAGCAAAAATTATTCTTAGCTAAGTAAAATTAGACTTACTGTCTCTTTTTAGGAATGTAACTTGGGACTGAAATTCTCAGTACTTCAGTGAAATATTACTGCACCTAGCAAACTGCTGAATAGTCCTACTGATTAATCACCCAAGTAAAACATTGAATTATTTGCCTTTAATAGGTAGTCATTTTTTGAGGGAAAACGACTCCTGTGCACTTTCATTTTGTCATTATAGGGCCTTCTACTGAACCATCTGTAGTGGAATCAAAAGATCGGAAGGCAAATGCTCATTTCATACTGAAATTACTGTGTGATAGTGTTGTTTTACAACCTTATCTTCGAGAATTGCTCTCAGCCAAGTAAGTGTTTTCGAGTACATTCTCACTATTCCTTTAATGTTATATCACATTAAGTGTATTGCACAGAAGCCCTTTAAAAAAATGTTATTTAAAGACACATTTTGTAAAATGGAGAATTACTACAAAGTTGTCAGTGTTTGCATCTTGACATGCTTTGAAATCAGATTTATTTCATGGAAGTAAACTGAGTAAGAGTACTTAATCTTACTGAATGTTTTTCTGGTTTGCATGAGGTTAGCACTGTTGAGCATTTGTATTTATTTTGTACTTTTCCTGTTTAAAATGAAATGAATTCGGTGTTTTCATGTGTTTGATTTTTTTTTTTCTTTAAATTTTTTTTACCTCCCGCCATCCAGGGATGCAAGAGGCATGACACCATTCATGTCGGCAGTTAGTGGCCGGGCATACCCTGCTGCAATTACAATTCTAGAAACTGCACAGAAAATCGCTAAAGGTACGCTAGTTTCACAAAGTTATTGCTGTGTTGTTTCCTTCTCAAGTTTGGCCCTAACATGTATTCAGATTCATTGCTAACAGTGTATCATGTTTGTGGGATTGTGTGTTTGAGCTACTGATGGTTGGACGCTCTTTACAGAACAGTGTAGACTGCTGCATGTTTTGGAAAGCTTCTTATTTCATGCCAACTTAGATGCTGTTACAGAGAAGACTTTTATGCAAATACAGACTTTGTGACTTTTAAGCAGCAGTGTTTAAACTAGTCATATATGAAGCTAAACTTGAGGGTCATAAGCAGATTTGAAGTGATGTGTGACAGCGTCTTTCAGACTGAGAGTGTTCCTTAGAAGAATATTGCTCGTAGACAATTTTTTAAATCCTTCAAAGTGGTGATGTCTTGTACTGATCAGTGTATCAGTGAATTTAAAACAGGGAAAGAATTGTTGGCGATAGCAGCTTCTAAACACTGCTGATGTGACTGTTGTGGTTTAATCCAGCACGTAGCTAAGCACCATGCAGTCATTTGCTTGCTCCCCCCACGTCCCAGTGTGATACCTATATAGATTTCTATATATAGATAGATATAGTGGTGCACAAGCAGTTGCTCAACACTGATGCCCCTCTAATTCCTGCACAGTGGCAGCCAGCCCAATGAACTCCCCCCTTTTTTCAGTTTCGTAGTTTTCTTCTGTATCTTCTGTGTGATCTCATATGATGTGGAATATCCCTTTGTCCAGTTAAGATCAGCTGTCCTGATTCTGTCACTTCCCATCTCCTTGTTTCACCTCAGCCCCTTGCTGGTAGGACAGCATGAGAAGCTGAGAAAACTAAAACGGACTTGACTCTTTGCAGCACTGCTCAGCAACAGCTAGAAACATCAGTGTTTTTCTCCTAAAACCAAACCTAGCATCATAGCAGACACTATGAAGAAAATAACTGTCCCAGCTGAAACTAAGACATGACAAAAAAGGGTTTTCTCAAAAAATCTGTAAAGAAGACTTTAGTGAAACTTAAAATTCTGTACATGATTTTGTACTGTCATTCCTCTGTTTTGTATGGGTACTGTTAGTGATTTTTACTGTGGTGTGTTCTTTTTTTTTAACACTGGTATTCTACTGTTCCTTTAGCTGAAGCAACTTCAAGTGAAAAAGAAGATGATGTATTTATGGGAATGGTTTGTCCTTCTGGTACAAATCCAGATGACTCTCCTTTGTATGTTTTGTGTTGTAATGATACATGCAGTTTTACCTGGACTGGTGCAGAGCATATTAACCAAGTAAGCCTTTTTTTTTTTTTTTTTTTTTTTAAATTTAAATTATATTTTCAGCCACGTATTGTATTGGTCTAGTGATCTGATTTTTTTCAAATGATTAAAGTGATATTGTTCTAATTATTGTAACTGTTAATTGTATATTGTCATTGCCTCCCCTGGTTGCTTCTTACTTTTGAGGCTGGCAGTGTTGGTCAGACTATTGCTGTTAATGGGTATGGTTTTCCCCTCACTAACTTTAACAAAAACTTTAATGGAAACTGCTCTTTGAAAACAGTGAGCATTCTAGCAACAGTTTCACTTCCTAGAACTGACTGACTGCTAAGTGAAGACATCATTTTGAACAAGTGCAATGTTTTTTAACCTCAGATGTTCTGAAAGAATTACATAACATTTTGGTTAACTTTTTTAGGATATATTTGAATGCCGAACATGTGGTCTATTAGAATCTCTTTGTTGTTGCACAGAGTGTGCAAGAGTGTGTCACAAAGGACACGACTGCAAGTAAGTATTTTGTTCTGTTTCTTATAATAAAACTAATCGTGTGGCTTCATTTCTCTCTCACAGATTAATTGGCTTAGGTTGTTTTTTTTCCCTTGGTTAAAGTCTTCAGATATTATAAGATTAATAAACTATTTTTAATGCCTTTATTTTCCTTCTCTGTAAAATTGATTTTATGGGTCAGAATTGAAATAGTAACATAGTAACATAGTGGTCTTTTATTTTCCACTTTATAAAATTCAGAGTAAACAAGCAAGTCCAACATCCATAAGTGCTTAATTATCTAAGAATAATATTCTTCATTTTGGGTATCTCCAGAAGTTTGCTGAAGCCAGTGAATCCCAATGACAGCTCATTCTGTGAACTTTCAGAAAGAAGTGTAGTATATTCATCCCTGAAATTAGAGGATTTCAGGTAAAAAGGGAGGAATGAGCTAGCAGTTAAATAAGCAGTCAGGATGTCTGATCAGCCTAGTACAGCTTTGAAGTTATAGATGTTTTATACCACTGTTACTGTATGTAAACATTACCATGTTAGTATCCTTGCTGTAATAAACAGTGCTAACAGACTCAATTATAAAGATTTTTCTCAACATTATAAAATGACTGGGACTTTACTGCATGTAGAAGAGATTCTCAGTCTAACTTTCTCAGCTGCGTGCTATTTTGGATGTGACTGTTTTCTTGGATGAGCTTTAAAGCACTGTGAAAAGCTGTCCAGTGAAGCTGCCTCATAAAGTGAGCATAAGAAATAAGAATAGCAAATGCCAAGTGTAGAAATGTACAGTTCCTACACTGCTCTGTTAAGCCGTACTTTGGTATCTTGCTAATAAGGGAAAGCTCTAGTGGGAATCTTAATATTTACACTTACACTCCAGCCTGTGTAGGAAATACTTGATGCATTGTGGACTGCTGTAACATTGCTTTGCTTTTTTTCTTCCTTCTTGTAGACTGAAACGAACATCACCCACAGCTTACTGTGATTGCTGGGAGAAGTGCAAGTGTAAAACACTAATTGCAGGACAGAAGTCTGCTCGCCTTGATCTCCTTTATCGTCTGCTTACCACCACAAATCTTGTAACTATGCCAAACAGCAGGCAAGTTCATACATGCAATAACTAGAGCAGATTAATCTTTATTACTTTAAAATACATAGTATATCATATCTCCATTAACTGACTTTTTTTTTTTTTTTTTCATTATAGGGGAGAACATCTTCTGCTGTTTTTAGTACAGACAGTTGCCAGGCAAACTGTGGAACACTGCCAATACAGACCACCTAGAATTAGGGAAGATCGCAATCGTAAAACTGCAAATCCTGAGGGTAAGGATTTCACTTAATAAATGGTATTTATAATAAATGGCAAACTCTGTATTCCAGTACCTCCTTCTTATATTGCTTTTTTCTCTCTTTAGATTCTGATATGCCTGATCACGATTTAGAACCTCCTCGATTTGCCCAGCTTGCTTTGGAACGTGTTTTGCAAGACTGGAATGCACTGAAATCTATGATAATGTTTGGCTCCCAAGAAAATAAAGACCCGTGTGTATTTACAAATAGTCATCAGTGTAAAATTTGATCTAATGTTTGAGACCCGCTGACTTACATGAATTTTATTTGTTTGTTTTTCTTTTCCAAGTCTTAGTGCAAGCAGTAGGATAGGCCATCTTTTGCCTGAAGAACAAGTTTACCTCAACCAGCAGAGTGGGACTATTCGCTTGGACTGTTTTACACACTGCCTTATTGTTAAGTGCACAGCTGACATTTTGGTAAGCAGGTTTAGCCATGTCTTACATAGATTCTGAATAATTGTAGAACAGCATGGGTTGGGAGGAACCCTTGAAGATCACGTACTCCACCTGCCTGCCGTGGGCAGGCATATTTCTATTGATCATGTTGCTCATAGCCTTTTGCAACTTCAGAAGCTTCCATTAACGGCGTGTATGCAACATCTCTGGCAATCTTCCAGCGTCTCACAACCTTCGTCATGAAAAATGTATTCCTTATATCCAGCTTGATTCTGCTTTCTTTCAGTTTAAAGCCATTGCTTGTCATCTGTGTCAGAGCTTGCTAAAAAGTATTTCTCCATCTTTCTTATAATCCCTGTGATATAATAAGATATTCTAGGGTATTTTTGGTGAAACACTTGGAGACTAATTTAAAAAAGACTTGAAATTAGTTGTGTGGTTTTTTTTTTTTTTTTTTTTTTTTTTTATTTTTAAAAAAAATTTTTAATTTTTTTGTTGTTTTTTTTTTTTTTTTTTTTTTTTTTTTTTTTTGAAATCACATCGTTATGGCTGTGGTCTGTTGTCTTGATTCTTAATCTGGCTTGTTTCACACATACCATTATTGGACTCTAATGATCTGTTTCTGCAGCTCTTAGATACTCTACTGGGTACTCTTGTAAAAGAATTACAAAACAAGTATACACCAGGACGCAGAGAAGAAGCTATTGCTGTTACAATGAGATTCCTGCGCTCTGTGGCAAGGGTATTTGTCATTCTTAGTGTCGAAATGGCTTCTTCCAAAAAGAAAAAGTAAGTATGGAGAGTGTTTGTTTTCATTGTTTGCTTTTATTCATTTTTTAATTCTCTCTCAATGTGTTTTGATACTAATCACCAAGAGACAGAAACACTTGAATTAATTTACAGTCTACAGACAGCATTGTTTATTATGTGTGTACATCTGAACTGCATAATAGCTGCTGCTATCATGTAGTTTGTTAAGTTTACTTATTAACATAAATGCTGAACTTCCGTGTTTAAAACTTTAGGATTTTTGTTGGTAGGTTTTCTTAATCTAGTTGATTAAAAAAAATGATAATAATAATACAGTCTATGGCTGTTTGTCAGTGGTAATTTAAACATCCAGCCCTAATCTCGTTACTGAATGATGAGTGTTTTTAACTGACTTCACTAGCTTTGCATATATATGTACATACAGCAACACTATGTATTAAAGATAACTGTTTCAACTCTCTGGAAAAAATTAATACAAAGAATTTTTAAAAGATAACCTACTTAACCTTTAATTTTTTTTTTCCCCTCTAGCAATTTTATCCCACAGCCAATTGGAAAATGTAAACGTGTATTCCAGGCATTATTGCCTTATGCTGTTGAAGAGTTGTGCAATGTAGCAGAATCTCTAATTATTCCAGTCAGGATGGGAATTGCACGTCCTACGGCTCCCTTTACTCTAGCTAGCACTAGTATAGATGCCATGCAGGGAAGTGAAGAACTGTTTTCTGTGGAGCCTTTACCACCAAGACCATCATCTGACCAGTCCAGCAGGTAAAGCTCGCTGTTTTTTTTCAGAGAATGTTCAGGGTGGTTTTGTTGTTTATGTTATGTTTTGCTGGAAACAGTAGAGGAAAGTAACAGGAAAGTGGTGAAGCTTTTTATTCCGGCCAAGCGTTTTGGAAGTACTTCCTATTGACTGATCTCTAAGTGATTTAGGTTGATAGTGATGTCCAGAGATCTTAAGTTATAACCCTGCTCCTTTTCCTGCCTGTACCCCCCAAAGTTCCCGCTCAGGTTTTGTAAGATCACTCGGGCCCTAGTCCATTTAGGCTCTGAATCTCTCCAAAAGTGAGAATTCCACACCATGTTTTGGTGCAATTTTTTTCAGATTGGTAACTGCCCTAACTATGAAAACTCTTTAAAAATCTTATTTTTTTTAATCTAACAGGAATTTCTTGTTTTAACTTTCAATAATTTCTTCCTGCCTTTCACTGTTTATCTCCAAAAAATACCAAAAAATATTTTTGCCAGCTTTTATCTGAATGTAATTGGTCTGTTGAATTTGGATGTATTTACACATGAAGCTTGGAGTTTCTCTTACTAGTTTAAAAGATTTTTCTGGCTTTAGGTGTTCCAGTTATGCTAATTTACTGTTTCAGTTTGGCTTTGCTGTCAGCAAGTTATGTGGCTCCTATGCACCCATCTAGGAACAGAGTTGATCATACTCTCATGATAAAGCTACATAAGTGTTGGTTTTTTTTTTTTTTTTTCCTCTGTCTGCTTTTTGTCTATCTACTTCATTGGGTTTTTACATCTCCTTTTTAAAAAAAACATATTTATATATATCTCAAGTGTTGCTTTGTTTCTTAATGTTTTTTTGTTATAACACCTTCTCCTTCCTCATTTTATTTATTTGTTTATTAATTAAAGTTCTAGCCAGTCTCAGTCATCCTACATCATAAGGAATCCTCAGCAAAGACGAATCAGCCAGTCGCAACCAGTTCGTGGCAGGGATGAAGAACAAGATGATATAGTTTCAGCAGATGTGGAAGAGGTCAGTTTTCCTAATTATTTTACTTCCTAAGCATGGCACCTGATGCATTAGCATATGCTTTAACACCTGATCCAAAAATCCATACGTCAGGACCTCCAATTTGCAAAACTGAAACTATCTCCTCCGGTACTGTTGAGTTCATGAAATGCCATGAGCATTTTGCTTTCATAGAACTTTTGTAATCAGCACTGTTTTGTATTCAACAGTAGTCTCTTCAGAGTATGAGATGTGCCTTGAGTTTGGCCGAATACGTCTTAGTCTACCAATAAATGCGTCTGTAGTATCGTTTGTGTGTAATTTTACACGGTATGAGAACTCCCCATTCAAACACTTTGAAGGAAATGGTTACTAAAGGATGGTAACTCTTCAATATATTGAAATGACTCTTAGGTTTTTAGTCGGTTTTATCCTTTCAGCGTAAAAATCTAATATCCAAAGCTAGTTCCTGTCTGTGGGCATGGATTTATTTTGTTTTTAAGGTGCTGTGGCCTCAACTGTAAACAACTACTGTGGCTGAAAATTCATTTATGTCAATTCAGTTCTGAGGCCATCTGAAATGTATTTCTGAAATGTATTTTCTTGTTCAGTAGTTATTTATATCAAATGTTACACTTGTTTGTTTCTGAAAATACGTAAATCATCTTTTATAAGGAATTTATTGTAACATAAAATTAAAATACTCTTTCCAGGTTGAGGTTGTTGAGGGGGTAGCTGGTGAGGAAGACCATCACGATGAGCAGGAAGAACATGGTGAAGAAAATGCTGAAGCAGAAGGGCAGCATGATGAGCATGATGAAGATGGTATGTATAGTGTACATTGTGCACGTTGCTGGTTAGGTTAACAAACTGTGCATCAACCACTAATGGTTGTGATCTATGAGACTCACATGAACAGAGAGAACTAAAGGGCTTAGGAGATGATTTTAGGGTAAAATTATGAACAGTTTATATTAGGACCATGCGGAAGCATTTTTATTTTTCTTTATGCATAAGAAGAGAATATTGAAGTATCAAAAAATAAAAAAAAAAAAAAAGTTTTGGTACCAACTTCTGTTTTACCTTTTGTATTTGCTGCTGCTGACTGTATTGGTGCAGTTTCTTACACAAACTCTTTGGTGGATTGAAAAATAATTTACTCTCAAATGGCTAATGATAAAGTAGTGGTTATAGCAGATGTTTTCAAAAGGGATCTGAAGCATCATGAGCTGGTTTTCGAATCAGTCATGTAACACTAAATTTTGGATCAAATTTTTAATAGATAAAATTAATTCAACTTTTTTGCCATTAATGTGATTATCTTGCATGAGTCACTTTGGGATTAAATAGCCCAAAGCTATGGTAAAGAAAAAAATGACCACCTTTCTTACAGTGCCTTGTGTTTCCAGTCAGCTAATTTACAGGACAGGAAATGAATTTATTTGCTTGTTGAGGATTTAGAATGCTCAATCTTGAAACTTAAAATTGAATAGAACCTGTATTTTTAGTTAGGTTTTCTTAGTTATTTTCAGTATTCAGATGATTCTTGGATATTTGTTTGAAACGGCATGTGGTAAATTGTCCTAATACACATATAGGAGAAGTCATGAAGTCTTTTGAGTTTAGTGATGCTGTGAATCCTTCAAGCCTTAATTTTCAGCATGTGTGTGTTGAATGTATATGCACAGTATTGAGTGAGAAGGCCAGGGATTGCTAACTACTGGAAAATGAGAAAATAAGCTACAAGTATTGCTGCATATTTGCACTCTCTCTGTGCTCTTTCCCTGCATATCTGTTAGTTTTTGCTATAGCAAGAGGCTCTGGGTTTAGTTTAACGTCTTTGATCCACCACAGCCATTCTGTTTTTTTCTGTTTTTAAACATGAGATTTTTTTTTTTATATTGTTTTTGTAGGCAGTGATATGGAGTTGGATTTGCTAGCTGCTGCTGAAACAGAAAGTGACAGTGAGAGTAACCACAGTAATCAGGACAATGCTAGTGGGCGCAGAAGTGTTGTCACTGCAGCTACTGCTGGGTCAGAAGCAGGTATGCCACATCATCTCGTGTTTCATCTAGCTGTTGAGGTATTAAAACTAAGTTACACAGGAGAAAGAAATGATAGTGGTTTCATTCAGCTTTAACAAGGGTGGGGCTGTTTTCATCTTAAAAAAACATTATCCTTCATGTTCAGATCTGGACTCTATCTGGCATTCCGAAGATGCCCTGGAGAAATTATTTACTTTGCAGTTAGATTGAGCAGAGCGAGAATTACCTGATTATGACATTTCATAACAAATACCTTTTCCTTGTAATCTTATTTTCCCTTTCTTTTTCCTCTTCACCCACCTTCTTCTCTCCCACCTCCATCTTTCCATTTTTCTTGTTTTTCCTTTGCTTTTCCTTTGCCAGTAGTTGGAAAAAGCTGTGCAGACATTTTCAGAACTTGTGCTAAAATTAGATCTGTTTTCTCTACTCTTATGAAGCTTCAGCCTGTGTTAGTTAGCTAGAAATTATTTAGTATCGTGAAGGGCAGTGAGGTGTTTTCACTCTTTTTTAGTGTAGCAGTTAGCTGTGGTTTGAAAGAGAACATGAAACTTGGCCAGTCATTTTAAGGCTTCTTTGAAAGAAACTGTTGTGCTGTCCAGTTTTGAAAGCCCAATTTTAGAACTCATTGCCTGGGTTCAGAGAAGTTTTTAAGAATTGAATTATTTCTTAATTTCTATTCTGGAACTCGGATAATCTTAGTGGTTTGTTGTGAACCTGCTATGGAAAATTTACAGTATGTCATAAGGATAGCTTGTTAAATGAGCAGTTGTGGCATCTGAACTTTTATAGTATGTGTAGTTCTCATGAGAACATGTACAGTGATTACATGATATGTGCATGTGTGTATACAGCTGTGGTTGTCAATTACTGCTCATTGCTTGTTTTCTTTAATAGGAGCTAGCAGTGTTCCAGCATTTTTTTCTGAAGATGACTCTCAATCAAATGATTCTAGTGACTCGGATAGCAGCAGCAGTCAGAGTGATGACATGGAACAGGAGACCTTCATGCTTGATGAGCCTCTGGAACGAACCACAAATAGCTCACATGCCACTGGTGCTGCCCAGGCACCCCGTTCGATGCAGTGGGCTGTACGTAATACCCAGAACCAGAGAACCACTAGCACTGCTCCTTCCAGCACGTCTACCCCAGCAGGCAAGTATGAGCAAAATGCATGTGTGAAAGTCAGTTAACTCGTGGCTTTACTCTCTTCTGTTTTCTTTTGTTTTCATAAGATGAAATGTTATGTATTTCTTTCAGAAGGATAGCAGTGATATGTCTTGACTGTTCCAGTTCTGGGTTTGAATTTAGCAGAAGGAGGGATCTAGTTTAGTTCTTGAGATGTTACTAACTACAGTAAGCGTACTTACAGTTCTTTTTTGTAGATAGTAACTTTTTAATTGGTATAGTTGTTAAGATCAGTAGTATTTACAAGTTTTTTTCTTTCCTAGAACTATTAATCATATTAGTCAATACATAAAATGCATGGCAAAGCTTACATTAATTAATGTCATACTTTTATATTTAGCGAGTTCAGCAGGCTTGATTTACATTGATCCATCAAACCTACGCCGGAGTGGTACCATCAGTACGAGCGCTGCAGCAGCAGCTGCAGCACTTGAAGCCAGCAATGCAAGCAGCTATTTAACTTCTGCAAGCAGTTTAGCACGAGCATACAGTATAGTGATACGACAGATATCTGACCTAATGGGGCTCATTCCCAAGTACAATCACTTAGTGTACTCCCAGATCCCAGCTGCAGTGAAGCTGACTTATCAAGATGCAGTTAACTTGCAGGTAAGAATATACTTATCTGCAAACTTTTGGATAATTTCAATACAGTGGAATTTTTTTCTGCGGTAGAATGATAGAATTGTTGAGGCTGAAAGGGACCTTTGGAGACCAGCTAGTCCAAATTCACTGCAGTCTAAGTGGAGAAGGCTTTTGAGGACTTTGAAATTCTCCAAGAGAGTGAAAATTTCTCAACTAATCTGCACAACTTATTTCAGTGCCAAACAGATCTCACAGTGAAAACAGTCTTATGTTTAAATGAGTTTTCCCAGTATTTCAGTTTGTGCCTGTTTTTCTCTGTCCATTCACTGGATACCACTAAGAAGACTTTTTACCTTTTAATCAGGTAAAGAGTCATTAAGAGCCTACTGAGTCTGTTTCTTGAGGCTAAATTATACCAACTCTCCTGGGCTGCTCTTCTTTGAGAGAGAGCATAGATTGAAGTAGCTCTAGTTTTCTAGTCCCATTAAGTTGTTTGTATATTTATATCAATATTCTTGTTTGACCTGAGCTGTTGAGTCTCATAAAATAAGAAAGTTAGCGAGGTCCAAATAATTGAGGTGAAGAATTTTGAAGATGTACTTGCTTGCTTTTGCTTCTTGCAGGGGCATAATCATCCCTTTCCTCTTACTACATATTTTTTTTGTACTCTGCTCTTGACTGTTGATCTTTGAAAGTAGATGTGAAATGCAAAATGTACCTTTAGAGAAATAATTGGAAGGGAGAATTAGTAATTGGCATGCATAGGCAGAAACTAGTCTCAGACACTAAAAATGTCTGAAGGAGGGACTTCAGTGTTTTGACTGTGTTTATAGGTTTGAATATGGGCATACTGTATAGAGGCAAATAATCTATACTGACTTTAGTACAGAAATGAGCTGTAAGAGTATTACTGCTGCTTTAGAGAGTTCAGGAATTCAAGCAGTGAATTTTTTCTTTTTTTGCTGTTAGTAGTACTGTGTTCTGGGGTGTGGAAACAATGTAATTACTTGTAGTTGTGCCATGAGGTATCTGTATTGGCTGTATTTTCACAGTGCAGTGCAAGGTTTTTGTTAGGGAGAGGATTGATGCGTAGATGTTCCTGTACTTCAGTGATTCCAGAATAAATATGTAGGGAAAGAAATAAGAGACCCCAGATTAACTACTGACGAGGCCAAAATAAATTTCTGTGCAGAAGATTCTTTGTGGGACAGTATTGTTCTGATTAGAGATGTTTTGCACTTGTTATGCCACAAGTGCACAGGAGTGTTGTCTAGCTGAAGCAGTGAGTGGTGTGTATTGGTCTGTGGAAGTCTGAGAGCTGAACTTTGATTTAGAAACAAAAATAGGGGTTGAGTTAGGGTTTTGTGTCTGCTGGATATAAGAAAATGTTTGAAGCACGAGGGATGCTTTTAAAGACCAGAGTATAAAGAAGGTTTGTGTTGGATTAAAAAAAAAAACGGGGGGGGGGGGGAAATGGAGGAGGGGTTAGGTAGAATAAAAACCAATATGGTGGAGTTAGTAAATGGCAAGAAAAGCAGGCTGCAGAGCTGGTTTTGGACCAAATGAGGAAAAGACTGAACTAGAAAGGGAAATCTTATATGCAGGCATAGGTCTTTATGTAGGTCTTAATTCTGTCTTTAATGGAATTAGTTGTGAGTTTTGGTGGCTGAGGAACAACATTCCAAGATGGGGACTTAAAAGCTACTAAAACAGTGGAAATTAGACCAAAAATTAGACCCCAGACTGTGTGCACCTGGGAGGTGCTGTGTGATCGCAAGGTGAGAATTAGAAAAAGTGCCCAAAGAAAAGAAAGGGATGGTGAGAATGCTTTACAGACACCAGGCTAGTAAGTGAGGAGACTGTACACCTAAGAAGTAAATCAGCTGTCTCACTAAAGATCTCAGGATTTTTAAATTTTTTCACTCCTTAATGGGCTTTTACAACCTCTTTGTGGGAGAAGTGATGTAAATGTGAAAGCCATGGATGAGGGCTTATGTTGAAATTGCATTCTTATCATCTAAGTCTGTTGTTTGTAAAACTCACTAAATCTCATTCTGTATAGAATTATGTAGAAGAAAAGCTTATTCCTACTTGGAATTGGATGGTTAGTATAATGGACTCCACAGAAGCTCAGCTGCGTTATGGTTCTGCATTAGCATCTGCTGGTGATCCTGGGCATCCAAATCATCCTCTCCATGCTTCTCAGAACTCAGCCAGAAGGGAAAGGATGACAGCCCGGGAGGAAGCCAGCTTAAGAACACTTGAGGGAAGAAGGTATGAAAATAGTCTGATTGCTAGATGTGGTGTAAGTGCTATTTTTACAGTCAAATCTTTACATTCACAGACTTTTAAGGATATACTTTGGTAACGTAGCAGTAGTTTTGATGTTTGCTTTTTGTGATGTTACAATTTAGTGTATTCTGATTTACTAGATTTGTCTCAAGTAGTAACTGTTAGTAATATATTGCACTTGAGCCACTAGTGCATTGTGGCTCAATGCAATGAAATGGTGATCATTACTCTTATCACACTTCTTTGAATTTTGACATCAGTATTTCAGATGCAGAGACTAACTTGGAAAGGATGCCTGTGCTGCCTAATTCCTTTGTATTCCTTTCTTTCCTTTCACCAGACGTGCTACTTTACTCAGTGCCCGTCAGGGAATGATGTCAGCACGTGGTGATTTCCTGAACTACGCGCTGTCTTTGATGCGTTCTCACAATGATGAGCACTCAGATGTTCTCCCCGTTCTCGATGTCTGTTCACTAAAGCACGTAGCCTATGTTTTTCAAGCGCTTATTTATTGGATTAAAGCGATGAATCAACAGACAACATTGGATACTCCTCAGCTGGAACGGAAGAGGTAGCAAGTCTGACTCATAGAAACTAATTTTTGTAAACTTTGCACATGCCCCCATCTTTCCATCTTTGGAGGTGGTAATCAGCAGCTCAGATACTTACATTAATCTGTATATGTGTCTCTGAAAGGAACGCCTCCTATTTATTTCTGTGGAAACTACAACAGATGCAAAGAGCACAGTATTACTAATTGGTAGAGCAGATTTTCAGGTACAGAATGCTTTTTCAACATGGTTACCTGCATTACCTGTGTGCTTTTGCCAGTGATGAACAAAAGCAGGCATACCACACTTGTAAAACTCTGTACTTGTGGAGGCGACCCACACTTTCACAGCTGCTATGATAGCATCATTGCTAGGAAAACATTGCCTATACAACCCATCTTTTATTGGCTTGAACAATGGAAGTCATAAGGTGCCAAATCCAGACTATACTGTGGGATGATAAGGACTGTCCAGCCAAGATTGGCAGTGTCCTCCATGATCTTCAGACCGGTATGAGGCCTGTAATTATTGTGCTGCGATTGAAAGATTTTCTTCTCTGGCCTGACTCTGGCAGCTTGAGCCTTTAGCTTAGTGGATATCACAAGGCATCAATCAGAGTTGGTTGAGATGGTTTATCTGGTTTCCAGGAAATCCAGAAGGACGTAATGAAATAGGAGGCATTATTTTGGACAGCCCTTGTAATTCTGGAACATATTTGAGAATCCACGCACTGCCACAAATGAATACTATTCAAAGTTCTTGATCCTTTTTATAATACAGTAGAATCCATTTATCTAGTAAGCAATTAAGAAACGTGATAATTTTTATATATGATTGGCATTATTTTTTAGGTTATCTAGTGTATTCTACACAAGTAAATATACTATGGACTATTATTCACCTGTAATTCTTCCCCTAATTCAAGGTTCCCAATTTTTTTTTTTTTTTTAATAGTGACGTAGTATTTAAAAAAAGAATGTACCTACTGATGCCTTAAGCTTTAACTTCAGCTCAAACTCTAGAGGTGGTGAAATGGGGTAACTGTGTGAGTAATGTAGTTATTGTGTAATGAAAAGTACTCTACAGCTCTGAACACCACCTCCTCATGAACAGCTCTACTTATTCCCCAGTCATTTCAGAGTTATTATTTATAGCTTGCAGATATAACTCTTGTTTAGGGTTTGGCTTTTTATTGACTTGTACAGCTGTAAATGCTTTTTATTCTTTTAGAACTCGAGAGCTTTTGGAACTGGGTCTTGACAACGAAGATTCAGAACATGAGAACGATGACGACACCAATCAAAGTTAGTATACAGAAATGCTCCCTTAGCATGCTAAAATACAACACTTTTGTAGTGTTTTTGTCCCAGTTAGCTAGTTGAGACTTTGAATAATTGTTTTTTATACTTGCTATTTCATCTACTTTCTCTCAGAGCTGCAGTTTGTGCCCTTACTTGGAGTTGTGCGCAATTTGCAGAATTCAAAATTTAAATTTGAGTTGAACTGTAACAGTTTTGATTTGTTGAAAATGTTTCTAAAAATAGTGAAGTGTGTGTAGAGGAGCAGTGCACATTCAGTAAAATTTGTTGCAGTAAGAGGTATAAAAATGACAACTAAACAACTTAAAAAATAAAAATGGGTGGGGGTGGATCAGCAGAAACATCCTTAGAACTGTTAAAGTTATTGGAAGGTAGCTTGTATTCCTTCTCCTCTAGTCATATAGCTAAGAAGGATGCTTAGTTCTTGGTAATTTGTGTTCTTTTTGCTTTTATAACTGAAAATTGAAGTGGCATCTTTCTGATATTTAGGTGCTGCACTCAATGACAAAGATGACGACTCCCTTCCAGCAGAGACTGGCCAAAATCATCCATTTTTCAGACGATCAGACTCGATGACATTCCTTGGCTGCATTCCACCCAATCCTTTTGAAGTTCCTCTGGCAGAAGCCATTCCCTTGGCAGACCAGCCCCACTTACTACAGGTGACACCAGAGATAGCATTCGGGAAGATAACTGAAATTTACTTTTTCTTTTCTAACTGAAGTATATTACTTACCCAGAATGCTTTTGTTAATTTTCAGCCAAATGCTCGCAAAGAAGATCTGTTTGGTCGACCAAGCCAGGGTCTGTATTCATCTTCTGCCAACAGTGGGAAGTGCTTAATGGAAGTTACAGTGGATAGAAACTGCCTCGAGGTAGATTTAAAGATTTTATTATTTTAAAGAACGCAATAATTTAAACTAGTGCCTTAATTCCCAAAAAAGATGCTTCAATTTATAGTATAAAATGTTAAGTAGCTTTAGAACAGTAGTTCAAAAGCACTTCAAGTGTGAAAACTTTTGACTTCTATTTTAATTTCTCCTTATGTATTAGTTTTTTTGAAATGTAAGAATTTGTACAGTTACTGATTAATAGCAGATTTCAGGCAATATTTTTAAAGGCTACAATATGATCCATGTTAATTTTGAAATGCCAGTTGAGTAATGATTTATAATAAATATTACCGTGTGGGGTAGATTTGACATGCCTACATTATGCGTACGGAACATTATGAAACAAGTATATGAAACATAAATCTAAAACAGGAAAACTGTATTTCCTATTTGTTGAAACCAGTGAGTTTGTGTATTATCAAAGCAATTGCAGTTATTTTTCTGTGTTTTAAGAATAATGTGTTTCCTGAAAAAGCCTTTGCTTTCAATAAACTGTGATTAACTTTGACTTTTCCTTGTTTAGGTTCTTCCAACTAAAATGTCTTATGCAGCCAACTTAAAAAATGTTATGAGCATGCAAAATCGGCAGAAGAGAGAAGGCGAAGAACAAAATGTGCCTACAGAAGAATCTGAGAGTTCAAAACCAGGGCCTTCAGCTCATGACCTTGCAGCACAACTGAAAAGCAGCTTGTTGGCAGAGATAGGACTGACAGAAAGCGAAGGGCCACCTCTCACATCTTTCAGGTAGTTGGACTTAAAGTTACTGTATGAAATGTTACTGAACTGATAAAAGAATATTTAGGACTCTAAAATCTTTTAAATTAAAATGGGTATCTTTGTTTAGTTTGAATGTTTGTATTTAGTAGCTTTTAAATGAACAGTTGAACAGTCTCAAGGTCTGTGCAAACTACTAAAAATCCTTTACTACCTGACTTTCTTTTGCATACATAGTATGACTTATTAGTTAGCCATGTGGAAAATGGGAATTGACAGCCCAGAAGAGTGCATTCCAAGCGGCAATGAAGTTGTGTGCTTTTGGAGTAATTATCTTTTTGAAGCAAGATTTGAATTTCAGTGTGGTAGTGTTCTATTTTAGCAACTGTTAGCCAATGTAAATTTAACTTCTCTGTTTAAATCAACATGTATTATAGGAGACAGATAATTTAATAAAGGCTTTATAAAGATTGGAAAGATTAAGATAAGTTACCATTAAGTTATCATGGAGAGTAGGCACCCAGCTGAATTTCTTTCTATGAAATTAAAGTTCATTTGACTGGCTTCATAAAAATTACATGTGTAAGTACTTGTGAATATTTTAAAACCTAGAACCGCTAAAATTTGCAACTGGTACAACAATACACAAAATCCTAAGCCTCAGTAGAGGATTCTCGAGCACGGCTGTAGGAGCAAGGAGTTAGGAGTTGTGTTTAGAAGTTTGGGGATTATAACACAGAACTGAAAAGTACTAACTTAAAAATCTTGAGGTTTATAATTAGCGCTTCAGTATGAATGTCCAGTCTGCTCTTCCTGTTTAAAAAGGAGAGCTGTAATGCAGCTTTACATAAAAGGAGGAGTGACATATAGAAAGTTTTTTTTCATCTTTCTTTCACCTGTGGCACAAAGTATGGGATAATGTCTCTTTTTCATGACCACGTTTTGAGAAGAATTCTAAATTGAAAAAATTAATTTGTCTAAATTACTGAAACTTCTTAGTATGGAGACAATGTCTAAACTAAGTGAGTAGAGCTCACAACTTATTACTGGAGTGGAGGAGGAAAGACTCCATTATGTCAGTGTTTTTGATATTTTTCTCCTTGGTAAATCTGCTAGACTTTCACCTTCAATTCATTTTGAAGGCTTTTTTCCTCCATTGCAATTCTGCCAAGTACTCCTACTCATTCTTTGTTCATTCCAAATGCGTATCAAGTGATTAGCTCCTTCATATGCTAATACATAGTAACTGCCTAGCACAGTAGGCAAAAGCCATTTTAAAGGGCATTGTAAGACTGGGCTCAATGTGTATAATTCCACATATATTAAGCCAACTTGTATTGGTTGATCCTGTGTAGTACGTGGAAAGACCTCTCAAGAGGATTTATGATCAGATTATACCTTACTGTAGATAACAGGTTTTATTATTTAAAGTGTATGGTTTTATCTGTGGGTGCAGTGTAGAATGTTTTAACTCACATCTTACTTAGCTTGTAATCAGGTAATTAACGCAGTCATTTGAGCTCTACATGTTCCTCTGGAGTATAGTTGGGTGGTAGACCAGTTTGTCAGAAATCAAGAACTTAGTTGGAGGCAAGATGTTACGTAGAAGTACACCAAATGTATCTAAATTTAATTTTATTTTTTATCCTTCTTTTATCAGACCACAGTGTAGCTTCATGGGCATGGTCATATCTCATGACATGTTGCTGGGACGTTGGCGTCTTTCTTTAGAGTTGTTTGGTAGAGTATTCATGGAAGATGTTGGAGCAGAGCCTGGATCGGTATGTTCTTTTTAGTATGAAAACAATTACTTTTCCAACTAACTATGAACTGCTCTTATTCTGATTTTGGTTTTACTTTTTATTTTAAGATCCTGACTGAACTGGGTGGCTTTGAAGTGAAGGAATCAAAGTTCCGCAGGGAGATGGAAAAACTCAGAAACCAGCAATCCCGGGATTTAACGTTGGAGGTAAAAAATGTTAGTTGTTCTTCCAAATTTGTCTCATTAGAAGTTGAACCATAAGACATTGCATTAACTTAATAGAAAAAGCTATATTTCAGAATCTGCAAGCAGTTGTCTTAAACCTTACTGTATGAACTCTGTTGCAATTACGGTGTAGTTTTTCATTATGTGTTTGGTATTTTTTGAATCTATGCAGAAGTGTCCAGATGCTTCCTTGTGAAGCTGAAGTTCTCTTGATATGATGATTGATAAAGAACAGGAAAAAAAAAAAAGTTTTTTCTTTTTTTCACTAGGTTGATCGAGACAGAGATCTTCTAATTCAGCAGACCATGAGGCAGCTCAACAATCATTTTGGTCGCAGGTGTGCCACCACTCCAATGGCTGTCCACAGAGTAAAAGTTACTTTTAAAGATGAGCCTGGAGAAGGCAGCGGTGTAGCACGGAGCTTTTATACTGCCATTGCACAGGCTTTTCTGTCAAATGAGAAACTGCCAAATCTAGATTGTATTCAGAATGCCAACAAGGGTACCCATACAAGTAAGTGAAATGCTGCAGTTAATTTACAGATAGTATTCATAAAAGCATCAAATGCTTTTTTTATATGTTGAAATGCTTGCTGTTCAGTCAGCATAGAAATCATGAAAACTGTGTATGTTATTTCTCTGAGGCAAGAAAATGGATTTTTTGTTTTCAGAACAAGAAGTTGATGCTTTTCTAGAAATGAGTCCACTTTAGAAGTTCTTAGCTCTTTTTGAGCATCTTTCTTTCCAGTAGATTATCAAGATTTTATGTCAAGATTTTACGTAGTGCAAACATTTAAGGTGACTGCTGTATCTGGCTTGTCACGAATATTTATAAATGTTTTTTGAAATTGAAATAAACGTCTGGGAGCTTTTTGCATTTGTAAGTTCATACAAACACTTCAGGTTCCTTTCTTAAGCTTGGCTAAACCTGGATCACTATGTTAATGAGAGAACACTTCTTTCATGTCTTTCAAACTGCATTCCGAAACTGCATCCTTCTTATACTGAAATTTAGGACAGAGAGAGAAGTATAAAGATACTGAGGGTTATGGTTTTTTCCTCCTCCCTAAGGTCTGATGCAGAGATTGCGAAACAGGGGGGAGAGAGATCGAGAGAGGGAGCGTGAGAGAGAAATGCGGAGAAGTAGTGGCTTAAGAGCTGGTTCTCGGAGAGACAGGGATAGGTAAGTGATACATCTTGAGTTTGTCGGGGCTGATTTGTCAAATGGAGTAACTGCCTGGGTTATCTTCAGAAAGATACTTCTGCTTACTCAAGTAAATGTCTTGTTCACTTTCAAGACCAAATTGTATTGAATTTAAAGAAGCCAGGTGTACTTTTTAAAAAAATTATGTAGTTGATATTAGTGTTGATAGATGGTCTCAACAGTATGCCATAAATCTCTTTGCTAAAACAATAAATAAAAAGCTTGTGTACCAGCATGAAGTTATGGGATGGTTTAGAAACAGTATTGTCATTGGTGGCACACTTACTGCTTCATCTGAAGTACTGATAGTATCAAAATATCTGTTTTATTTTTATTCTCTGATTCTGAATAACTCTCTACATAGCTATGAGAAATATTCCTGGTATAAAATCTAATGCTATTTAGAATTTTTGCGGGGGGGGAATTAAAAAAAAAAAAAAAAAAAAGTCCAGAGTATTTTTATTTCTTCTAAAATTAGTACAAACTGCTTTAACTTTTCTTAAGGGACTTTAGAAGACAACTTTCCATTGACACAAGGCCTTTTAGACCAGCTTCAGAAGGAAATCCTAGTGATGATCCTGATCCACTTCCCGCACACAGACAGGCGCTTGGAGAAAGACTGTACCCTCGAGTGCAAGCAATGCAACCAGTATGTGTTAGCTAGTACATTAAGTGATATGTCAAGTATCCCTGCATCATTTAATTGAAAAATTAATTTCCTAGTCAATTATTAACTTACCTGAACATAGTTGAACATGTATGCCTGCTTTGTATTCTTTAGGATATTGTTCAGGTTTTGCTTCTGTAATTTGTCATGTAGCCTGTGAGGTACCTTGTAATGCATTCTGTATTTTAAATCCTTAAACTTTCACAAAACTGTATTTGAAAATGAGAGAACTGGCAGAGAATAGTAATGTGTCATTCTGTATCTCCAGGCGTTTGCAAGTAAGATCACAGGAATGTTGTTGGAATTGTCCCCTGCTCAGCTGCTTCTGTTACTAGCTAGTGAAGATTCCCTTAGAGCAAGAGTTGATGAAGCAATGGAACTCATTATTGCACATGGCAGGTAAAGTATTGAGGATTCTGTAAGAGGCAAAATCTGATTTTGTGGTTAAAGCACTTTGTACTGTGCTGAATTTAACTGATACATCTACCTTACTCATTGCTTTGTTCAAGACTTTTTCCTTTGGATAAGTGACTTGTTGACTTTGGTTTAATTAAATCTGTCTGGTTTCAGAATGTTTCTTATTGTGAAATTAAATCATCATTGGCCTTTGTTTTTTTCCTGTCAAGGGAGAATGGTGCTGACAGTATATTGGATCTTGGATTGCTAGACTCTTCAGATAAAGTGCAGGTAACGTACTGATGCTTAAATAGGAAGTTAGGGGAGATCCAGTTATCAGTTTTAGAAACTGGCTGAAGCCTTCTTTCATCGTGCAATGAGAAGTTCTATGTAATTATCATGTGGAGTTATCAAGAATATGTCTTTATGCAGATAAAAAGATTTTTTTTTTGCTATTTGTTTATGCCTTTGAAAAGATTAAGTAGTAATCACTCAAAAATATAGAACATTGCCATTATAAAATGTAATCTTTGAGTTGGGTTGCAAGAGCTTGCTGAAGTGGCTTGGTAGCTAGAAGTACATGTGTGGATTACTATTCTGGTTTTCTGAACAGGAGAATAGAAAGCGACATGGTTCCAGCCGTAGTGTAGTGGATATGGAATTAGATGATACGGATGACGGGGATGATAATGCACCACTCTTCTACCAACCTGGAAAACGAGGTTTTTATACACCGAGACCTGGTAAAAACACAGAAGCGAGGCTGAATTGCTTCAGAAATATTGGCAGGTAGGTGATTAACTTACTAGTCTGGAAAAAAATGTAAAGGATGAGTATTCAAAGTACCAAGGAAGAGTGCTGTTGATGCAAGCTGCAGAAACTTCATTTATACTTAATTTGCTCTGTGTCTTGCTGTGGGTGCTGAATAGTGGAGAGTTTGCACACCTGGATGTTTCTCTTCATGTTATAATTCATCTTTTTTGACAATGTTAAGGTTTTATACTGTAGAAAATACAATGTCCAAAATTTTCTTCTTTGGATAAATAGGACTCAAAGCTTAATTCTTATTTTAAATTTTTTTAATTCAAATATCACCAATGTAACTTGTGTCACACTAAAACAAAAATCATGTTTATTTTCAGAATCTTAGGATTGTGCCTGTTGCAGAATGAGTTGTGTCCTATCACATTAAATAGACACGTAATCAAAGTTCTTCTTGGTAGAAAGGTAAGTTGATCATACAAATTTGAATTTTATTTATTCATGTAGAAACTCATCTTTAACTGCTTTTTCTTCCTTGTGTGTGTTGACTAATAGAGTTAGTCCTGGAACTGTAAGTATGCTTTTAACTTGAAGAAGTTATTTTATTTTAGGTAGTGAAATGAGTAGATCTGCTTGAAGTAGCTAGAAGGTGTTTGAGTAAGATGGAAGGACTTGCAATAGGTTATCTGTTGAGTTAACCCTAAGAGTGATGGCTTGAAGAGGTACTGTTGGACTGTATCAACATCACGTTACCCAAAAGGATTTTCCTACTTGATGGAACTAATTGAATTGGATTATAATTACAATTTTGTAATAATTTAAGTAATATAAGTGCGGGGATAAATTAATTCAGATTAATCGTAGTCTAAAATTCAGCAAAAATGCCTTTACCTCCTGCTTCCCTCCCCACGTGCTCCCCAAAACACCCGCCACTTAATCCTGCACATTTCATTCATTAGTTAAGAACATCATAAGATTTCTGATGCGAAAACTTAAGCCAAAGTTTGTTAATGTTGGCCTTTTGTAACAGAAAACAATTCTGATCACATAACCAATTACTCAATGTATGTATGATCTTAACAAATAGTGTTAGTGACAAGAAGATATGTTGTCTCCACAGTACCTTCCAAGAGAGATTGCCCCTGAGGGTTTTCTTTTTGAATATATGTTTCTTCCAGTTAAATGTTCAGTACACCCAAGGATATTTTAGTTGGTGAATAATGGATTACTTTTCTTTACAGCCTGCTAACACACAAAGCAAGAAGCAGCAAAAAATAGGTGGTATTATACTAATTTTTGGAAGCTGCACTATATGTTAGTCACTGAGCGTATAACAGCAGTTATAAGTGGAGAATAGTCTTTCAGTGTTTTGGAGCACTGATGCAAGTCGTTTGCAACTTCAGTCATCCACCATCAAATCTGTACTGATCTATGTGATATGTAGAAGAATTTCTTAAAAACAAAGTCCCCTCATACCTCTCCAAAAACAAGAAAACAAACAGAAATCCACAAACTATTAAATTTCTTTAGAAGATGTATGCCGTAATAGCAGAAAAGGCTTCACAAGTCTGTGTGTAATGCTAATGCACTTGAATTGAGTATTCTTAAGCACCTTCGACAGCATGCTGAAGATAGGAGTTTGACTGTTGTTATATTTAAGTGTTTGTATGCTTTGTTACGCGAGTTATTTTGTGTTGTTACACCTGCACTGTTGTATACTAGCAATTAGGCACAGGGCACATAATTTTGAATATGTCTGTAACTGAAGGTGTGGGTTTTTTTTGTTTGCTTATTTTTTTAATAGGTGAACTGGCATGACTTTGCTTTTTTTGATCCGGTTATGTACGAAAGCCTTCGGCAACTTATACTTGCTTCCCAAAGTACAGATGCTGATGCAGTGTTTGCAGCAATGGATTTAGCATTTGCAATAGACCTCTGCAAGGAGGAGGGTGGAGGGCAGGTAAGGACAAAAAGCTGTCTTAATGTAATTTCAGAGTTTTATCTTATGCGTGTTGTCTTGTACATACGATGTAGGTTCTTGTAAGGTTTCAAAGCTGATCTACCTTTTTCTAGATTCAAATGCAGCATTCTCTTTAGACACTGAAGTATAGTGTTCCATTTGGTTGAGTTTTTCTGTCTTTCCTTGAAGGTGGTGTAGGTAGAGCCTGCCATAAAACCTACAGAACTACATTAGCATGTAGTAGTAACGGTACCAGTAGTAAATTTTATTTCAGTTTGGGGAAATATTGAACTATAAATCACTGATCAACGTACATGTCTGTTGTAATAATAATCTCATTTTGTCTTTCTTTCCTCCAATGATCTTTGATAATTTGCCATAGGTTGAACTTATTTCCAATGGTGTAAATATACCGGTCACTCCTCAGAATGTTTATGAATACGTCCGGAAATATGCAGAACACCGAATGTTGGTAGTGGCAGAACAGCCTCTGCATGTAAGTTCTTGATGGAGTGTTGTAGGCTTTTTTTCCCCTCTCTCTCCTCATTATGGTATTGCTAATCAGGTTCTTTTTAAAGTATGACAGCTTGATTAAAAAGAATCTCTTTTTTTTTGTTGTTGTAGTTGCACCCCTAGTTTTATGGTGCTGTGAAGAATGACCAGTTTTTTTTAATATGATCAAAGATAATTCCTTTTAAATGTGATCTCATTGGTTAAGTATGTATGATTGCTTCTTGAGCTTAAATGGCCTCTTGGAATTCCTGCTTTGGGTTTAGCAGCTACTTTATACTAGTAATCTCAGTCGCCTTTTGCTTAGCCTTACAGGCAAAAATGTATATAAAACACCTTGAACTTCTGACTTGATTGTATTTTTGCTTTAAAAGGAAGAGTCTGTTACAAAACACAACTTTGTTCTTTTCTGCTGGTGTAGCAAAAAACTATTAATAGACTGTAAAACTATATTAAAAACATTTTTTGAATCTCTTTTAAAAGAGTGGCGTACTACACCTAAACTTGGCAATTTTTGCTGCAGTTCTGAGTTAGGCTAGCAGATTCTAGGTTACTTCTGTGCAGATTAGGTCCAAAATTCTACAAAAAAAAAAAAAAAAAGTGTTCCTGGAATTGAATCACTCAGTCTCTGTGTCTGCATGAATTAATAAGTATTTCAACTCTCTCTTTATTATGAGTTGAAAATTGTAGTGCTTATGTTGAAACATGTATGTATGTGTACACACACATGCATGTGTATTACATTTTTAAAGCAGAAGAGCCACTTGAGTGACTGGGAAGCAAAGTGGAATTAAGATGTGCGTTTTGTAACTCTCACTAGATTCAGAATAGGTCAGTAATATATCTGATATTTTCAATAATAGAATATAATTTGCCTATGCTCCTGTGATTGGTGCAATACTAGCTCAAACCATTACTGTTTTCTTTTGCAGTCATATGCTTGTACTGCTCTGCTGCTTAATTTGTTGCAGTTCTTTGTTTTAGAAGATTGGCATCTCAGATTATAAACCTTTGATGGAAAAGAACAGCCACTAGTATAAGAAATTTCAAGTTGATAGGGAATTGGACTTGGAACTTGACAGTAAATGATATGGCTGTAATGTGAATCTTGTGGTTTTTACTTAAGGCAATGAGGAAGGGTCTTCTGGATGTACTTCCAAAGAATTCATTAGAAGATTTGACAGCAGAAGATTTCAGACTTTTGGTAAATGGCTGTGGTGAAGTAAATGTGCAAATGCTTATCAGCTTTACCTCTTTCAATGATGAGTCAGGTATGAAACAACTTATCTCTGCAACTCTGAATAACTTTTAATGCTGTCTGTTCTACATGAAGTTACCAGCTTCAAGCTGAAACTACTTCTTAGAATTTGTCATCAGTTGCTAAGTCACTCAAATTGATGACAGAATTTCTGTGTTCTTTACATACCTTTTAAAGTATTTACCTTGAGTAAAGGCAAGAAAAAAGGCACGTTTTCCAACCTCACTGTTACTTGGTGTGAAATAAAAGAATTATGTTACTGGTAGTGCGTCTTTCCTTCTGGAAGTTCTGACCTAATGTTAGAACTATAAATGTGATGTATGCAGTCTAATGTCTTAAATAATTTTTTTTAAACTCTAGCTTTTACTGGACTTTTTGGTTGGGAGGGTGTGGTACACTGAGGTATGACAGATTTAGCCTTTATACTCAGAAACGTGTATATTAGTTTTGAAATGAGTCTCCAGTCTCAGAGACTGGATAGAGACTTGCTGAGATCCAGCTTGCATGCAGTAAGTATATTTAGAACAGATCTCTTAATATTTATTGTTCAGTGCACCAACTGAATTACATAAATACACAATGTATATTTTTTCTCAAATAGGAGAAAATGCTGAGAAGCTTTTGCAGTTCAAGCGTTGGTTTTGGTCCATAGTTGAGAAGATGAGTATGACAGAAAGACAAGATCTGGTAAGTTGTTCATTCTTAGTGGAAGCGTGCAGAACAGCTGGGATTACTTTTGTATCATTACTGTTCATTCAGTGTGTATGCCTACAAAGACTTTGTATGCTAACAGTAAGGTGGCAGACTATTGTAGTAAGAATTGATTCAACTTTGAGTTCTGGAAACATTAAGGTATGAATCCTAGACCTTGCAGCTGGAAGTAAATGTGGTGTTTCCTTGCCCTTATTTACAAATCTGTTATGTGGAAGCATGCTCACATTCTTTGCAAAGTAGTTCTTAAGCTAAGTTAGTCAACTGTTTTCTGGGCTGGTATCTTAGATTTCTTGAGATTGATTATTTTTTTTTTTTTAATTATTATATTTTTTTTTTCCTTTCCCTGGATTGGTTGCTCTCTTAACTTCTGTGTATCCTGAGGGCAGTGCATGTGTCCTGTCTGTAAGATGTCAGTAATGATATCATCTCCTTTTTCTCAAAGCCCTTTCAGAATAGCTGATGAGAAGCATGAAAGAAAAAGATTCTGTTTCACTTTGGAAAAGTTGCCTGTACATTGTATCCATTCGCTTCTTAAAACTCCTTGCATTTAACTTGCTACTTAAGGTACTATCTTTCCTTTACGATTTGCTAACAGGAAACAAGGACTAATCTGAGAAGTGGAAAATCTGGAGCGTAATTGTTAAGGAATATCTCTAATTATACTTTGGTAGTGACTCTGCTCTGCAAGTCATTATTTCACCCTTGAGACTATAAACCAAATATTCTCCATTGTTGATTTCTGTCAGTACGAGTGCTATATCACCTGATCATGAACTGGCTTGGGAGCAATTTTTGATGTGAGAGAGTTTTTTTGTTGTTGTTTTTTGAGTTTCATATTGTTGACAGTTAAAATCTTCCCAAACGGAGCTGGGGGCATCATATTTAGTGAGGATTTCTTGATGCAGGATCATCTTGAGCGCTGCTTTTATCAGTTTTAGCAGAAGCATACAATATAATGAGCAGTGCAGGAAAGGGAATGAAGGAAGCTATTACAGAAGTATACAGCATGACCACTGAGTTGAGTTGGCGTACTGACAGGATTGTGCTCTGATCAAACTACTGCAACTATTCTGTGCAGTTTTGTTTTTTTTTAAACCCATGCCACAGCAGTCATTTGTATGCAGTGTGAATTGTAGCCTTGCCCATCGCAATTTTAAATGCTGTCTTCTTTTTATCAGGTTTACTTCTGGACATCAAGTCCATCATTGCCAGCCAGTGAGGAGGGATTCCAGCCCATGCCATCAATCACAATAAGACCACCAGATGACCAACACCTTCCTACAGCAAACACTTGCATTTCTCGCCTTTATGTCCCACTCTATTCCTCTAAGCAGATTTTGAAACAGAAGTTGTTACTCGCCATTAAGACCAAGAATTTTGGTTTTGTGTAGAGTATAAAAAGTGTGTATTGCTGTGTAATATTACTAGCTAAGTTTTGTAGATTTTTCCATTTGTCTATAAAAGTTTATGAAAGCTAATGCTGTCATACCCCTGGTGGTACTTTAAAGATTTAAATGCAAACATTCCTGTACTAAATTTGTAATGTAAAGGCCTAAGGAGCACTGGCAATATCTGATTGCAACAGTTTGCTAGTCAATAACTCCTTGGACTAACCCCAGCCAAAGATGACAGCAGAACAATATAATTTACACTGTGATTTATCTTTTTGCTGAGGGAAAATATGTAAAATGTTCTGAAAATTCACTGCTGCCTTTGTGGAAAGTGTTTCAGCAAAGGTTCTTGTATAGAGGGAGTAGGGAATTTCAAAATAAAAAATTAAGTATGTTCTGTGGTTTATTTTAACTTTTTTATGGTGTTTAATTTGTGGTTGGCTGCGGTTGTGTACCCTGTATATTGAACTTGTAAAAAAAAAAAAAAAAAAAAAAGGAAAAAAAGAAAAAGTTCCTGACAGCTCAGATCCCAGAGTTGTGATCGTTCACTTATGAAACCACTTTCATTGCAATTTTTGCTCTAGCTGCATTGAACTCTGGCACATCAGATGCCACCACTAATATTCTGCATGTAATCTGTACCTCCAGTGTTTTGGGGTTTTTTTTTTTTTGTACATATGCTGAGGCCAATGCACAGTATTTCATAGTTCACAATCAACATTTTGTATCCCGTTTTCAGTGAACAGACAGTCAGGAGATTGTTCCACTACCAGTTCTAACCCAACACTTGTACTACATTGTCTAACTATGTAAACTCAGCCTGGGCACTTTCTGGTAACTGTAAAATGTTTATAAGATCATGATTATTGAAGATACTTTTTTGGAAAACTTTAATGTTCGTGAGCAGCTTAACTTCTTTTGTATCTAGCCTTTTTTTAAGTATCTTGTTACAGTTTTTTAATAAAGAAATTACAGACAAAATACCAAGTCATACTGAAGAAACAATAGTTTTTATTTATTTAGCCATTTATATTTTAGCTAACAGCATGCACCAAGCACAGTTGTTCATCAAAATCTGAATTTTGTAACTGAAAAATTGACGTGCAGAAGATATTCAACCCGCATTTTACAGTTAGCAGAGAATCTTGAATCAAATGGGCCAGGCAACCCCTTCTTCTGACAGTATTGGTTTGAAGGGAAGGTGGCTTGTTCTGAAAAATCTCCAGGTTATTAGTTTAGAACAAAGGTTTCAAACTGTGTTGTAGTGGGTTCTACTGTATTTTCACTCTTGAAGTGGTTGCTTTGGGGAGGGCTGACATTGAACATGGCCTAGGTCTTGGTTTTCCCAATGCATGCGTGACTTTGGAGACTTGGGGTGATAACTAAAGGCAAGAGCTGCTTTTTTTTCTGTATCATAGATTTCTGAAATCTTAGTGGACTGAAGAATTGAAGCTTAAGGGCTTACAGGGCTCTTTCCTGCTTTTCCAATGCCATGAGTCTGTTAGTAAGTTTTTTATTTTGTTTTATATTGTTTCGCTGGAGAGAGTTAATTGATGTTTCATTAAAATCTGAGTGGAAATCAATTTTGCCGTTCCACTAGATTTTCCTTTCTGTCAGCTAGTTGAGGATGGCCAGAAGTTACCTATGTCTGTGGTTGGGGTTTTTTTTGTTTGTTTGTTTGGTTTTTTTAGTTTTCATTATTCAGTACCTGCAGATGTGGAACATGGTTGAGATCAGAAGTTACAATCATCAGTTGCCAAACATGCTGAAAATCTTATTTACTAGGTAAAACTGGCTGTTTCAGGCTTATGTAGTTACTCTGCAGATAAATCAATACACAGATGTAGAATTAATTGTGTATTTACTGACACTTTCTAAATCACCCATTCTAGAAAAGAACTGTTTCAGTGTGTGGGGATTGGAGTCTGTTCTGGATTTTCTTTTGTGATCTTCAGTGTATCTTAAATTCAAAATTATATCTGATTTCACTATGCTAATACTTTTTTTAAAAAAGAGAAGACCCAGTACAGCTACGCAAGTCTCAGTTCAAGGAGCAGTATAGAGGATATCTGTACTGGCATGACTGTTCTCATATACTAAGGAATATAGCTAGACAGGTACAAAGCATTGTGTCTTCTGCCTGGGTTTCGAACCAGTATAATTATTTCATTACCAAAAATGCCTCTAATGGAAATGTTGTGAAGTTGGTAGAAAGCAGGCATAAACAAAAGCAAGCAACAGGGACCTGTTAAGAACAGGCCTCAGTTCTACAGTCTGTAAAACTAAAGCTCCATCCCTCACAAAGCTTTGTGAGACTTGATGTATTACAAAGTATTCAAGGTCCTTGGATAAAAGGCCATATATAAATGTAAAGTACTATGTGTATATATATATGTATTGTGTGTATATGTATATAAGTGTATGTGTATGTATAACATATAAATATATGTTATATGTATATATATTTCTGTATATAGATTAAACTTTTTTTAAGTCCTGTAATGTATAGCTAGACAAAAAATATGCAGATAACTCATAGTAGCTCACCATATATACACACAAGGCATTCTGATGACAGAAGTGGAGAGGGAATTTAGTTTGATTTATGCTGTGGTCATTGACTTGAAATGTGTATAAATAGCTTTTTTCCTCTGTATGGTATATTTAAACTATATCAAGATTTTAATAAGAAAAAATGTTTATTAAAATCATACACCTCGTCTCCCTTTGACTTAAGCCCTTCTATTAGTTCACTTCCAAGATGTGGTGGAGAAACAAGTTAAAGCAAAAATCTCTAATACTTGTTATGTAGTCCAGATAATTACCTATATTTATAACTACTGAAATAGGAGATAGTGGTAGCAGCTAACAAAATGTTGCCACCAGCATGCCAGTTCCTATTCTGAAGCTGAAGAGAACTGACTCCTTAGCGTGGTCTTCCAGTAGTTAGTCCTCAGTGATAGATTCTGTTGGGTAGTTTACTCTGTCCAGTCCAGAAGGTAGACTGCTTGCTTCAGATTGGTGACCTTACCAGAAATGAAAAATTACATGGACTTTTCTTATGGAGTGGCCTTTTTTTTCCACTTGGTTTGGGAGTCATTTTCTTCTCTGCAAGTAAGCTGCTGGCTATAGGTACCATTTACTGGAAAAAAGTGAGCTTGTGAATCAAAAGTGCAATCCATCTTGTACGGAATCAGTCATTCAGGGAGGTGTAAAAAATGAAAATTTCCTAATCCCTTAGCCTACATTTATCTTTTAAAAGATGTGTGCAGTTGTGTACAGATCTACTGTTTTAAGAAAAGTTTGCTTCACTGTGTGTCCAGATAGAAGTGCAGAGAATAACGTGTAGAAGCTTCTGATTTCAGTTTTATGGATGGCAGAAACATAAGAGTCACACCACCTTGTATCTAGCAGGTCTGTTTCACACAGTGCTCTTTTTGGAGGCCTAGTTTAGCACAGCTTGGTCGTTTCTAACACTGTGACAGATTGCTCAGTACATGAGGGCCTTGGTGAGGCTCTGGCACGGGCTGCCCAGAGAGCTGTGGGTACTGCATCCCGGGGCCAAGTTGGATGGGCCCTGGGCAGCCTGAGCTGGGGGATGGCAGCCCTGCTACAGCAGGGGGCTGGACCTGGGCAATCTTCAGTGTTCCTTCTGTGGTTCTAATTTCAGGAATCTTATCTGCTCCTCTTTCCTCTTAAAGCTGTAGATCATGTCTCAGTGCGTGAATTTACGTAAATGGCATTCTAAACCTTTCTGCACTCACTGACGCTTTCATTTCTTCAGCTTATTATGGCAAGCAGCTACCTAGCTTACTAGCTTTGTTTTGCATTCTCTTTTTAAACTGGATAATTTGACCTTTTAAGCTAAACTCTTCAGTTGGCTTAATTTTTTTTAGTACATGGTCTGCCAAACTGAAATATAGAACTTTGCAAATTCTAATAACTGGATTTCAGCATGTGTAGTGTTCACTTATCTTAAGCTCTGAACGTCCACATGCACAAATCTGGGTGCAGATTAGTCCTCCAAAAGCTTCACTGAGCACCTCAACCCTCAGTGCTAGAAGTTCATGTGTGCTCTGTATGGGGAACTTTGTAATCAGAATCTGTTCTAAAAGTGACTTGCATCACAGTGTCTCTTTGTCCATGATTCTCTGAATGTAATGCTCATTTTTGTAATAAACCACAAGTAACCATTGTAACAATCCTGTTTAGTAAAAAGCAGTTGGTTGCTACCCAGTCTTTCAGAACTTCTCCATGATGTTGAAATTTCAGTATCCTTCATCCATGACAACATCTAACACAGCGTGTTTGAATACAGTAGTCAGTATGAGCTTACCGGAAAGCACATTGCTGCCACAACCTGTGCTAGCTTCTGTGCAAGGAGACTTCTGAGGTGGTTTTCCAGGAAATGCTTATTTTGGATGTGCTGAAATTATTCGCATACTGGTTTGGACACAGTGAACAGTTTTCAGCTAGGAAGATTGATTTGACTGATTTATGAATGAAAATTCTTCAACCTGCCTAAAATAGCATTCTTTATATAAAATGCGATCTCTGTAAATGTATTTTTTAAAATACAGGCAAATATTCTCAAAGTAAATAGTATTATTAGGTGGAGGGAGGGAAGAGGCACTGTAGCTCAAATTGTGATCTGCGTTTTGGATGTTATTGTTGACAAATTTCAGGGACATCCTGCTCTGGATTTCCTCATCCTGCTCCTTTGGATAATGCCCCTGCACTTTCAGGAGACATCTTTGAAAGTTTAGAGAACATGAGATTACATTTCTTGGTCCAGTGCAATGGTAAGAGGAACACTGAGTTGGTGCTTGTACGCTGTCTTGAAAAAGAGCAGGTATGACCCTGAGTTCTGCTGCTGTGCCACCAAGTAGGTTAGGAGCTGAAGGAGGAAAACATCCCATTCACCCGGTGATGTTTTCAATAGAACAGTACAGCAAAGCCATGCATAATGCTACATGTATTTAATTTGGATGTGAACTATCCTACTATTCCACAAGTGCTTTCCTATATTATCGAGTACATTATGTAATTAATTTATATGAAGTTGACAGAAGTTGGTGGATTCTTGTGGAGATGTGAGAGGAGCCAACTGCTGTTCTTCAGTCCTCTCTTCCACGGTACATGTCCTTTGCCGCGTTTTCCTCTCTATTATTCTTCAGGCACTGTGTAAATAGATGTTTGCTGGGCATCTGTAGAAGGGGAGGTGTGTCTTTAAGAAATTATCCCTAAATATTCAAAGTCCTTTCTGTTTTTAATTACATGAATTGTTGGTATGGTTAGGTTTTTCAAGACAGTCCCTAATTTGGGGGTGACTGGATTTAGGGGTGGAGAGCGGGAATTATCACTAGGAAGGTCAGTCTAAATAGTATGATTGATTGGCACTTGAGTTTTGGTGCTTGTTCTTGTTGAGGGGGAAGCATGAGTTCCTGGGAAATCAGCACTGTATTGGATGCACCAATGAAATTTGTTGGTGTCGATGGGTCGTTTGGGCTTGCTCCAACTCAGAGTTCCTCTCATCATTTGCTCTGGATGAAGAAATGGAATCCCTGGTACTCGGTGTGTATAATAATGGAGCTGTAGTTGAACACAGACATTAGACAGCATGTGTGGGTACGTTTGGGCAATGAAACTTTAAAACTGACTCAAAAAGAACAGTAGTCCGGTAACAGCAAATGTTTGTATAAGAGTGTATTCTCTCATTTTATGCTTGTTATATATTCTGGTATGCTGTTTAGTGATGTGACACTTAGGCATGTGTTTCTTGTCAGAAAACTCCATTTAAGGAAACCAAACCTGTTCTATGCTTGAGACCAGCAGCCACTTGGACTCAAGAGCACCGGGCAGTGGTGATGGGGATGGTGCAGTGAGTGCGGACTGTTCTCCATGAGGAACATCAGACCTCCACATCCTCCTCCGCAAGTGTCTATTCCTGGCACTTTAAGTGTTCCTCTCCACTTTTACAGAGCGGCTCAGTCCTGGATCTGTGTCAGCTAACTGTCTTGGGTGCTTGTCAACTATTTTTCTTTCTCAGTGGTGTTTGCTTTCATATTTTGTCCAATTTCAAACCGTTGTACCAAACCAGTCCCTGCTGTATGGAGCAGGGCTTTTCTTTTTTCTTTCTCCCGCCTCCCTGGGATTGTGTTGCCAAATGCCCTGTGCATCCACAGGAACTGGAGCCCAAGGGCCTGGCCAGCCTGGAGACAAGGACAAGGAAACAAACGAACTCTGGCAATTACAATCTCTTGCAGAAATCTCTGTTCGTAAGAAGTGACTTGCAATAAATGACACAAACATTTGAGCAGTGCTTTCACTCTCGCTGCTTGCTCTCACAAGCCCTGCAATTAAGTCCAGGGGAAGGGGCGAGAGTTTTACAGCTGGGAGCAACTACGTCTGTAACACGATTGCTTTAATTTATTCTGAGGTATTCTGAGGTCTGTATCAAGATTAAAAAAAAAATGATGTAGGTTTCGTTGTCGCACGGGTTGATGGGGTTCTGCTACGCGCTTTTTAGCGTTTATCCGCTAGCTGACGCTTTCAGGCGATGTACCGGCGCCAGCTAAGAATGCCGTCTTCCTGAGGGTTCCCGCTGGCTGTCAGCGCTGTCGCGCCGCCGAAGCCCGCTCAGGGCGGCACTCCTGCCGGAGGCAGGGCTCGGCTCGGGCGGGGAACGCCGCGCCGGGTAGGGCCGGGCCTGGCCGGGGCTGCGCCTGCCGGGCTCCGCCTCGCGGAGGAGGGGCGGCCGCGGCCGTTCCGCCCTCAGCCGGCGCTCGTGCGGCCCAGTCGCCGGGGCCATGGGGGAGCGCCGGGGGCGAGCGGCCCTGCGGGAGGCGGCCGGGCCGGAGCGGGTAAGGGCGGGCGGGGCGCTGAGCCGTGTCTGCGGGAGGGCTGCGGCAGGCCGCCTTGGGCGCTGCGGGCGGCTCGTTGTGCGGCTGCAGGGGATTCGGCCCCAGCCTCCGGCCCGGCCTCGGGGTTCCGTGGGCTGCCCGCGCGGCTGGCCTCCGTGTCGGGAAGTGCGAGCGGGAAGGAAAGCGCGGGGAGAACCCCGTCCTTACCGCTGCGGGCCTGAAGGGCTCTGCTGGGGAGCTGCCCGAGGCCCTTTCTGCGTCCTCGGGGCACGGTCTGCACAGCCGGGCCTGAGAGCGTGAAGCTGATGGTGTGTGGGCAGAAATACACCTGGCCTTCCAAAGGCTGGGTTCCGGCCGTACCTGAGCTGATGGAAACGGGGATGTGCTGTATTAAATACAAGCCTGAAATAGACATCTGTACACGCACGCTTATTTCTTTAATCAGTACTGTGCTGTTCCCCTAATGCAGTTGGCTTATTCTGGCCTGCCAGAAACAATTAGCAGAGCTATGCTCTTTCCTCTGGGGTGCAGGGGATCTGCCTGGTCAGGTAAACCCATCTGCTGCACATGGAGCCTCCACTGCCCAGCGCTGCCCCAGGCCTTTGGGAGACTGTGGCTTATAGGGCAGCATGGAAGGCATGTTTCCTTGTGCATCCCAAGAGATTTTTTTAGACATGGACCTGTTGTATCACAGGTGCTCTTCTTTCTCTTCCTTTGCTGTAACTAATGCAAGGCACATAGCTGAAATTGGTGCTGGGACTGGTGCTGTTTCGTGTCTTTGTGGGCAACACGGACAGTGGGATTGAGTGCATCCTCAGCAAGTTTGCTTAGAGCACTAAGCTGAGTGGTGCAGTTGGCACGCTAGAGGGAAGGGATGTCCAGAGGGACCTGGACAGGCTTGAGAGGTGGGCCCATGCCAACCTCATGAAGTTCAACAAAGCAAAGTGCAAGGTCCTGCACCTGGGTCAGGGCAATCTCAAGCACAGATACAGGCTGGGTGGAGAATGGCTTGAGAGCAGCCCTGAGGAGAAGAATTTGGGGGTGTCTGTTGATGAAAAACTCAACATGAGCCAGCAACATATGTTTGCAGCGCAGAAGGCTAACCGTATCCTGGATTGCATCAAGAGAAGTGACCAGCAGGTTGAAGGAGGTGATTCTGCCTCTCTACTTTTCTATTGTGAGACCCCATCTGGAGCGCACTGCATCCAGTTCTGGAGCCCCCAACACGAGAAGTACATGTTGCTGTTGGAATAGGTCCAGAGAAGGGCCACAGAGATGATCAGAGGGCTGAAGCATCTCTCATATGGGGACAGGCTGAGAGAACTGTGTCTTTTTAGCCCAGAGAAGAGAAGGTTCTGAGGAGACCTTATAGTGGCCTTCCAGTACCTGAAGGGGGCCTACAGGAAAGCTGGGGAGAGACTTTCTATAAGGGCATGTAGTGACACAATGAGAGGAAATGGCTTTAAACTGGAAGAGGGCAGATTTAGATTAGATGTTAGGAAGAAATTCTTTACCGTGAGGGTGGTGAGACGCTGGAACAGGTTGCCCACTGAGGTTGTAGGTACCCCCTCCCTGGAAGTACTCAAGACCAGACTGGATGGGGGATGTGAGCTACCTGGTCTAATGGGAAGTGTCCCCGTATATAGCAGGGAGTTGGAACTGTATGATCTTCAAGGTCCCTTCCAACCCAAACCGTTCTATGATTCTATGAGATACCTGCATGTATAGTCCAGCAGTTACTACTATAAGGCAGTGATTTTCTGTGTATATATACTAATATTTTCCTAGTGTGCTGAATATGAAATTCATGGAAAGAATTTCAGTACCACTAGGCAATCTTCGTTATCTGTTGGGTTTATTGACTTCACTAGCAGCACTTAACCTGCAACAGTTGCAGAATAACTGGAGTTTGGTGAAAGGCTAGGAATGTAGAGTGGAACCTCTGTCAGACACCGTGAGGCTGGGAGAGCTCAGCCTGCTTGGAGAAAATAGAGGAAATGGAGTCAGATTCTCCTCAGTGAGGGGCAGGAGGCAGTGACAGGAGGTTCCACTTGTGCATTAAAAACCCACTTTCTTGCTGTTCAGGGGGTCAAACACTGGCACAGGTTGCACAGTGGGGTTGCGGAGTTCTCATCATTCGACTCAGACTGCCAACTGGACACTGCCTTGAGCAACCTACTGACTGTACTTTGTACACCTCCATGAGTTAAAGGAAAGAGCCCGGAGTGCTGAATGGAAGCAGGAGGTGTACTGGCTGTGTGAAGATAACCTCCCCAGCTCTGTGTTCCCCCACTGCTTTCTTGGGGTCAGAAAGGCAGGACTGGAACTGTGTCATGCTCCTGTTGCACAAGGGGGCAGCAAGGGGAGCCTTGGCAGTGATCAGCTTCTACTGTACCACAGAAGTAGAAATTGGAGAGTCGTCCATGCAGCTGGGTGGTACCAGGGGATATACCAAGTTAATGAACAGGCTTGGTGGCCGGTATTACTCTGATAAAATTTTTGCTTGTAGGAATAGAGTTCAGAACTGAGAGACAGCACTATGTCACAGTAGAATTTGCCTCCTGTGAGCACAGAGACAGAGCATGTGTGCAATACTCCATCCTCAGAAGAGCTTAGATGATATCAAGAGTGCACAGAGAGGGAGTCCCCAGCATGGTGTGTTCTCTGTGGACCAATTCTTCCTTGTTCATAGAATCATAGAATGGCCTGGGTTGAAAAGGACCTCAAAGATCATCTAGTTCACCTAGTTTCAACTCCCCTGCCATGAGGGCCAACTATGCCAGGCTCCCCAGAGCCACATCCAGCTTGTTCTTACATTTTTTAAAAGTATAACTATTTTTTAAACTGTTATCACTTTCTAATTCTGCAGTTTGGTCCTTTTTGGGGAGCTCTCACTGTGAGCCTTTAGGTCCTGGTAGCCATGCTCCATTTCCCTGCCACTGGGACTCTCCAGTCTGTGTATACTGCTTCCTGGCCCGCTTCTTCTGTTACCTTTTTGTGCCATGTGCTTACAGCACTACTGGCATGCTGTTAGAGGCCACTGGGAAAGGCACACACTCTTGCCTCAGTGTTAATCTCCAGTTTTCTTGCTGTGCCTTCCCTCCACTTCCATACACCAGAAATATTTTCCAGGTTATCTTTCTACATGATGGGCCCTGCGTGCTGCTTTTTGAATGGTGCAGGAACAGCACACTGGGGGTAGGGAGCAGAATAGGGATGTGTGATGCCAGGTGCAGGCTGGCTTTGAGGAGCCGTTGGGCAGCACTGTTGCCTTGCATGCCTCCCCACCGTGTTTGATGGCATCTTTTGAGGGCGCAGTGCAAGTGCAGCTGCAGTTTCCTCCTCATACTGCAGAAGAGTGTTCGCTTTGGTACTTGAGAAGGTGCAGCTGCTCAGGGACTGGTTGATGTGAGAGCTGCAGGACAGAGCAGGGCAGGAAGGCAGTGCTGCTGCCTGAGCAGGGCACAGATGGAAGGCGAAGGGGTGAGCACCCTAGGGAAGGGTGATGCAGCTGCCTGTGGGGAATGGGTGAGTGTCTGCCTGAGACATTGGACTTTGGGGCTGTATTTTTGTGACAGAGGGAAAAGCAGGGAATAATAACAGCAGCCTTAACCAGGATTGAGCTTTATTTTAGAGCTCCTCTCCAAGTGAAAATGGCTTGAAACTTCACGAGGAGCCTCTTCTCAGAAAAAATCCTCGTCGGTTCGTCATCTTCCCCATCCAGCACCCGGACATATGGAAGATGTACAAACAGGCCCAGGCTTCCTTTTGGACGGCAGAAGAGGTGAGCTCTGGGATATGGAGCCTGGAGTGTCACTCCTAGCTCTGCTGCTGGCTTGTGTTTTGTATGGGTTGGGGTTAATTTTATTGAATGTGAGGCGCCTGGACCAGAGTAGGACTCCCTTCAGGGTCAGTGGAAGGAAAGCTGCTTCCTTCAGGTGGCTCAGCTGCCTGGTTTGAGTGTTTGGTTTAGGATCAGGTGGAATTGTATCCTGGGGCACTTCTCTGGGTATAGAGGGAGCCTGTGTAAGACTGTGACCTGCTGTGATCACTGTGCCTGCAGCTACCTCCTTGCTCATGTAAAAGGCTGTGAGCAATTTCATGAGAATGCTGCTCTTTAATATTAGGCACTTGTTTTTCAGAATGGTGGTGGTAATCAGAAATACTTGCTAACAGTGCATGTAATTTGCTGGTGAGTGCCCTGGTTAGATGTTTGTCGCCATGCTGGAACTGACTGTGAGTTAGGGCATGTCATTTTCCTTGAGACTGCTGATTAGCCAGTATTGACCTGAGCAGTACTTGCTCACTGCACTTGCAGAAATGGAGACTTCTGGATTTGCATGGATTATGTGCCAGGTGAGCAGCTTGTTGCAGCTCAAAGCTTCTGTAGTCTTTGTTCATCTGTGAGCAGAATTCTGCAATTGGTAAGGAATGACAGACTCTAGTCCAGAAAGCATCCAGGGATAGCAATATTGTGTAGGCTTCATTCCATTGCCCGCTGGGGAGGCTGCTGTCTGATGTCAGTAGAAGTTGATTTAAACAGTTATGAAGCACTGAAACTCCTGAATTAGCACTACTCATTGCTGGTTCCTTCTTCCACTGTCCTCCCATCTGTCATCACATTTCCAAATGAATTGGAAAGTTAGACGTGAAATTGGTTTGTGTGTGTATTCATGCATGAGCATGCATATATATTTGTACATAAATTGTACACACGCACACACAATTCTAAAAGCTTTTTTAGGCCTTGCTGCAGTTTTCCCATCTGGTCCTGGTTAACTGCTGCTGCGGCTCAGAAACAAACAGACAAAGAAAGATGGCCAGTGCTAAGGAGCTCGTGGTTTTCTGCCATGGTGAGAACCAAGTGTCACAGGCAGTGCAGTTCCACAGTATCTACACACGCTCTTCTGGGGTGGCCTGGAGGCTGAACACCTGTCAAGGGCAGCGTTGCCTTCCATGTGTCTTTTGGCACACTTAGGCATAGGTTTCTTGCAGTACCAGCATTTATTTCAAGTAGAGTTTGTACATGTCTCAGAGAGAGATCTGCTTGTTGATGCATATTCATACTCATGCCAGCAAGACACTGATGCTTTTTGGAATCTGGTTTATTTATAACGTGGAATAAGAACAATATATATTGAATTACAATAGTGTAAACTGCAAAGCAAACACAGGATGTTGCTGTTGCAGAGAGGCAGCAGTACTGCAGCTGTTTGTCGTGCTTGATAGTTGCACATATTTAAATTCTCTGCATGCAAAGATTGTGAAAGCCAGTGCCAAAGCTCTGTCTCAGTTGTTTGACGAGGCCACTTTTGTTCCTACAGAATAACAAGCTAAAGGGATGGTAACATTTTTTTTCTTTTTTTTACTATCTCTTTTCATTAGGTTGATTTATCAAAGGACCTTCCTCACTGGAACAAGCTAAAACCAGACGAAAAGTACTTTATCTCTCATGTTCTCGCCTTCTTTGCAGCCAGTGATGGAATTGTAAATGAGAATCTGGTGAGAAAGCCTTACAGTTTGAATACTTACTTTATTAGCTATTGGCTTTTCAGTTTGGTTTTCTCATATTAATGCATAAGATTGTTAAATGAGTGTATTTATCTTCCCATCGTCTCACCTTTGCCAAAGGAAGTAGGCAGCTTGTTCTGCTCATTGTCTGAGATACATTGGAGCCACTGTTGTCAGCAGGACTCCAAATGACGCCTCTTGAACACAGTTTTGAAGCTCAGACTTGTGCCTGTGTTCATCTGCAGTTACTGGTGAATTAGTAGACCCCACGCTTCTTCACATACCTGCGTTAGATGAGAAGTAGCAGCTGATTGTGCTGTGCCATGCTCTGTGTTCTTTATTTAGGTAAAACTCATTTTGCTCTCACTAAATGGCATCCTGGAATATTTCAGGCTTATGGGTGGGTGCTTTTGAAATGATGGGGAAACCTTTCTGCTGAAATCACTTCTGGGCTGCAGAATGTCTCACTGCAGGTTGTTGTTAGACCAGAAATGCTCATTTTAGATCTTGAGTATCTGTAACATAGATTATATGATAACAAATTTTTATATATTGCATGAATATGTCATACTATTTACTTCTTAATGGTGAACAGAAAGTGTGAGGCTTTGTTTGCTATGAAGTTTTTACTGCTGCAGCATTTTGCTCTATTCTTCCTGTGTGTGCCATCACACATCACTGCAGTTCTTACACAGTATGCGTAGCAGGCATCTTTACTTCTAGCTGGCTTTCTCTATTTGCCACACCTATCCTACTGACATATTTGTTAATAAAGTAGGGCTGAATTGCTCCCTTCCCTTCTCTGTTGCACAGGTCTGTTGTCTCTCTTGTTTGGCTGATGCTGCACCAGTTTTGCTGTACTCGCTGTCATGCTTTTTGGTTTTGGCAGGTGGCACGCTTTAGTCAGGAGGTGCAGATCCCAGAAGCTCGTTGTTTCTATGGCTTCCAGATCCTCATTGAGAACGTTCACTCGGAGATGTACAGCTTGCTGATAGACACTTACATCAAAGATCCTGAGAAAAGGTAAGTTTCTGAATGTGCTGCAGCCCCAAGGGAAATCTTTCAGCTAGTCTGGTGGCTCTGTGGCTGGGTGGTAACAGCTAGTTTTTTGTTTCACATTGACTTACTGGAGAGCTTTCTTAGAGCTTTCTGGGCCATCGCTCCTGGCCCCCAAAATGAAGGGAAGTGTTACTGACCGATGACCTTCCTTAGGAGTGTTCAAAAGGCTGGTTAATATTTGTGATTGCAGGCAGTGCAGACTGTGAAACTCTGTTAAGCATTAAACAGCCTCCTTGTGGTTATTGTGCTCCAGAGCTACTTGTAACTGCCGTTTGTAACATATGTTGATCAGTGCCTTGCTTCCTTTCAGCTTTTTTGTCATCAGTTGCTTTTCCACGCAACAAGAGCGACTTATTTTTAAAGAACTGGTTTGTTTGGAGAGACCCTACACCTTTGTGGTCTGCAGATGTGCCTAGTTGAAAAGATAATACATTTGGAAAAAAGTACTTTCCATCAGAAATGCCATTGTGGTGATGGTCAGACAGAGCTCGGTTTCCCACGGTGGCATCCTGTGTGTTGAAATAGTGTCCTGCAACCCCACAGTACAGGGCTAGCAGGAAGTTTGCAAGGTTTTCTGAGATACTTAGCATGGGAACAGATTTTGTGCCTGTGGGACCTGTCTGATTCCTTTTGTGGAACTGGGAGAGGTGAGGGTTATCTCCTTGAGCAGGGTCATGCTGCTGTCTGTCTTGGTCTGAGAGCCAGCAGAGTTTGGTGGATGATCCCACTGGCATTGGGGGTTTGTGTTCCCATCTCTGCAGCTTCTCTGAGACCTTGAGTACACCACTTTCTGCACATCTGCCTCCCTGTTCTGCCTCTTGTTGTCATCATCCCTTCAGGGCAGGAACTCCTACTTGGATAATTTCAGAGCTTATAGCGTAATAGCGTAAATCCATTCTTTGCTTTATTATTCTGGTGTTCTCTTTCTTTTCTTTTGTAGAGATTTCTTATTTAATGCTATTGAAACAATGCCTTGTGTCAAGAAGAAAGCAGACTGGGCTCTGAAGTGGATTGAAGACAGACAATCCACTTTTGGTGTGTATCTTCTTAAGAACTTGTTTCTGTTGCACATCATGAAGTTGGCTCCTATTTTGTATTCCAGCGTTAAGAACTGAGCAGCTGAAGCCTTGCAAGTCCAGGCTTTCTTTGTGTGCACGTTCAGATAGACAAATTTGTGTGTGATATTATCGGTTTTTTCTTTTTTTGCAACATTATGAATGAACTTGGGAAAAAAAAGATTCAAGAGTTCTCTCTCTCCTTTTTCTGGCTCACTGTTGTGACTAGCTTCCCAGCTACTGTGTCTTATCTCAGAGCTGGGTCACCAGGTCAGTTTCCGTCAGAATGGATGCAGGACATCCCTGCTAATGTTCAGCTTGTAATGTTAACTTTAAAATATGTGTTGTATCTGAAATGAATGGCGGGCAGACAGGTGAATTTTCTGAAAGAAATATCCTCTATACTTGACAAAAGTGTAGGAGATGGTGAGACTTGGCAAGACTAAGAAAATGAATGTCATTCTGCATATCATTGTTTTGCAACATCCATTGTTCACAGCTTTTGTTTTGGGTGTAGTTCTTTTCAGAACAGTAGATTCTGTTGTCCTGAAGTGTCCTTCTGCCTCCTTAGTCTGGCTTTGCTTGCTTTATGTTGAGTCTCCTCATCTCCTTCATTCAGCTCCTGTCAGCATGGGGTGTGCAAGGAATCAGAAGGTTTCCTGACTGTAATAGCAGTGTCCTTTTTCTTTCCTTCTTTCCTTCTTTCCTTCTTTCTTTCTTTCTTTCTTTCTTTCTTTCTTTCTTTCTTTCTTTCTTTCTTTCTTTCTTTCTTTCTTTCTTTCTTTCTTTCTTTCTTTCTTTCTTTCTTTCTTTCTCTTT